>NC_052330.1:11800810-12118310 GCF_016432855.1 Salvelinus namaycush
CGAGGTGGTAGGACCATTAAATTTATATCGTTATTATAGGTTTATTATTAGCAATTTTATATATCTTAAACGCATTATATTATACGTACAATAATATTAGCTATCCATTTCCCATATGTAATCAGATAAATTAATATTTAGTATTTCGTAAAAGTTACTATTGAGCAGCGCGCTGCTGTTTCAACTGCCATACTGGGAAACATCTGCAAAAACTCTTCGCTCAGAACAGAACGGAAGGAATGGCAGCTATGCGCAATTGACAGCTCTTCTTGTCCAATCGCTTTGGTCTGCGCGGTACAGTTAGCGAAATACAATTGTGGCGTGTTGTTCGGACCCGAATGTGACAGTGACACTCTTGTTTTGATGTCTTGTTCAAACTTAAGTTGGTCACTCATAAAATAAAGACCATGCAGTGATCTAAACGATACAATATAATACAAGTGGTCATATAAAACGGTTTCTAGAGTAGAGGTAGACCAGTCAATCACATCTCGGATGTGATCTCGTAGTCGCACGGATTGTCTACTCAGTCAGGGGTGTAGCGCGTGGACATTCCACATCGGTCATGCATTTGTATAGTGGCTTTGCGCGTGGCTAATGGACTTGTATATGAAATAAAAATAAATACAATCACATAAAAATAGTTTTTGAATATTAGGCTACAGAATATATAACAAAATGCATGAGAAGCAGGATCCGTGTATGTCAATATATAGTATTTGTTCAGTCATTGTAATACTTTGGCTTGCTAATATTGCCGTTTATTATGTAAACAGAGAGAGAGAGAGAGAGAGAGAGAGACTGAATATAAACTAAACAAATAACAGCCTGCCATGACTAGTAATGAAAAAATAAACCACCTATAGATTTTTTTGCATGGCTAGAATATCAGACTGCATTTATGCTTTATTGCACACACTTCAGTACATGAATCCGGCTCTTGACTATCAGTATGTGTAGCATATTGGTTTTTGAATGTGGTGGCATCGCTGTCCCTCAAGTTGCAACATGAAAAACCTGTTTTTTGTTTATATTGTAACTGTTTATCAATGACAAAACATAATACAAGTTATGTATACTGCAAAATTTGTTTATGCATTGCTTGAAGTAGGTTACTTAAGGCAAGCAAATTGGCTTGTCCCAGTAGTGGCCCAGCAGAGTTGTTGTGACATATTTTGGGCATTGAGAGATTATACCATCCATTATTTTGAATTAAAAAGAAAGGAAAAAATGCAGTGTGTAGTGGAAGGTAACGCAAGTCTACGCCATATACCCACTTATTTTTCAGTGGGCATTGCATTTATCCCTTAACCCCCACTGATGTACCAATCAAAATAATGTGGTGGAGGTATAAGCTGTATCAATAATAGAGCTGAGGAACAGATCGAATGTTTAGCTTAATGTTGATAAACTATTATTTCCTCACATTTTAGCGCACAATAATTGCTAGTGCCTGCACACTTGAATTGAATGGGTAACTACTCTCAAAAATCTAAATTTCACCATGCTCAGATTTTTTCCCAGACCTCAAAAGTAGTGTCCTGATGGTTTAAGCATTGTTATGGACTTAGGAACATACAAATGGTTACTTTGGAAAATGAAAACCTGAAATAAATGGGAGGAATCTGTACATTTCTGACTCAGTTTATCTGTTTCATAGTAGTGACCTGACGTGGAAAGACCAATATGGGATTTATCGTTTAGGTCATTCAAAGTGTATGTCACTGTTTCTCATAGAATTTGATGCACAGGGCGCCATCCTTCGCTGATGGGCTGTTTGGGAAAAAAAGTACAAATTAGAGTATACTATCAACTTCTCCGGGCACATACACTCCACACGAACATAAAAATAATTAATATATTGTTCTGATCAATAAAAACCAAAAAGGATATAAAATATTTATAATAATTTTTTAACTAATATAATTGTGTCTCTAAGTTTGTCATTGGTGTTACTGCCTTGAATTCGAAACACAGACAAGGACCTTGAGCATTCAGCTCCAGTGGCAAGCTGTTATCCGAGGGAGAGGTCTATATTAAAGAAAATTGATTGTCATAAATTTGAGGAATTTGGTGTGTCTAAATCCAAAGATGTCATTGATACTACTCAATTTAAATGAAGGTAATTACATTGGGAGAAATTAGTTATCATATCACTTCATGGTCTGAAACCTTAGACCTTATATTTTGAGCATTGTGGTGCCTCTTTTTTTTTTTTTATCTTAATTTACAATGTGTCATTGTTGTTCTACTCTTCTGGTGGCACAATGTATCATATTAGTAAACATTATTTAAATTCATTAAGCTGCCATATTAGTTGATTTTAGAATGGTGATGATGTACCCTGATAAAAAAATGTTAATGCATGCAAATGCCATCGCAATTCACAAACGACTCCTTACTGTATGTGTGCCTTCAGAAAGTAGTCATACTCCATTGACTTATATCAAATGTTGTTGTTACAGCCTAAATCAAAATGTATATTAAAATAAATAATCTCACTCATCTACACAATGCCCCATAATGACAAAGTGAAACATGTTTTTAGAGTTTATACATGTATAGAGTATATACCTGTATTATCATATATACATGTTAGAATCAATTTGGCAGTGATTACCGCTGTGGTCTTTCAGGGTAAGTCTCTAAGAGCTTTGCACACCTGGATTATACAATATTTGCCATTATTCATTTCAAAATTCTTCAAGCTCTGTCAAATTGGTGTTGATCATTGCTAGACAACCATTTTGAATAGTTTTGCCATATTTTCAAGCTGATTTAAGTCAAAACTGTAACTCGGCCATTCAGGAACATTCACTGTCTTCTTTGGTAGGAACTCCAGTGAGATTTGACTTTGTGTTTTAGTTATGTCCTGTTGAAAAGTGAATCCATCTCCCTGTTGTAACGTTCTTCGTCGGGCGAAGAGGGAGGACCAAGTGCAGCGGTGGTAAGTATCCATTTTAAATAGAATACTTGAAACAAAGAACAAAAACAATAATCCGACAAATGAACGAAGACGAACAGTCCCATATAGTAACACAAACACAGGAACACAGTAACATAGAACAATCACCCACAAACCCACAATACAAAACAGGCTACCTAAATATGGTTCCCAATCAGAGACAACGACAACACCTGCCTCTGATTGAGAAACCATATCAGGCCAAACACATAGAAATAGACAAACTAGATATACAACATAGAATGCCCACTCAGATCACACCCTGACCAACAAAACATACAAAGCAAACTATGGTCAGGGCGTGACACCTCTTTCTGGTGGAAAACAGACAACCAGGTTTTCCTCTAGGATATCTGCCTGTGCTTAGCTCCATTCCACTTCCTTTTTATCTTGAAAAACTTCCCAGTCCTTAACGTAACAAGCATACCCATAATAACATGAATGCACTGCCACTATGCTTGACAATATGGAGAGTTTGTACTCAGTAATGCATTGTATTGGATTTGCCCCATACATAACATTTTGTATTCAGGACAAAATCTGAATTGCTTTGCCATATTTTTTGTAGTATTACTTTAGTGCCTTGTTGCAAACAGGAATGCATGTTTTGGAATATTTTTATTCTGTACAGCCTTCCTTCTTTTCACTCTGTCAATTAGGTTAGTATTGTGGAGTAACTACAATGTTGTTATCCATCCCGTTTTCTCCTATCACAGCCATTAAACTGTTTTAAAGTCGCCGTTGGCCTCATGGTGAATCCCTGAGCGGTTTCCTTCTTCTCCGGCAACTGAGTTAGGAAGAACGCATGTTTCTTGTAGTGACAGTTGTATTGATACACCGTCCAAAGTGTAATTAATAACTTTACATGCTCAAGGGATATTCAATGTCTGCTTTTTTTAATGTTTTACACCATCTACCTTCTTTGCGAGGCATTGGAAACCTACCTGGTTTTTGTGGTTGAATCCGTGTTTAAATTCCCTGCTCGACTGAGGGTGAATATATATATAGGGTAAGAGATGGGGTCGTCATTAAAAAATCATTGTTAAACTCTATTATTGCTACTTATATGTGGATGCGTTAAGCACATTTTTACTCCTGAACTATGTTAGACTTGCCATAACAAAAGGGGTTGAATACTTATCGACTGAAGACATTTACAGTTTTAATTTTCAAATGAATTTGTAAACATTTCGAAAACTAATTCCACTTTGACATTGATAGGGTATATGTGTTTAGTCCAGTGCCAATCAAAAAATTCAGGCGGTAACACAACAAACTGTGGAAAAAGTCAAGGTGTGTGAATACTTCCTGCAGGCACTGTACAATGATGCCAGTAGTCCGTCACCTAATGACTCTGTCTTGTATTGATTCGTTTTGGAACACAAACAGTCCCTAGAACAAAGTTCAGCCCTGCTTTGACATGTCTTTCACTCGCAATCAGGAGATTGCTAACCCCTACTTTTGTCCCGATTGGTTGATTGTCAGTAAAGCTATACAGTACTGCTGCTATATGATGACATATTGACACATTCACAAGACTATTTGTCTTTGCTGCAATTCAAAGAAAATTGAAGGAAAATACATGTTTGCTTTGATGTTAGATGCTTGTTGCAGTATCTGCTGACAACCAATCATCCTGGGTATTATTTTCTATTTCATTTCAATGCAATCTAACGTCCATATTTGAATATTTTTGTGGAAGGTCCCGTGTTTGATTGACACATCCAGAGAGTTTTGAGATGCAGAGTGGCTACTAGTGTTGGTCGTGTACCCATGTAAGTTAAGCACCCAATCAAATGTTAAGTAGGCCATGTCACCCAGCTGTGTTATTCCTCCTTGCTCCCTCTTTACCATAGTCCAAATATAACCACTATTGAATCTGATTCAAACACAATCGCCGCCTTGTCCCCGAGGGGGACTCATTTGTGTAGAGAGAGAGAGAGAGAGAGAGAGAGAGAGAAAACACAGAGAGAGAGCTGGATGTAGTATTGCTGTGAAAATGGTCACTAATTGGACTTGGAGAGAGATTAAAGTAGATGTCACGCGTCAAAATTTTGATTGATGACCCTATGTGAACCTATGTGACCGCTATGTGAACCTATGTCCTGATGACGTGTGCATGTCCCAAGGGCTGCCGGTCAGGCCAGCCTGGTGGTTAGGTGGGGGCTGGGTGGGTGAGTAAGGGTCCAGTTGTCAGGTCAACGGTAATGATTTATGACCCAAGCCTGATTTATGACCCTATGTAATGATTTATGACCCTTATGTATGAGGGTGCATGCCAATATTTGGGTTTCAGGTCAGGACATCGTGGTGGTTAGGGGGGTAGGGTTGGGGGGGTTGAGTAAGTGACCAGGTGTCAGGTCAACCTGTTTCTCACGGTTTGGGGTGGTTAATGCCCCTTATAAAGCCCAGAACAATTCCTGTTTAAGAGTGCACAAGATCTTAAGAATAACCATGGATTTTGGGATCGGTGACAAAGAAGTGATGACTGGAACAAACTGAAGCAGGCCCTCGGGTTGCCCATAGAGCAAGGGCAAAGTATCAACCCGCAATATATGATGCGCCAAAAAAACGTTTTTTAAATGTGTATAGAACCCAAATACCTCCAGCAAATGCTCTGACAGATCAGTGTTGATGTCTAATGGTCAGCAGTGGGGGTATCGGTTTGATTACCTGGCCTGTAGAGTGACCCTCTATACGGTAGATGAAGGAGAGAAATATACAGACCAGACTGTAGGCTTGGAATATGGTGTTGAAGACTGGTCGGTTTTTCGCAAGGTTGTGTGTCCTGAACTGAGCCTTATCACCAAGGGGTATAGTGTGTTCACGGGCCACGAGACCCGTTGGGAAGGTACCCTGACCCTCAGGACAAATATTTCACAGGTGAAAATACAAAGACAGAATGGACGACCGTGCGGCTGCGTGGAGTTCTATATCGGCACCGAGGCAATCCGAACCACAACATTAGGGTGGTGGCCTGACTGGGGATACCCGACTGCGTCTGCTTATTCCTTTTAAAAGTTGGGATGTAATGGAATTGAAAATGTTGCAACCGTTGGATGCTCTCTTTGTACAGAGCCAACAGCGGCAGAGCCTTGTTCATTTAAAGAAGTGCATAATTATACGAATCGTAAAGATTACGATGCAAAAGAGCCTCAAGAAGATACAGCGTCAGAAGAAAACTAAGTAAGCGGATGCTTTAACCACGCCCCCAGATACCCAATGGCCTTGTTCTACATAAAAAGAAAAAAGCAGTCAGTTCTTCATTTCAGCATACACCATGGATCTCCAGACCATCTACGTGACGCATCTACGTCATGGGGGCCCGACACTAAGGACTCTATGCCACGAAACCCTACACTCTACGCACCCTGGCAAGACCCGTGACACCCCCGACATTTACACAGCCTGAGGATGTGTTTGATGGGGTGGCCAGTACTATTTTTGTGGATACCATCAAGGCCTCTGTAGCTACACTTTTAGACGTGGTGATTGGCGAATATATACGAGAAAAATGCATCGGCTGTGAGATCAATCATCCCAGCCAGCGTCGTCATCCTTGCCTCTACGACCCGCCTAGATACTACTTTTTCAATCATTTTGAGGAGCTGGTGAAAAACTGTGGTCCTGCCGTTTTATACCAGCGCTGGTCCTCGCCTGGAGTCTATGGGTCTTGTGCGTCTATCCCTAGAGTTTACGGGGTAACCGAAGCCTTCCTACATGAACTGAAGGAGGCCATCTTCATCCACGAGAAACTCAAAGAAATCCGACCACCCTGGTGGACGACAACAAATACCGGGAAGCTGTGGTGGCTGATGTGATGCTTTTCTGGCTCAATAAATCCCAAGAGACCGAGTGACATTTTGTTATTTAGAGCTATGGGTAACTATGTGTCTACGATGTTTGAGCGAATAAATACCTTTTTTCTTTTGAGAGACCTTACATATGTTGCATCAGATTATTGAAAATAAAGTGAACAAGGGATCGTTCTACACGACACCAATACCTGGGCTAATGTAGAGCGTTTGCTGAAAATAGGACAAATCATGAAACAGGTCCGACATACGGGCGAGAGTTTACAATGGACACATATGGTATCAAGGCTTGTTGAGGATTCTGAAGAACTAGAAATAACTTTGGCTAAGATTTACATTATTTGTTTGAACCACCCTTTAATGTGATGTGTATCATATTTGTTGTTTATATACTTATATATCAGACGTGTGTGTTTTAAAAATTCAGCGACACAAAACTGTAAATCTAAACCATATATACAGGGTGTTTGCATGCTGTGATTGTTGAGAAAACTGGGACTTGTATCTTGCAACAAATCCTGAATTGTATGTATACGTAATACTTGTTGCATTCTTAAAATAAAAATTACAAACTGAAATGTTGTCGTTATATGAAAGTGGCTCATTAACGTTATTGTACCTCAGAGAGGCAAGAAGGATGGCTGAGAGCTGTTGAAAAACATATATATTAATCCCGCTAACCCCGGGTCTTATGGGGGTAAAGAGCGTTTACAGAGAGCTATAGTCGAAGAAACAGGTAGTCGTTAAGCGATGCTAAAGTGAATGAATGGTTATCGAGAAGATGCCTACACTCTACATAAACCTGTAAGAAAACAATTTCCAAGAAATAGAGTTTTTTCTACGCACCCCTTATCCCAATTTCAGGCGGATCTATGTGACATGCAGTCCCTTGCCGATAAAAATGATGGAAAGCGCTACATGCTAACGGTTATAGATATTTTCTCTAAATAGCCTATGTAAGGGTGTTAAAAAATAAGAGCGGGGCAGAGGTGACCAGGCCTTTGAATCGATCTTGAAGGCAGGAGGCGCACCCAAGAAAGTGCAGACGGATGGCGGAAAAGATTTTTTAATAAAACATTTCAGAAGCTAATGAATAAGTATAATATAGTACATTTTGCTACAGGCTCTGATTTGAAAGCTTCGGTTGTGGAACGCTTTAATAGGACTTTGAAAGAGCGGATGTGGCGATATTTTACAGCTCACAACACCCACAGATATACAGACATAGTTCAGGATTTAGTAAACGGGTACAACCACAGCTACCATAAGAGTATACGTATGAAGCCCTCTGAGGTCTCTTCGGAAAACTCTTTTCAAGTCTTTAAAATATGTATGGTTTGTTCCCACTTCGCCGTAAGAAAAAAATGACTTTTAAATTCCTAGTGGGTGACTTGGTGCGTATATCAAAGTTGAGGGGTGTTTTCGACAAAAAAATACGAACAAGGCTTTAGCTCGGAGTTGTTTACCGTTACAGAATGTCTGCCCCGCATTCCCCCGGTCTACAAATTAAAAGATTATGACGGGGATCTTATAGAGGGATCTTTTTATGAGAAGGAATTACAGAAGGTCCAGTTGGGTAAAGACAAAGTCTTTCACGTGGAGGAGATTCTAGATCAGAAGAGAGAAAAAAATGGTTGCTGGTCCGCTGGAAAAACTGGCCTCAAAAGTTCAACAGTTGGGTATTGGGCATGATGTGGTGGAGGCAACGGGGATTAATTTAAACCCCTAGTCATGATAACTAGCGCATCAGTCGCGTGTCACAGTTGGGCATCATGGAACACAGCGGCTTCTACCTGACTCTCCCCAGTAATGCGTCGGCACAGATATATCGTAATAATCAGAGTTCGAATTATACAAACCATTTTCCAAAGCCTATAGAGTTATCAGAGGCTTGGGAAGTAGGTCTCAGCGAGATTACATACCCCCATAGTTGGTATAATATCAAAGCTAAGGACCGTGATTTTATTGCAAAAGGGTATCGGAACCTGCAAAACTTATTAAGCTTAAAAAAGGTTTTATGAACCGTCGACAGGATCGTCTCAGAGTTGAATGAACACCTAACCTGAACAAGATGGAAATTCCTATTCTACAATCCAATCCATAAAAGGATACAAATCTCAGGGCCTGCTAACGGAGGTATAAAGACCAGCGGTAATTTAGCCTAGATTGTTGGGATGGGTCAATAAAGGACATATGTGAACGATAATTATTCCCATTCCCTGCGGATATACATGCAGGATTTTACAACAATATTTGTGTATACCGACATCATAACCTATCAAAGGGTCGGAGACACCTGTGTGCCCCTCCTGCGAACAGTTCATATAGACGGAAAGGATGGGGAATCGTCATGTCAATTATGACAAGCCGCACTACGTACATGTCAGCAAGAACTATATTGGAAACATTTGTTGAGCTTAAAACGGATCAGAACGAAAACATTGAATTTACTTATGGTAAAACGATTGTAAAACTCCACTTAGACCCACCAAAACCTCTCTACATATATAATATCTGTATTATATTTATAAACATAATACAAATAAAAGAGTTATGGAGCACCATCAGCTCGACCCTAACCGTTATGTTTCATACTATGTGGATCAAGTTGGTAATGGACTACCAGGATATCATGGAGCACCGACAATGTATGGTGCGGGGAAGGCGGTATATTCCGTAACCTCTTTAGGATGGTTTTACCGTTTGAAGAGGGCTTCAGCATAGCCAAACCACATTTAAAATCCGCGGCTAAAAATATAGTAAGTGAGGTGTAGCCAATGCTATGACCCGAAGGGCGTCACCAGATGTGGAGCATCAAGAGGCTCGGGGCTTATGATATTGTCTCGAAGACCAAAAAAGAGACCCCCAGGTTTAAGACGCAGGCCGGCACCAAAAAGCGGCGGTTAACTGTTAAAAGAACCTCAGTAAGTCAAAGACGTGGTAAAGTGAGGAGGTCTGAACCAAAACAGGCTAAAAGAATACTAGGAGTATTTTCTAAAAGAATAAGTGACATGGCTCTTTTACATCGAATGTCCTCTGAAGCTATAAAGACAGAACTCGATCTTTTCACGGCCCGTTAACGCAGCATTCATAGATAGATCCAGTTATGTGGAGATAGCCCCCTCTCTGCTATTACCGAACGGGCCTATCGAATTTTTCATACCAGGCCACGGTGACAACTATCTGGACCTCAACAACACCTTGGGCATTTACGTCTAAAAGTGACCAAAAGAGATGGGTTAATATTGCAGGCGATGCCAAAGTGAGTCTCATTAATTACCCTTGGCCACCATTTTCTCCAAGTTGATGTGACTTTGGGTGAACAGCCTAATCAGTCAAAGCAGCGCCACATACCCTTATAGAGCCATCATGGAGTGTTTACTAAACTACTCCGAAGACACTCTCAAAAACACAATTAGCGCCGGGCTGTTAGCAAGGATACTGCAGGAGCCTCTATGGAATCGACAGACCCTTCCACGGTGCAAACAAAGGACTAGCGGCACGAGCTCGCTACTGCGCCGAATCTCGAGAGTTTCATTTGCTAGGCCCTATACACTCTGACATTTTCTTTCAAGAACGGTTACTCTTAAATTCGGTTGATTTAAGATTAAAATTAACCAGGGCCAAGGATGATTTTTGCCTGATGTCTCCCCAAGACGGGATTTTAGTTTGAAAGTGTTGGGGGCCACCTTTTTATTAAAAAAGTGTCTGTATCTCCGGCCGTACGCCTGGGCTCACTCACATGCTTGATGAAAGGAAATGCCCTTACCCTCTCCAAAGAATTACCATGAAAACCTTTAGCATACCTGTGGGCAGTAGAATCTGCAGTCAAGAAAACCTATTTCTAGGCCCTTTACCTAGATATGTGGTTATAGGTCTGGTTGATCACGCCTCTAATAAGGGGAGTTTAGATAAAAAACCCTTTAATTTTCAACACTTCAATGCAGAGTATGTAGCTCTCTGTCAGGACGGACGTCAGGTTCCGGCGAAGGCTTTCCAACCCCAATTTATAAACAACATATCTGTGCGAGAAATTTACAATCTATTCCTGGCTACAGGGCGACATCTAAAAGATCTCTCTTTACTATTGACAGAAATGATTTTGCAGAGGGGTACACGTTGTATGCTTTCAATTATCCCCTGATGATGACACCTCAGGAAATCTGTCTGTGGTGTCCCAAGGTAACCTCAGGCTGGAAATGCGTTTCCGTACACCTTTAGCCTGTACAGTTAGCATGATTGTTTACGCATGCTCTGATTCAATCTTGGAAGTGAATGCCCGAAGACAGGTCTTAGTGGATTTATATTAAGAACCTTTGAGCAAAGACATGAATACCAAGATTGTTGACGGGCTCATGAGCCGCTTGATTGGAAAACAATTTGTGGAGTGTTGGCTTGTGATGATTACCTATTGAGATATGGCCTGAGAGGCCTGCAATGTTTATTGTCAATACCCATCCTAAACACATGCCTGGTGAACATTGGCTAGCTATGACATTAGAACAGGAAGGTGGACGAAAAATCTAACTTTTTTTGTTCCATGGCTTTCCCCCGGTTTTTCACATTTCCTAAATCTATTAAAGATTTTTTGACCCTAAACGGTACAAAGATCTACTAAGCATCAAACAAGTGCAAGATAACCTTTCCACTACATGCGGTCACCACTGTGTATTTTACCTGTGCCAAAGAGCCCGGGGAGTTTCTTTTGAAGATGTTATGTCTCTTTATAAGGATGATTTAAGAAGTAATGATAACCTTGTATCTTGTTTGTTAGAAAATATCAAAAGTGTTCAAATGTGTGTCCTTTAAGAACGCGTAATCAAGGCGTATGCTCACGTCATATGTTTCAAGAATGCCACAAATGTTAACTTGTTATTTTTTCAAATAAAAAATTTATGAATTTAATCATAGTCATTCAAAAGTCATTTTCAAAAGTCTAACCACCCCGAGAGATCGGGATTAGGAAAAGGTCCTGAGACGTTCATGGGAGTAAATGAGTTAGCATCATCGCTTTCATAGGGGGACGGTGGTTGGGATCTTTAGGGGTGCTGTATCTCGTTGAAGGCTTTTGTTTTAAAGCTTGAATCTGTTGACGAAGCTTATGGTTGGGTACACCGGAGAGGCTGATGTTGAGGATTGCCAGGGCCTTAAGAAACTGACGCCAGCCGGGAGGCCTTCGGTCATCAGCAACCTTGTGGGCAGCCGTGGTACTTTTAAGCAAGTCCAGCATATGTGACCCCCTGACCACAGAGCCCTGAAGGATAAACTCTCCAGAGTCGTTCCAAGCAGCTATTCCCTTTGAGTTTTATCTTGTTCATAATGTATTTAACATTCTTCCTGTTACGTAAAGGCACATGTGTCAGTAGGTCATGCAAACTTTATCTTCAAATGGCATTTGAGCTTCACCAGACATTTTATCTCCACTAGGTAAAGTACGCCGGTAGGCCTTACAGGGGCATGGCTATCGTAGGTGACATCTGTTAAAGGGTCCGGTAGGGAAAGGGTTAAATGGTTAGTCTCTCTCTCCCCTTGCTTTACCCGAGTCAAATACCTTTGCATTAGGTTTGTGTATTTTTGAATCTTATCATAGGGGTTCAATCCTTTCGGTTCAAAACATCCTTCATGGCCGTATCCAAATCATTTTCCGCTGTTTGTCTGATATCTTCAGGACCCTGCATTTGTTTTTTAAGTCTATCCAACTCTTGTTGAGGCACCAAGTACATTTTAGTGGCCATCACACCACGTGTTCAACCCACGCTTGGCCGCAATAAGTGTGATGAAGGGCACGGCTATACTGAGAAAGTAGAAGAAAACCCCCAGACTGTTGTATACTATGTCTTTTCTTTTGAAGACTGGCCCTTTTATTGGCAAAGAGTTTGATCGCTGTCTTTTGTCTCTTTAATTTTTTCAATTGGTTCAGGGTGAGTGGAATGCGTCCTTTGAGAAGACAAAGCATCTCACATAGGGCTAATATGAGATCTGAAGAACAGCGACCAAGATGGCCTTCCGTTCTTTAGCTGTAGACCCAACTAGCTCTTCAAGAGGGGCAGGTTTCTTTTTAAACGCAGAGACATAGCGTTTACTTTTTAGGAAGGTATGCAGCAGGCCTCTCCCCCGGAAACAGCCCTGTACGTAGCCTAAGGTGTTCTGGAGTATTTGCTTTTAAATCCACGATTAAATAAGAAAATGGCTCTTTGGTAGCGTCCCATAGCTCTCCATAAAGTATGATTCCGTCCAGGGTACATCTGCTGAGCTAGAGTGCTAATTTGCAGTGTCTCTAGGATTTTAAACAATACCATGTAGTTGGCATTCAAGCTAATGGTCCGACTATTTTTACCTTGGTGAAACACACATTCTGGACCAAGATAAGCACGGACAGGTTTCTATGATGAGTATATTGGGTAAAAGCTCGTGCAATTTCGGGGTGTTGCTACCAGCAAATAGCATATCGTCCAAAACCAGCAGATTATTTTATGTGGGGGGAAAGTTCATCATCAGACAGAGATTCGGGTATTCCTTCAACAAACTTGATTTTATTGTCTTCAATAATTCATCATAAGAGGTTGTAACATGAATAACACCATACAATATTGTCAGGCTTTTGAGATAACACATGTTCAGAATTCTCTAAAATACTTTTTACAAAAAAAGTTTTACCACTGTTTGAAGGGCCTGCAATAATGCTGAAAAGGCAATTGTAGACGGGGGTCAAAACCCTCGACAGCAGTCATAATATCTTAAGCTTTAAGACACACTGGGGCTTGTAGCATAGTCAGTAGCCAAAGGGCAATGTGGTACCGTCAGGCAATAGCGTCTCTTTTGCATAGACTACCCTGAATCTTTTAGTGAGTGGTGCGTTTCTTAGATGGAACCCCTTTATCCCTCACTATTTTGTTGTAGGAGCTCAATCTCCAACAGTTATTCCTGTCCTTTACGAACCCTCGACCAAGCGCGTGATTGATTCCAAGTTACACGCGGGCATTCTAGTTTTGAGTCACGCTTTGGCTTTCAACACCACGTGATTGGCTTTAGTCCTAAAAGCATAGCTTTTTGGACCACATGAGGACCATTCTGTATATGGTCACCCTCTTCGAGTTCACTAGTTAAACCCCCAAGATAGTTGCTAAGTGGGGGGTTCCAATCCCCCGGTTTGCTTACATAGACCACAGAGTCTGTGTGTGGTAAAGAACCCGCCTCTGAAGCTGTTCCATGAGGGTGTACAGTTCAAGTCGGCCATAGGCTGTGGTAAATGCTGCAAGAAACACATTTACATTACCAGGGGGTAGAACCACTTTTGGTGGCGCCTCCATTGCACCAATGCAATGTCTTGACTCAAGAAGGAAAAATGTGAAATTTCAGTTGGTCCGAAAAAACAAATTCCAAAAATTCTTCGGGGTCTTTAATGATCGAAGTTGTTAGCATATTGCATATCTTGCGCTAATTTCCCCCAAAGGGAGTTCAAGTACAATTTCGACACATTTCTTTGGTTTTGTTGACCTCTATTCTGTCAGGGTCAAGAAGTATGCCTTCTCTGTCATGGTAGTCTTGAATGTATTTGTCTTTACTTTCTTGATCTGTGACCGATGCAGGAAGCCTGAAGCCATCTGCTTGCATCTCAAGAAGGTCTTGATGTCTCTTTAAAAAGTGTGTCTGATTTCCTGGAAAAGTTCCACACTTCAAAGATTTTGGCCACACGATACCCCTTCTCTAAAGCCTTAGAGAATTCTACGGTGACCCATACACCGGTCAGGGCTCTTGTTGATCTGTGTGATCACAGGGGTTTTCCTGGTGTGTTGTTTTCACTGCATGTGCGACAAAGGGGGAAGAAAAGTTTTCCTTTAGGACCCTTGTACGCAACACAGGTATAAACAGCCCCCTAGGAGGGTAGACAGTCGCTTTGATTAAACCAAAATAATTTTGGGGTTCGTAAAGTCGCTGTGAATAATTTCAGGATGCCCTATAGGATAGAATGAGGAACTCATTACATGAGGATATAGGGATGTAAAATCTACATAGCCTATTGTCTCGTCGGGTTGAGCTACATAACGCAATGTCAAAGCATTGGTCCGGCCTCCAAACAAGGCCTGTCGCGGTTCCAGGGGCTCTGGAGGGTCAAATGGGTAAGGAAGGCCTTAACACTAGGATCCGCCTTTTTGAGGGCTGTCCATTCGTGCTCCCACAAAACCACAACTTTTAACCCGTAAGTAGCCTTTAAAGAATTCAGTTTGTTTGAAACTCTTGGTACATTTCCCCAAAAGTCTTTTGGTTAGGACACACATGGCCTGGGGGACAAAGCATAATTTACAACCGTGGAAGAAACAACCGTTGTACTCATACACTGTCTCAACCCCGTCAATCTGTGTGTATCCATCTACATGGTAAGGCCCAAACGCCTTCTCCCCCCGATTCAAAGCATGTTGGATAAAAATATCTTTATCCTGGGCCAAGTACTCCAACCATTGAATGGAACCACTAGAGTGGCCTTGAATTGGCGTCGGTAGTTGTCTGGCGATGGGATAGTATAGATGCAGGAGTTAGATAGTGTGTACGATAGGTTTTCATGCACGCTGATGCAATAGTTGTACAGCTCCAGGGGTCAATGCCCGCATCTTTGATTACCTCTTCTCTGAATCTGAGGCATCCTTCACGAAGTATAACAACGTCATTGTCACAGTATGATTCCATCTCTTATGGAAATCAAAAGTTCCATGTCTTACGGTCTCGTACCATGTCATGAATCTCTCACGCTCTTTGGGAGACATTTGATCACACCCGTACATTTCGGGGGATGGATAAGATCCTATATAATGTAGATTCTCCTCAGCTGTGAAGAAATGAGGAAATAGCCTTTGACAGAGTTTTCAAAACCCAAGCCTCTGCATTTGAGCCAATCTCATGGGTAAGAAGCTTAAGCTGTCAATGTATCTCTGTTGAAGGCGGGGTCAACAAAGCATAATATTTTACTCCCCTGAGCTATGACACTGGGGGCCACGCCTTGCTGTATCAAAGGGTTCAGAAGCAGATAGGAGTCATAGGCTCTAGCATTGTGAGCTATAAACGTGAAGTTTCTGTACTGGCTTTTCTAAAATGTTTTAGAAAGAGCTGTGCACAATTGGGTCCCTCGGCCGACCACTTTTCACCCTTGAAAGTCATGGTTGACACAAAAATAGGCAAATGAACCCCTGATTGCTGATTTGTCTCAAAATCATAAAACACATATTTCTCTGTATGTTCATCTTCAGCCAAGGGCTGAATGTAACACTCATGTGGTACTTCTTGAACCACTTCCGCGTCTCTGCTTTTCAAAGCCCTTTACAGATTGGGCAGTGTAGAATTCCACAACATGAGGTTTAGGGCTATCTATTTTAAGGTTGTAATTGCAATGACATTTTGGACATTTCTTGTTAATGTCACAACTGCTTACAGATTTACATGCCTTGGGGTGCCATGTTTCAGTTTTGTGTTTTTCGTAACAGTAGGCCGAACGACATGTGCGGTGACAATCCGCACAGGGGGTCAAGTTTAGCGGCTGCATAGGGCAATGTTTATCCAGACATACTGAACAGTTGTAACGGCACGAGTGCCCCCCCATGCGTGTGTAGCCGGTATGACAGGCTGGACAGACATATGGGGCGCCTAAAAAGGCTGTGATGTTAGTTACGCGCATAGTAATGCTCATTTTGCACATAAAAATACATAGTCTTAGGGTGTGGTTCGTGTATATTTTGGAACTTTAAGAGAGGTCATTAGCCCTACTGTGGTACAAAACCACAATCTTGATGTTCAGAAAGTTTTCAAATTTGACTATGTCTGAGAAAGCCACAGCATCCTGTATACCGAGACCCAGCAGTTTGTAGCTCTCGAGCTTTTTGTAACGCGGCTAGATCTGTACATCCTGGCTGAGTAAGTGGGCCAGCCCTAGGGCAAAGCATAGCTTATTACCAGGATTGGGAACGTTATGAGGTAGGCCCTTTTATTGCTTATGATTTCTGACTGCATTAGGCTATCGAGCTTCCTTCTCTGACCACCGCCCCCTTGTGGTTGACGTACTAATTGTACTACAAGTTCGAGGGTCCTATCTGCTAGCACGTTTAATTTGACTGAACAAGGCGTTCTAGCAGTTTAACAAATTGTTCAAGATCTGCTTCACCATTCTGTAAAATAAGCGATACACGGCTCTGCAGACTGTCTCCACAAATTTCCAACTGTAAGAGATCCCTAGGTTCGCTATAATCTCTAACCCTATCTAACAGTTCATTCAAAGTGTCCATAAGCATTACGTAAAACACAGCATATTCCCGACTCAACCCCCCATGCGAAATTGAAAAACTGTCGAACCTCAATATTGTTGAATTTATTTCGGCGCAAAACATGTACACTTGGATCAAGACCTTCCCCCTCCAGATTTGCTAGACAATTATCCAACTGTTCAAAAACATCGTATTGGGTTTCAGACTCTTCGGACAAGGGTGTTAAAGGATGGTTTATAGGTGTCTGGGGTGCCGAATTAAACCTAGGGCTCTCGTTCTGTACACTGCGCTCAAGACCTTCCCCCCCAGATTTGCTAGACATTTGTCCAACTGTTCAAAAACATCGTATTGGGTTTCAGACTCTTCGGACAGGGTGTTAAAGGCTGTCTTAGAGGTGTCTGTAGGGCCGAATTAAACCTAGGGTTCGCGTTCAGCTGGGTAATTAGAGATATGATTGTTTCGGGAATCTGTGAAAACATGTTTCATCGGAAGGCCCAGACTCATTCATACGGGTAATAAGGTCTATGAGTTCGGCGGGAATCTGTGATAATAGATTTACTCTATAGTCATTATGTCAATTACCCCCGAATCATTCATATGGTTAATTATATCTTGGAGCTCTGTAGGGATCAGGGCTAAGAGGCTTTCAATTGTCTCGCTTAGGTCTATAGGGGGCGCCATTTGTCTAATTAAGGATGTGTGGGTGTTACATGTGTGTTTTTAACGGCGGTATTTGCTTGTTTTAACCCTAATGTTTTTTAACATACGGGGTAGC
Organism: Salvelinus namaycush; assembly: GCF_016432855.1. Lineage (NCBI taxonomy): Eukaryota > Metazoa > Chordata > Actinopteri > Salmoniformes > Salmonidae > Salvelinus > Salvelinus namaycush. The sequence continues at coordinate 11,818,616 of NC_052330.1, forward strand.
TCGCTACGCCAGAATGACACATCTGATTGTATTGATGCTCTAGTAGAATACACATGGCCCTCTGTAGTAGCGCCTTTCGTGATTTTAAACCCAGGGTAAAAGCTTTGAAAAAAAGGGCTTGGTCTATTCAGATCGGCTGTTGCCCCACAGAATTGGCCGATTCAAGAAGGTTGGCAGCTTCACAGAACATCAAATCGTCTACCTCAGAAATTTCATTTAAATCTTTGAAATCATCAGGTTTCCCTGTTTTCTTGACTGGTGTCTTGGCGCCTCCTCGGGGTCTAGATGTGTAGCTTCTTGGATGTCTGTATACGCCGGGAGGAGTCTGAAATAAAAATAATACATACAAAAAATAGGTTATTAACCCTAAAATATGTTTGATAAAAATGTAAAATACATTTCAGATATAAGCCTATTATTAACAATACATTAATTAAATACCTCGGCTTTTTTGACGAGGGCTGTTCTGAAGAAGCTCTGGAACTCGGGAACATGTTTTGGTCAACCTGTATTACAGCATCTGCAGGTTCGGTAGATGGTGAGCCTGAAAAAAATAAAATAAAAAAAACAGCATTAGGCCTTGTTTTAACATATTCAGGCATAAAAATAAAAAAAAAATATATATATAATATATATATATATATATAAAATAATAAAAATAATAATATATAATTGATTCTACCTTGTCCTTGGAACGCTGTCTCGTGAATACCCGCCCCGTAGTATTGTTCGGGTGAAGCGGAACTGTGGATCTGGGCACTGATTGTCCGTTGGTGTTTAGAAATATGGGGCGCACCGGGGTCCTGGCCCAGGGGAGTTGACCGCCGTTTAAAGTCTCTGTTCGCGGCTTGTGTGTAAATACATCCTGGGGAGTAGGGCAGAATTGTCTCGTAGTCATATGGTTCGCAGAAACCGTTCAGGCTCCATAGGGCCCGTTTAACCTTCTAGGCTGTATGTCCGCTGTAAACACATAAAATAACTTTTAATATAAGATGCCGACTTTTTGTTTTTAAGGTATAAATATTTTTACGGAATTCTTGGAGCTTACTTACGTTTACAATTCAGGGTCGGCGTTTGGATGTCTGCATTTGTTCCGGAGACCCTATGGATGGTTCGAGCTCAGTTATACCTCGGAGTATCTGCGTGAATGCTTCAGAATCTATAAAACATTCGACAATATTAAAGCTATAATCACTTTAGCTAATATTGCCTTGTTATACGGTAAGCATACTGGTCCTAATGATTGTTTAATATTTCTATAAACATACCCCGCTTTTCAAACAATTCCCCACAACAACCAAATCTAATATAAATATATATTTATTTCAAGAACTCACCTTCCGATAGATCCATTAGACTGTTTTCCCAGATTATCTTTTTTACGCTTCAGTCCGTTAACTATTCCTGGGGGATGCTGTAGGGTAAATTTGTAGCGGCGCTAAAACGGGTCTAACAGGGGACACTGTTTTGCCTAGCTTTTGTACCCCACGACCAGAGAAAGCATTGAATGCTTTTTACAGAGCATTTGGGGTTTGTCGTTTTTTCGGCTATACCCCTCCAAGATCTATTTTGTGTTGCTACCATGCTGTGTTGTCATGTATTGCTGCCTTGCTATGTTGTTGTCTTAGGTCTCTCTTTATGTAGTGTTGTCTCTTTTGTCGTGATGTGTGTTTTGTCCTACATTTATATTTAAAAAATATTTTTATCCCAGCCCCTGTCCCCACAGGAGGCCTTTTGACTTTTGGTAGGGCATCATTGTAAATAAGAATTTGTTCTTAACTGACTTGTCTAGTTACATAAAGGTTAAATAAATAAAAACATTATATGTCTGAGCCTCACTGCATGCAATGCAAACAGTCCAGTAGGCCTACGGATTAGCATATTTTCTTAGTCTTATTAAAACATTTCAAAGTAAGTTTGATTTCTGTCAGGGAGCAACAAAATGGATTGTGAGGGAGTTTAAACTCCAAGAGAGAGATTAAAGTAGATGTCACGCGTCAAAATTTTGATTGATGACCCTATGTGAACCTATGTGACCGCTATGTGAACCCTATGTCCTGATGACGTGTGCATGTCCCAAGGGCTGCCGGTCAGGCCAGCCTGGTGGTTAGGTGGGGGCTGGGTGGGTGAGTAAGGGTCCAGTTGTCAGGTCAACCGGTAATGATTTATGACCCAAGCCTGATTTATGACCCTATGTAATGATTTATGACCCTATGTCATGTAGAAGGGTGCATGCCAATATTTGGGTTTCAGGTCAGGACATCGTGGTGGTTAGGGGGGTAGGGTTGGGGGGTTGAGTAAGTGACCAGGTGTCAGGTCAACCTGTTACTGTTTCTCACGGTTTGGGGTGGTTAATGCCCCTTATAAAGCGCCTGAACAATTCCTGTTTAAGACTGTACATGATAACCCCCCTGAATATTAAACAAAAATGACACCTATGCCAATTTTAGGGATGTTATGCTCGGCTTGTCATGAACCCAGTGACCAAAGCCTTGAAAAAGTTCTGTGTGAAGCTCCAGAATGTTTTAAAGGATTTTTGGGTACGAGTGAGGGCCATATTTCTTACATATTCCACCCGGAGGATTCTACGGTAAAGATATTCACAGACAGTGGACCCAAACCCCTTTATCATGCAAAACCTGGGATTTTTTCTCCTGCTCTGGGGATGAGAGAATGGCTAAAGATCAGGCTGGCGCTCTGCAAAATTGAACAGGCTCTGAGTGGTACACAGGTGCCAGGGCTATGCGTTGGAAGAACAGGTCTGCGGACGCAGTGATCTGAAAGCTCTAAGAATCGCTTCAATGGACTATAGCCCCTAATAACAAAGTGACAATTTTAGCCTGTGAAGTTTATGATAGGTGCTAATGCTACAAAGTCTGTCAATTCTCCTGTAGCTTCCAGAGCATGCAAAGATGTAAACTTTTTTATTCCTGTGTTTAGTTTTAAATGGGTGGATTATCCAATTTTCATAACACTTATGAATAAGCTGGACATTCTCTTCAAAAATCGCGAACAGTTACAGCGCTGGGCGAGGCTTTCCTTGAGACAGAGTCAAGACCAAAAGGCCCGACGTCGGATCTACCCCTGGAGTGAAAACTTACCAAGTGTTGATGAACCTTGCAAGAGATCCCGGCATTTTGATGGCCAACTGGACACTGATAATGGGGGATGGTTGCATCAGATCCCTGGATCTGTAAGAAAGGCCGCGTAAAAGACCTTAATAATGTAAGGCTATAAAATGTATGTACTAAATATTTTGAATGAAATAAATGGTTTTAAAAGCAGAATCTCACCATGTCATGAACTCGTTAGTTTGTTCACTCTTAGCGCAGTCTGTCCCTGAGAAAAAAACTTGCGGAAAAAAGCCATGTGCGCGCGTATGTGCGTGAGGGAGTTTTCTGTAGTGGCTGTGTGTGTGTGTGTTTCAAAAACAGAAAAAGGGGGCGGGGTGTTTGTTAAAAAAATACCCTTGCATCTGCGCTCAAGGCTCTCTCTCTCTCTCTCTCTCTATGCCTGGTGGGTCGTTTGAAACCAAGGTTTACACTATCCTGCAAAACAGATGCCTACCCCCTCAACAATAATATTGTGTCTTAAGCCTCCTAAACACAAAGTCCTTTCAAAAACTATTTTTTAGGTGGGCTAAAAAATCATTCATCCCAGCGATGTCGAGACCACCCCACCCCTGCATCTAGGTGCTAGCACCCCGGAGATTTTAGAATATCCAAAAGGATCCTAATGTTTAGACACCCCCAATACCATGTGTTTGAAATGTGTCAAATATATCTTGGGAGGGGTATAGCCCGAAAAAACGACAAACCCCAAATGCTCTGTAAAAAGCATTCAATGCTTTCTCTAGGTCGTGGGGTACAAAAGCTAGGCAAAACAGGTCCCCTGTTAGACCCGTTTTAGCGCCGCTACAAATTTACCCTACAGCATCCCCCAGGAATAGTTAACGGACTGAAGCGTTAAAAAGATAATCTGGGAAAACAGTCTAATGGATCTATCGGAAGGTGAGTTCTTGAAATAAATATATATTTATATTAGATTTGGTTGTTGTGGGGAATTGTTTGAAAAGCGGGGTATGTTATAGAAATATTAAACAATCATTAGGACCAGTATGCTTACCGTATAACAAGGCAATATTAGCTAAAGTGATTATAGCTTTAATATTGTCGAATGTTTTATAGATTCTGAAGCATTCACGCAGATACTCCGAGGTATAACTGAGCTCGAACCATCCATAGGGTCTCCGGAACAAATTGCAGACATCCAAACGCCGACCCTGAATTGTAAACGTAAGTAAGCTCCAAGAATTCCGTAAAAATATTTATACCTTAAAAACAAAAAGTGTCGGCATCTTATATTAAAAGTTATTTTATGTGTTTACAGCGGACATACAGCCTAGAAGGTTAAACGAGGCCCTATGGAGCCTGAACGGTTTCTGCGAAGCATATGACTACGAGACAATTCTGCCCTACTCCCAGGATGTATTTACACACAAGCCGCGAACAGAGACTTTAAACGGCAGGTCAACTCCCCTGGGCCAGGACCCCGGTGCGCCCCATATTTCTAAACACCAACGGACAATCAGTGCCCAGATCCACAGTTCCGCTTCACCCGAACAATACTACGGGGCGGGTATTCACGAGACAGCGTTCCAAGGACAAGGTATGAATCAATTATATATTATTATTTTATTATTATATATATATATATATATATATATATATATTTTTTTTTATTTTTATGCCTGAATATGTTAAAACAAGGCCTAATGCTGTTTTTTTTATTTTATTTTTTTCAGGCTCACCATCTACCGAACCTGCAGATGCTGTAATACAGGTTGACCAAAGACATGTTCCCGAGTTCTCAGAGCTTCTTCAGAACAGCCCTCGTCAAAAAAGCCGAGGTATTTAATTAATGTATTGTTAATATATAGGCTTATATCTGAAATGTATTTTACATTTTTATCAAACATATTTTAGGGTTAATAACCTATTTTTTTGTATGTATTATTTTTATTTCAGACTCCTCCCCGGCGTATACAGACATCCAAGAAGCTACACATCTAGACCCCGAGGAGGCGCCAAAGACACCAGTCAAGAAAACAGGGAAACCTGATGATTTCAAAGATTTAAATGAAATTTCTGAGGTAGACGATTTGATGTTCTGTGAAGCTGCCAACCTTCTTGAATCGGCCAATTCTGTGGGGGCAACAGCCGATTCTGAAATAGACCAAGCCCTTTTTTTCAAAGCTTTTACCCTGGGTTTAAAATCACGAAAGGCGCTACTACAGAGGCGCATGTGTATTCTACTAGAGCATCAATACAATCAGGATGTGTCATTCTGGCGTAGCGAGCTACCCCGTATGTTAAAAAACATTAGGGTTAAAACAAGCAAATACCGCCGTTAAAAAACACACATGTAAACACCCACACATCCTTAATTAGACAAATGGCGCCCCCTATAGACCTAAGCGAGACAATTGAAAGCCTCTTAGCCCTGATCCCTACAGAGCTCCAAGATATAATTAACCATATGAATGATTCGGGGGTAATTGACATAATGACTATAGATGAAAATCTATTATCACAGATTCCCGCCGAACTCATAGACCTTATTACCCGTATGAATGAGTCTGGGCCTTCCGATGAAAACATGTTATCACAGATTCCCGAAACAATCATATCTCTAATTACCCAGCTGAACGCGAACCCTAGGTTTAATTCGGCCCTACAGACACCTCTAAGACAGCCTTTAACACCCTTGTCCGAAGAGTCTGAAACCCAATACGATGTTTTTGAACAGTTGGACAAATGTCTAGCAAATCTGGAGGGGGAAGGTCTTGAGCGCAGTGTACAGAACGAGAGCCCTAGGTTTAATTCGGCACCCCAGACACCTATAAACCATCCTTTAACACCCTTGTCCGAAGAGTCTGAAACCCAATACGATGTTTTTGAACAGTTGGATAATTGTCTAGCAAATCTGGAGGGGGAAGGTCTTGATCCAAGTGTACATGTTTTGCGCCGAAATAAATTCAACAATATTGAGGTTCGACAGTTTTTCAATTTCGCATGGGGGGGTTAGATTCGGGAATATGCTGTGTTTTACGTAATGCTTATGGACACTTTGAATGAACTGTTAGATAGGGTTAGAGATTATAGCGAACCTAGGGATCTCTTACAGTTGGAAATTTGTGGAGACAGTCTGCAGAGCCGTGTATCGCTTATTTTACAGAATGGTGAAGCAGATCTTGAACAATTTGTTAAACTGCTAGAACGCCTTGTTCAGTCAAATTTAAACGTGCTAGCAGATAGGACCCTCGAACTTGTAGTACAATTAGTACGTCAACCACAAGGGGGCGGTGGTCAGAGAAGGAAGCTCGATAGCCTAATGCAGTCAGAAATCATAAGCAATAAAAGGGCCTACCTCATAATCGTTCCCAATCCTGGTAATAAGCTATGCTTTGCCCTAGGGCTGGCCCACTTACTCAGCCCAGGATGTACAGATCTAGCCGCGTTACAAAAAGCTCGAGAGCTACAAACTGCTGTGGGTCTCGGTATACAGGATGCTGTGGCTTTCTCAGACATAGTCAAATTTGAAAACTTTCTGAACATCAAGATTGTGGTTTTGTACCACAGTAGGGCTAATGACGCTCTCTTAAAGTTCCAAAATATACACGAACCACACCCTAAGACTATGTATTTTTATGTGCAAAATGAGCATTACTATGCCGTAACTAACATCACAGCCTTTTTAGGCGCCCCATATGTCTGTCCAGCCTGTCATACCGGCTACACACGCATGGGGGGGCACTCGTGCCGTTACAACTGTTCAGTATGTCTGGATAAACATTGCCCTATGCAGCCGCTAAACTTGACCCCCTGTGCGGATTGTCACCGCACATGTCGTTCGGCCTACTGTTACGAAAAACACAAAACTGAAACATGGCACCCCAAGGCATGTAAATCTGTAAGCAGTTGTGACATTAACAAGAAATGTCCAAAATGTCATTGCAATTACAACCTTAAAATAGATAGCCCTAAACCTCATGTTTGTGGAATTCTACACTGCCCAATCTGTAAAGGGCCTTTGAAAAGCAGAGACGCGGAAGTGGTTCAAGAAGTACCACATGAGTGTTACATTCAGCCCTTGGCTGAAGATGAACATACAGAGAAATATGTGTTTTATGATTTTGAGACAAATCAGCAATCAGGGGTTCATTTGCCTATTTTTGTGTCAACCATGACTTTCAAGGGTGAAAAGTGGTCGGCCGAGGGACCCAATTGTGCACAGCTCTTTCTAAAACATTTTAGAAAAGCCCAGTACAGAAACTTCACGTTTATAGCTCACAATGCTAGAGCCTATGACTCCTATCTGCTTCTGAACCCTTTGATACAGCAAGGCGTGGCCCCCAGTGTCATAGCTCAAGGGAGTAAAATATTATGCTTTGTTGACCCCGCCTTCAAACAGAGATACATTGACAGCTTAAGCTTCTTACCCATGAGATTGGCTCAAATGCCAGAGGCCTTGGGTTTTGAAAACTCTGTCAAAGGCTATTTCCCTCATTTCTTCACAGCTGAGGAGAATCTACATTATATAGGATCTTATCCATCCCCCGAAATGTACGGGTGTGATCAAATGTCTCCCAAAGAGCGTGAGAGATTCATGACATGGTACGAGACCGTAAGACATGGCACTTTTGATTTCCATAAAGAGATGGAATCATACTGTGACAATGACGTTGTTATACTTCGTGAAGGATGCCTCAGATTCAGAGAAGAGGTAATCAAAGATGCGGGCATTGACCCCTGGAGCTGTACAACTATTGCATCAGCGTGCATGAAAACCTATCGTACACACTATCTAACTCCTGCATCTATAGCTATCCCATCGCCAGACAACTACCGACGCCAATTCAAGGCCTACTCTAGTGGTTCCATTCAATGGTTGGAGTACTTGGCCCAGGATAAAGATATTTTTATCCAACATGCTTTGAATCGGGGGGAGAAGGCGTTTGGGCCTTACCATGTAGATGGATACACACAGATTGACGGGGTTGAGACAGTGTATGAGTACAACGGTTGTTTCTTCCACGGTTGTAAATTATGCTTTGTCCCCCAGGCCATGTGTGTCCTAACCCAAAAGACTTTTGGGGAAATGTACCAAGAGTTTCAAGACAAACTGAATTCTTTAAAGGCTACTTACGGGTTAAAAGTTGTGGTTTTGTGGGAGCACGAATGGACAGCCCTCAAAAAGGCGGATCCTAGTGTTAAGGCCTTCCTTACCCATTATGACCCTCCAGAGCCCCTGGAACCGCGACAGGCCTTGTTTGGAGGCCGGACCAATGCTTTGACATTGCGTTATGTAGCTCAACCCGACGAGACAATAGGCTATGTAGATTTTACATCCCTATATCCTCATGTAATGAGTTCCTCATTCTATCCTATAGGGCATCCTGAAATTATTCACAGCGACTTTGACGAACCCCAAAATTATTTTGGTTTAATCAAAGCGACTGTCTACCCTCCTAGGGGGCTGTTTATACCTGTGTTGCCGTACAAGGGTCCTAAAGGAAAACTTTTCTTCCCCCTTTGTCGCACATGCAGTGAAAACAACAACCAGGAAAACCCCTGTGATCACACAGATCAACAAAGAGCCCTGACCGGTGTATGGGTCACCGTAGAATTCTCTAAGGCTTTAGAGAAGGGGTATCGTGTGGCCAAAATCTTTGAAGTGTGGAACTTTTCCAGGAAATCAGACACACTTTTTAAAGAGTACATCAAGACCTTCTTGAGATGCAAGCAGATGGCTTCAGGCTATCCTGCATCGGTCACAGATCAAGAAAGTAAAGACAAATACATTCAAGACTACCATGACAGAGAAGGCATACTTCTTGACCCTGACAGAATAGAGGTCAACAAAACCAAAAGAAATGTGTCGAAATTGTACTTGAACTCCCTTTGGGGGAAATTAGCGCAGAGATGCAATATGCTAACAACTTCGATCATTAAAGACCCCGAAGAATTTTTGGAATTTGTTTTTTCGGACCAATACGAAATTTCACATTTTTCCTTCTTGAGTCAAGACATTGCATTGGTGCAATGGAGGCGCCACCAAAAGTGGGTTCTACCCCCTGGTAATGTAAATGTGTTTCTTGCAGCATTTACCACAGCCTATGGCCGACTTGAACTGTACACCCTCATGGAACAGCTTCAGAGGCGGGTTCTTTACCACGACACAGACTCTGTGGTCTATGTAAGCAAACCGGGGGATTGGAACCCCCCACTTAGCAACTATCTTGGGGGTTTAACTAGTGAACTCGAAGAGGGTGACCATATTACAGAATGGTCCTCATGTGGTCCAAAAAGCTATGCTTTTAGGACTAAAGCCAATCACGTGGTGTTGAAAGCCAAAGGCGTGACTCAAAACTACGAAAATGCCCCGCGTGTAAACTTGGAATCAATCACGCGCTTGGTCGAGGGGTTCGTAAAGGACAGGAATAGTGACTTGGAGATTGAGCTCCTACAACAAAATAGTGAGGGATAAAAAGGGGTTCCATCTAAGAAACGCACCACTCACTAAAAGATTCAGGGTAGTCTATGACAAGAGACAGCTATTGCCTGACGGTACCACATTGCCCTTTGGCTACTGACTTATGCTACAAGCCCCCAGTGTGTCTTAAAGCTTAAGATATTATGACTGCTGTCGAGGGTTTTGACCCCCGTCTACAATTGCCTTTTTCAGCATTAATTGCAGGCCCTTCAAACAGTGGTAAAACTTTTTTTGTAAAAAGTATTTTAGAGAATTCTGAACATGTGTTATCTCAAAAGCCTGACAATATTGTATGGTGTTATTCATGTTACCAACCTCTGTATGATGAATTATTGAAGACAATAAAAATCAAGTTTGTTGAAGGAATACCCGAATCTCTGTCTGATGATGAACTTCTCCCCCCACATAAATATAATCTGCTGGTTTTGGACGATATGCTATTTGCTGGTAGCGAACACCCCGAAATTGCACGAGCTTTTACCCAATATACTCATCATAGAAACCTGTCCGTGCTTTACTTGGTCCAGAATGTGTTTCACCAAGGTAAAAATAGTCGGACCATTAGCTTGAATGCCAACTACATGGTATTGTTTAAAAATCCTAGAGACAAACTGCAAATTAGCACTCTAGCTCAGCAGATGTACCCTGGACGGAAATCATACTTTATGGAGAGCTATGAGGACGCTACCAAAGAGCCATTTTCTTATTTAATCGTGGATTTAAAAGCAAATACTCCAGAACACCTTAGGCTACGTACAGGGCTGTTTCCGGGGGAGAGGCCTGCTGCATACCTTCCTAAAAAGTAAACGCTATGTCTCTGCGTTTAAAAAGAAACCTGCCCCTCTTGAGAAGGCTAGTTGGGTCTACAGCTAAAGAACGGAAGGCCATCTTGGGTCGCTGTTCTTCAGATCTCATATTAGCCCTATGTGAGATTGCTTTGAATCTTCTCAAAGGACGCATTCCACTCACCCTGAACCAATTGAAAAAATTAAAGAGACAAAAGACAGCGATCAAACTCTTTGCCAATAAAAGGGCCAGTCTTCAAAAGAAAAGACATAGTATACAACAGTCTGGGGGTTTTCTTCTACCTTTACTCAGTATAGCCGTGCCCTTCATCACCAGCCTTATTGCGGCCAGACGTGGGGGTTGAACACGTGGTGTGATGGCCACTAAAATGTACTTGGTGCCTCAACAAGAGTTGGATAGACTTAAAAAACAAATGCAGGGTCCTGAAGATATCAGACAAACAGCGGAAAATGATTTGGATACGGCCATGAAGGATGTTTTGAACCGAAAAGGATTGAACCCCTATGATAAGATTCAAAAATACACAAACCTAATGCAAAGGTATTTGACTCGGGTAAAGCAAGGGGAGAGAGAGACTAACCATTTAACCCTTTCCCTACCGGACCCTTTAACAGATGTCGAACCTAACGATAGCCATGCCCCTGTAAGGCCTGTACCGGCGATCTTACCTAGTGGAGATAATATGTCTGGTGAAGCTCAAATGCCATTTGAAGATAAAGTTATGCATGACCTACTGACACATGTGCCTTTACGTAACAGGAAGAATGTTAAATACATTATGAACAAGATAAAAGACTCAAAGGGGATAGCTGCTTGGAACGACTCTGGAGAGTTTATCCTTCAGGGCTCTGTGGTCAGGGGGTCACATATGCTGGACTTGCTTAAAAGTACCACGGCTGCCCACAAGGTTGCTGATGACCGAAGGCCTCCCGGCTGGCGTCAGTTTCTTAAGGCCCTGGCAATCCTCAACATCCCCCTCTCCGGTGTACCCAACCATAAGCTTCGTCAACAGATTCAAGCTTTAAAACAAAAGCCTTCAACGAGATACAGCACCCCTAAAGATGCCCCAACGACACCGTCCCCCTATGAAAGCGATGATGCTAACTCATTTACTCCCATGAACGTCTCAGGACCTTTTCCTAATCCCGATCTCTCGGGGTGGTTAGACTTTTGAAAATGACTTTTGAATGACTATGATTAAATTCAATAAATTTTTTATTTGAAAAATAAGCAAGTTAACATTTGTGGCATTCTTGAAACATATGACGTGAGCATACGCCTTGATTACGCGTTCTTAAAGGACACACATTTGAACACTTTTGATATTTTCTAACAAAACAAGATACAAGGTTATCATTACTTCTTAAATCATCCTTATAAAGAGACATAACATCTTCAAAAGAAACTCCCCGGGCTCTTTGGCACAGGTAAAATACACAGTGGTGACCGCATGTAGTGGAAAGGTTATCTTGCACTTGTTTGATGCTGTAGTAGATCTTTGTACCGTTTAGGGTCAAAAAATCTTTAATAGATTTAGGGAAATGTGAAAAACCGGGGGGAAAGCCATAGGAATCAAAAAAAGTTGAGATTTTTCGTCCACCTTCCTGTTCTAATGTCATAGCTAGCCAATGTTCACCAGGCATGTGTTTAGGATGGGTATTGACAATAAACATTGCAGGCCTCTCAGGCCATATCTCAATAGGTAATTCATCACAAGCCAACACTCCACAAAATTGTTTTCCAATCAAGCGGCTCATGAGCCCGTCCAACTCTTGGGTATTCATGTCTTTGCTCAAAGGTTCTTAATAATAATCCACTAAGACCTGTCTTCGGGCATTCACTTCCAAGATTGAATCAGAGCATGCGTAAACAATCATGCTAACTGTACAGGCTAAAGGTGTACGGAAACGCATTTCCAGCCTGAGGTTACCTTGGGACACCACAGACAGATTTCCTGAGGTGTCATCATCAGGGGATAAATTGAAAGCATACAACGTGTAACCCTCTGCAAAATCATTTCTGTCAATAGGTAAAGAGAGATCTTTTAGATGTCGCCCTGTAGCCAGGAATAGATTGTAAAATTCTCGCACAGATATGTTGTTATTAAATTGGGGTTGGAAAGCCTTCGCCGGAACCTGACGTCCGTCCTGACAGAGAGCTACATACTCTGCATTGAAGTGTTGAAAATTAAAGGGTTTTTTATCTAAACTCCCCGTATTAGAGGCGTGATCAACCAGACCTATAACCACATATCTAGGTAAAGGGCCTAGAAATAGGTTTTCTTGACTGCAGATTCTACTGCCCACAGGTATGCTAAAGGTTTTCATGGTAATTCTTTGGAGAGGGTAAAGGGCATTTCCTTTCATCAAAGCATGTGAGTGACCCAGGCGTACGGCCGGAGATACAGACACTTTTTTAATAAAAAGGGTGGCCCCCAACACTTTCAAACTAAAATCCCCGTCTTGGGGAGACATCAGGCAAAAATCATCCTTGGCCCTGGTTAATTTTAATCTTAAATCAACCGAATTTAAGAGTAACCGTTCTTGAAAGAAAATGTCAGAGTGTATAGGGCCTAGCAAATGAAACTCTCGAGATTCGGCGCAGTAGCGAGCTCGTGCCGCTAGTCCTTTGTTTGCACCGGTGGAAGGGTCTGTCGATTCCATAGAGGCTCCTGCAGTATCCTTGCTAAACAGCCCGGCGCTAAATTGTGTTTTGAGAGTGTCTTCGGAGTAGTTTAGTAAACACTCCATGATGGCTCTATAAGGGTATGTGGCGCTGCTTTGACTGATTAGGCGTTCACCCAAAGTCACATCAACTTGGGAGAAAATGGTGGCCAAGGGGTAATTAATGAGACTCACTTTGGCATCGCCTGCAATATTAGACCCATCTCTTTTGGTCACTTTTAGACGTAAATGCACCAAGGTGTTGTTGAGGTCCAGATAGTTGTCACCGTGGCCTGGTATGAAAAATTCGATAGGCCCGTTATCGGTAATAGCAGAGAGAGGGGCTATCTCCACATAACTGGATCTATCTATTGAATGCTGCGTTAACGGGGCCGTGAAAAGATCGAGTTCTGTCTTTATAGCTTCAGAGGACATTCGATGTAAAAGAGCCATGTCACTTATTCTTTTAGAAAATACTTCCTAGTATTCTTTTAGCCTGTTTTGGTTCAGACCTCCTCACTTTACCACGTCTTTGACTTACTGAGGTTCTTTTAACAGTTAACCGCCGCTTTTTAGGTGCCGGCCTGCGTCTTAAACCTGGGGGTCTCTTTTTTGGTCTTCGAGACAATATCATAAGCCCCGAGCCTTCTTGATGCTCCACATCTGGTGACGCCCTTCGGGTCATAGCATTGGCTACAACCTCACTTACTATATTTTTAGCCGCGGATTTTAAATGTGGTTTGGCTATGCTGAAGCCCCTCTTCATAAACGGTAAAACCATCCTAAAGAGGTTACGGAATATACCGCCTATCCCCGCACCATACATTGTCGGTGCTCCATGATATCCTGGTAGTCCATTACCAACTTGATCCACATAGTATGAAACATAACGGTTAGGGTCGAGCTGATGGTGCTCCATAACTCTTTTATTTGTATTATGTTTATAAATATAATACAGATATTATATATGTAGAGAGGTTTTGGTGGGTCTAAAGTGGAGTTTTACAATCGTTTTACCATAAGTAAATTCAATGTTTTCGTTCTGATCCGTTTTAAGCTCAACCAGAATGTTTTCAATATAGTTCTTGCTGACATGTACGTAGTGCGGCTTGTCATAATTGACAGTGACGATGTCCCCATCCTTTCCGTCTATATGAACTGTTCGCAGGAGGGGCACACAGGTGTCTCCGACCCTTTGATAGGTTATGATGTCGGTATACACAAATATGTTGTAAAATCCTGCATGTATATCCGCAGGGAATGGGAATAATTTATCGTTCACATACGTCCATTTATTGGGACCCATCCCCAACATGTAGGCTAAATTACCGCTGGTCTTTATACCTCCGTTAGCAGGCCCTGAGATTTGTATCCTTTTATGGATTGGATTGTAGAATAGGAATATTTCCATCTTGTTCAGGGTTAGGTGTTCATTCAACTCTGAGACGATCCTGTCGACGGTTCTATAGAAACCTTTTTTAAGCTTAATAAGTTTTGCAGGTTCCGATAACCTTTTGCAATAAAAATCACGGTCCTTAGCTTTGATATTATACCAACTATGGGGGTATGTAATCTCGCTGAGACCTACTTCCCAAGCCTCTGATAACTCTATAGGCTTTGGAAAATTGGTTGTATAATTCGAACTCTGATTATTACGATATATCTGTGCCGACGCATTACTGGGGAGAGTCAGGTAGAAGCCGCTGTGTTCCATGATGCCCAACTGTGTACACGCGACTGATGCGCTAGTTATCATGACTAGGGGTTTAAATTAATCCCCGTTGCCTCCACCACATCATGCTCCAATACCCAACTGTTGAACTTTTGAGGCCAGTTTTTCCAGCGGACCAGCAACCATTTTTTACCCTTTTCTCTCTTCTGATCTAGAATCTCCTCCACGTGAAAGACTTTGTCTTTACCCAACTGGACCTTCTGTAATTCCTTCTCATAAAAAGATCCCTCTATAAGATCCCCGTCATAATCTTTTAATTTGTAGACCGGGGGAATGCGTGGCAGACATTCTGTAACGGTAAACAACTCCGAGCTAAAGCCTTGTTCGTATTTTTTGTCGAAAACACCCCTCAACTTTGATATACGCACCAAGTCACCCACTAGGAATTTAAAAGTCATTTTTTTCTTACGGCGAAGTGGGAACAAACCATACATATTTTTAAAGACTTGAAAAGAGTTTTCCGAAGAGACCTCAGAGGGCTTCATACGTATACTCTTATGGTAGCTGTGGTTGTACCCGTTTACTAAATCCTGAACTATGTCTGTATATCTGTGGGTGTTGTGAGCTGTAAAATATCGCCACATCCGCTCTTTCAAAGTCCTATTAAAGCGTTCCACAACCGAAGCTTTCAAATCAGAGCCTGTAGCAAAATGTACTATATTATACTTATTCATTAGCTTCTGAAATGTTTTATTAAAAAATTCTTTTCCGCCATCCGTCTGCACTTTCTTGGGTGCGCCTCCTGCCTTCAAGATCGATTCAAAGGCCCTGGTCACCTCTGCCCCGCTCTTATTTTTTAACACCCTTACATAGGCTAATTTAGAGAAAATATCTATAACCGTTAGCATGTAGCGCTTTCCATCATTTTTATCGGCAAGGGACTGCATGTCACATAGATCCGCCTGAAATTGGGATAAGGGGTGCGTAGAAAAAACTCTATTTCTTGGAAATTGTTTTCTTACAGGTTTATGTAGAGTGTAGGCATCTTGCTCGGATAACCATTCATTCACTTTAGCATCGCTTAACAGACTACCTGTTTCTTCGACTATAGCTCTCTGTAAACGCTCTTTACCCCCATAAGACCCGGGGTTAGCGGGATTATAATATATGTTTTTCAACAGCTGCTCAGCCATCCTTCTTGCCTCTCTGAGGTACAATAACGTTAATGAGCCACTTTCATATAACGACAACATTTCAGTTTGTGAATTTTTATTTTAAGAATGCAACAAGTATTACGTATACATACAATTCAGGATTTGTTGCAAGATACAAGTCCCAGTTTTCTCAACAATCACAGCATGCAACACCCTGTATATATGGTTTAGATTTACAGTTTTGTGTCGCTGAATTTTTAAAACACACACGTCTGATATATAAGTATATAAACAACAAATATGATACACATTCACATTAAAGGGTGGTTCAAACAAATAATGTAAAATCTTAGCCAAAGTTATTTCTAGTTCTTCAGAATCCTCAACAAGCCTTGATACCATATGTGTCCATTGTAAACTCTCGCCCGTATGTCGGACCTGTTTCATGATTTGCTCCATTTTCAGCAAACGCTCTACATTAGCCCAGGTATTGTGTGTCGTGTAGAACGATCCCTTGTTCACTTTATTTTCAATAATCTGATGCATAACATATGTAAGGTCTCTCAAAAGAAAAAAGGTATTTATTCGCTCAAACATCGTAGACACATAGTTACCCATAGCTCTAAATAACAAAATGTCACTCGGTCTCTTGGGATTTATTGAGCCAGAAAAGCATCACATCAGCCACCACAGCTTCCCGGTATTTGTTGTCGTCCACCAGGGTGTGTCGGATTTCTTTGAGTTTCTCGTGGATGAAGATGGCCTCCTTCAGTTCATGTAGGAAGGCTTCGGTTACCCCGTAAACTCTAGGGATAGACGGCACAAGACCCATAGACTCCAGGGCGAGGACCAGCGCTGGTATAAAACGGCAGGACCACAGTCTTTTCACCAGCTCCTCAAAATGATTGAAAAAGTAGTATCTAGGCGGGTCGTAGAGGCAAGGATGACGACGCTGGCTGGGATGATTGATCTCACAGCCGATGCATTTTTCTCGTATATATTCGCCAATCACCACGTCTAAAAGTGTAGCTACAGAGGCCTTGATGGTATCCACAAAAATAGTACTGGCCACCCCATCAAACACATCCTCAGGCTGTGTAAATGTCGGGGGTGTCACGGGTCTTGCCAGGGGTGCGTAGAGTGTAGGGTTTCGTGGCATAGAGTCCTTAGTGTCGGGCCCCCATGACGTAGATGCGTCCACGTAGATGGTCTGGAGATCCATGGTGTATGCTGAAATGAAGAACTGACTGCTTTTTTCTTTTTATTGTAGAACAAGGCCATTGGGTATCTGGGGGGGCGTGGTTAAAGCATCCGCTTACTTAGTTTTCTTCTGACGCTGTATCTTCTTGAGGCTCTTTTGCATCGTAATCTTTACGATTCGTATATATTATGCACTTCTTTAAATGAACAAGGCTCTGCCGCTGTTGGCTCTGTACAAAGAGAGCATCCAACGGTTGCAACATTTTCAATTCCATTACATCCCAACTTTTAAAAGGAATAAGCAGACGCAGTCGGGTATCCCCAGTCAGGCCACCACCCCTAATGTTGTGGTTTCGGATTGCCTCGGTGCCGATATAGAACTCCACGCAGCCGCACGGTCGTCCATTCTGTCTTTGTATTTTCACCCTGTGAAATATTTGTCCTGAGGAGTCAGGGGTACCTTCCCAACGGGTCTCGTGGCCCGTGAACACACTATACCCCTTGGTGATAAGGCTCAGTTCAGGACACACAACCTTGCGAAAAACCGACCAGTCTTCAACACCATATTCCAAGCCTACAGTCTGGTCTGTATATTCTTCTCCTTCATCTACCGTATAGAGGGTCACTCTACAGGCCAGGTAATCAAACCGATACCCCCACTGCTGACCATTAGACATCAACACTTGATCTGTCAGAGCATTTGCTGGAGGTATTTGGGTTCTATACACATTTAAAAAACGTTTTTTTGGCGCATCATATATTGCGGGTTGATACTTTGCCCTTGCTCTATGGGCAACCCGAGGGCCTGCTTCAGTTGTTACAGTCATCACTTCTTTGTCACCGATCCCAAAATCCATGGTTATTCTTAAGATCTTGTGCACTCTTAAACAGGAATTGTTCTGGGGCTTTATAAGGGGCATTAACCACCCCAAACCGTGAGAAACAGGTTGACCTGACACCTGGTCACTTACTCAACCCCCCCCAACCCTACCCCCCTAACCACCACGATGTCCTGACCTGAAACCCAAATATTGGCATGCACCCTTCTACATGACATAGGGTCATAAATCATTACATAGGGTCATAAATCAGGCTTGGGTCATAAATCATTACCGGTTGACCTGACAACTGGACCCTTACTCACCCACCCAGCCCCCACCTAACCACCAGGCTGGCCTGACCGGCAGCCCTTGGGACATGCACACGTCATCAGGACATAGGGTTCACATAGCGGTCACATAGGTTCACATAGGGTCATCAATCAAAATTTTGACGCGTGACATCTACTTTAATCTCTCTTCCAAGTCCAATTAGTGACCATTTTCACAGCATACATACATCCAGCTCTCTCTCTGTGTTTTTCTCTCTCTCTCTCTCTCTCTCTCTCTCTCTACACAAATGAGTCCCCCTCGGGGACAAGGCGGCGATTGTGTTTGAATCAGATTCAATAGTGGTTATATTTGGACTATGGCTAAAGAGGGAGCAAGGAGGAATAACACAGCTGGGTGACATGGCCTACTTAACATTTGATTGGGTGCTTAACTTACATGGGTACACGACCAACACTAGTAGCCACTCTGCATCTCAAAACTCTCTGGATGTGTCAATCAAACACGGGACCTTTCCACAAAATATTCAAATATGGACGTTAGATTGCATTGAAATGAAATAGAAAATAATACCCAGGATGATTGGTTGTCAGCAGATTACTGCAACAAGCATCTAACATCAAAGCAAACATGTATTTTCCTTTCAATTTTCTTTTGAATTGCAGCAAAGACAAATAGTCTTGTGAATGTGTCAATATGTCATCATATAGCAGCAGTACTGTATAGCTTTACTGACAATCAACCAATCGGGACAAAAGTAGGGGTTAGGCAATCTCCTGATTGCGAGTGAAAGACATGTCAAAGCAGGGCTGAACTTTGTTCTAGGGACTGTTGTTTGTTCCAAAACGAATCAATACAGAACAGAGTCATTAGGTGACGGACTACTGGCATCATTGTACAGTGCCTGCAGGAAGTATTCACACACCTTGACTTTTTCCACATTTTGTTGTGTTACCGCCTGAATTTTTTGATTTGTCACTGGCCTAAACACAATACCCTATCATGTCAAAGTGGAATTATGTTTTTCGAAATGTTTACAAATTCATTTGAAATTAAAAACTGAAATGTCTTCAGTCGATAAGTATTCAACCCCTTTGTTATGGCAAGTCTAAATAAGTTCAGGAGTAAAAATGTGCTTAACGCATCACATAATAAGTAGCAATAATAGAGTTTAACATGATTTTTTAATGACGACCCCATCTCTTTACCCTATATATATATTCACCCTCAGTCGAGCAGGGAATTTCAAACACGGATTCAACCACAAAAACCAGGTAGGTTTTCCAATGCCTCGCAAAGAAGGTAGATGTGTAAACATTTAAAAAAGCAGACATTGAATATCCCTTTGAGCATGGTAAAGTTATTAATTACACTTTGGACGGTGTATCAATACAACCTGTCACTACAAAGAAACATGCGTTCTTCCTAACTCAGTTGCCGGAGAAGAAGGAAACCGCTCAGGGATTTCACCATGAGGCCAACGGCGACTTTAAAACAGTTTAATGGCTGTGATAGGAGAAAACGGGATGGATCAACAACATTGTAGTTACTCCACAATACTAACCTAATTGACAGAGTGAAAAGAAGGAAGGCTGTACAGAATAAAAATATTCCAAAACATGCATCCTGTTTGCAACAAGGCACTAAAGTAATACTACAAAAAATATGGCAAAGCAATTCAGATTTTGTCCTGAATACAAAATGTTATGTATGGGGCAAATCCAATACAATGCATTACTGAGTACAACTCTCCATATTGTCAAGCATAGTGGCAGCTGCATCATGTTATTATGGGTATGCTTGTTATCGTTAAGGACTGGGAAGTTTTTCAAGATAAAAAGGAAGTGGAATGGAGCTAAGCACAGGCAGAATCCTAGAGGAAAACCTGGTTGTCTGTTTTCCACCAGAAAGAGGTGTCACGCCCTGACCATAGTTTGCTTTGTATGTTTTGTTTGGTCAGGGTGTGATCTGAGTGGGCATTCTATGTTGTATGTCTAGTTTGTCTATTTCTATGTGTTTGGCCTGATATGGTTCTCAATCAGAGGCAGGTGTTAGTCGTTGTCTCTGATTGGGAACCATATTTAGGTAGCCTGTTTTGTATTGTGGGTTGTGGGTGATTGTTCCTGTTACTGTGTTCCTGTGTTTGTGTTAACTATATGGGACTGTTTCGTCTTCGTTCATTTGTCGGATTATTGTTTTTGTTCTTTGTTTCAAGTATTCTATTTAAAATGGATACTTACCACGCTGCATCTTGGTCCTCCTCTCTTTCGCCCGACGAAGAACGTTACAACAGGGAGATGGATTCACTTTTCAACAGGACAATAACTAAAACACAAAGTCAAATCTACACTGGAGTTCCTTACCAAGAAGACAGTGAATGTTCCTGAGTGGCCGAGTTACAGTTTTGACTTAAATCAGCTTGAAAATCTATGGCAAAACTTCAAAATGGTTGTCTAGCAATGATCAACAACCAATTTGACAGAGCTTGAAGAATTTTGAAATGAATAATGGGCAAATATTGTATAATCCAGGTGTGCAAAGCTCTTAGAGACTTACCCTGAAAGACTCACAGCGGTAATCACTGCCAAATATGATTCTAACATGTATATATGATAATACAGGTATATACTCTATACATGTATAAACTCTAAAAACATGTTTTCACTTTGTCATTATGGGGCATTGTCTGTAGATGAGTGAGATTATTATTTTATATACATTTTGAATTTAGGCTGTAACAACAACATTTTGAATAAGTCAAGGAGTATGAATACTTTCTGAAGGCACACATACAGTAAGGGTCGTTTGTGAATTGCGATGGCATTTGGGCATGGCATTTAACATTTTTTTTTATCAGGGTACATCATCCCATTCTAAATCAACTAATATGGCAGCTTAATGAATTTAAATAATGTTTACTAATATGATAACATTGTGCCACCAGAAGGAGTAGAACAACAATGACACATTGGTAAATTAAGATAAAAAAAAAAAAAAGGAGGCCACAGATGCTCAAAATATAAGGTCTAAGGTTTCAGACCACTGAAGTGATATGATTAATAATTTCTCCCAATGTAATTTACCTTCATTTAAATTGAGTAGTATCAATGACACTTTGGATTTAGACACACCAAATTCCTCAAATTTATGACAATCATTTTCTTTAATATAGACCTCTCCCCGGATAACAGCTTGCCACTGGAGCGAATGCTCAAGGTCCTTGTCTGTGTTTCTAATTCAAGGCAGTAACACCAATGACAAACTTAGAGACACATTATATTAGTTAAAAAAATATATATATATTTTAATATCCTTTTTGGTTTTTATTGATCAGAACAATATATTAATTATTTTTGTTCAGTGGTGTAGTGGTGCCCGGAGAAGTTGGTATACTCTAATTTTGTACTTTTTTTCCCCAAACAGCCCACTCAGCGAAGGAAAGGCGCCCTGTGCATCAAATTCTATGAGAAACAGTGACATACACTTTGAATGACCTAAACGATAAATCCCATATTGGTCTTTCACAGTCAGGCCTACTATTGAAACAGATAAACTGAGTCAGAAATGTACAGATTTCCCCCATTTATTTCAGGTTTTCATTTTCAAAGTAACACATTTGTATGTTCTAAGTCCATAACAATGCTTAAACCACATCAGGACACTACTTTTGAGGTCTGGGAAAAATCTGAGCATGGTGAAATTTAGATTTTTGAGAGTAGTTACCCATTAATTCAAGTGTGCAGGCACCTAGCATTATTGTGCCTAAAATGTGAGGAAATAATAGTTTATCAACATTAAGCTAAACATTCCGATCTGTTCCATCAGCTCTATTAATTGATACAGCTTATACCTCCACCACATTATTTTGATTGGTATCAGTGGGGATTAAGGAGTAAATGCAATGCCCACTGAAAAATAAGTGGGTATATGGCGTAGACTTGCGTATACCTTCCACTACACCACTGCATTTTTTCCTTTCTTTTTAGAATTCAAAATAATGGATGGATATATCTCTCAATGCCCAAAATATGTCACAACAACTCTGCTGGGCCACTACTGGGACAAGCCAATTTGCTTGCCTTAAGTAACCTACTTCAAGCAATGCATAAACAAAGTTTTGCAGTATACATAACTTGTATTATGTTTTGTCATTGATAAACAGTTCAATATAAACAAAAACAGAGTTTTTCATGGTTGCAACTTGAGGGACAGCGATGCCACCACAATTCAAAAACCAATAATGCTACACATACTGATAGTCAAGAGCCGGATTCATGTACTGAAGTGTGCAATATAAATGCATAAATGCAGTCTGATATTCTAGCCATGCAAAAAATCTATAGGTGGTTTATTTTTTCATTACTAGTCATGGCAGGCTGTTATTTGTTTAGTTTATATTCAGTCTCTCTCTCTCTCTCTCTCTCTCTCTGTTTACATAATAAACGGCAATATTAGCAAGCACAAAGTTATTACAATGACTGAACAAATACATATATTTGACATACACGGATCCTGCTTCTCATGCATTTTGTTATATATTCTGTAGCCTAATATTCCAAAAACTATTTTTATGTGATTGTATTTATTTTTATTTCATTATACAAGTCCGATTCAGCCACGCGCAAAGCCACATGACAAATGCATGAGCCGATGTGGAATGTCCACGCGCTACACACCCTGACTGAGTAGACAATCCGTGCGACTACGAGATCCATCCGAGATGTGATTGACTGACTACCTCTACTCTAGAACCGTTTTATATGACCACTTTGTATTATATTGTATCGTTTAGATCACTGCATGTGTCTTTATTTATGAGTGACCATTAAGTTTGAACAAGACATCAAAACAAGAGTGTCACTGTCACATTCGGGTCCGAACAACACGCCCACAATTGTATTTCGCTAACTGTACGCGCAGACCAAAGCGATTGGACAAGAAGAGCTGTCAATTGCGCATAGCTGCCATTCCTTCCGTTCTGTTCTGAGCGAAGAGTTTTTGCAGATGTTTTCCCAGTATGGGCAGTTGAAACAGCAGCGCGCTGCTCAATAGTAACTTTTACGAAATACTAAATTATTAATTTATCTGATATACATATGGGAAATGGATAGCTAATATTATTGTACGGAAGCTAAGACTGTGCGCGACGTAAGCCGATTTTAGAATTGAATTCATTTGTTTTAGTTTCTTGAACGACAAGGAAAATGCCAGTAGCAACTCTATTGCCTTTTACAGCTACCCCGAGTAGGAAGTCTTCCAGCCCGACCTCTTTCAGACTGACAGAGAAATTCATTTTGCTATTAGTTTTTAGCGCTTTTATTACGCTTTGTTTCGGTGCTATTTTTTTCCTACCGGATTCGTCGAAGCTGCTCAGCGGAGTTTTCTTCCACTCGTCCGCGGTAGAAACCAACACTCGAAAAGGTACGGATAGTGATTCAAATATCGTAGTTGGGACCGACGAAAAGATATTAGCCAAGATTAGAAAGGACCACGAAAAGGCTTTGGTTGAAGCCAAAGACACTCTCCAGAAACGACCAGACGAGATAAAGCAAGATATACAGAACGAGAAGGACAAAGTTTTGAAGGAAGGTCTCGGTAAAGGTGGGAAAGATGACGATAACCTACCAGTCATTGAATATGTCCGGCCACCCGGAGCAACAGGGCACGAGCCCTCCGATCCGGAAACCAAAGAGAGACGAGAAAAAATTAAAGAGGTGAGATGTATGTATGCATGTGTTGTATTATATACTAGAATGAGTATGGCTGCTTTGGGTTTGTGTAATTAGTTTCGCTTCCCATACGGTGTTTGCTGTAGTGTTATGCTTAATCGGCTAGTTCCTCGAACACGACACGCTGTGTACTATAGTTAGGCCTATACGACACTGTACAGCACAGGCATACTATTTTCAGTTAGTGGTTTGTGTCTATTGAACTTTGAACTAATTAACTTTGTATCCAGATATCTGTCCTGTATTTATATACACGCAATCCCATACTCTTCATTATCATCAGATTCAGAGTGCATCATGTAGACCTGGGATGGGCAACTTTAATGGGGGTGGGGGCCACAAAATATCAGAACTCATTGAGGGGCCTCAGTGGCTCATGGGTCTGCATACCTACATCCATACACACCTAGCGTTTTGGGGACCCCTTTAGTTAATTTCCTGCAATTCTACACATTTTGCCATAGGGTGGAAATAAATGTTTGCAGTTTTTAATGTGACTGACCTCCTCGATTCGGTCTTATGTAGCAAACTTTGAAATTGTGCTTTTTACATTGGATAAAAGTAGAGACTCAGAGCTACAAAATGATATATCATACCCTGCAGGTGAGGAACAATGGGAAAGTAATTCTGCATTGAAAGTTGATAAACTTGTTATCCCACTTTTGAGAAAATGGCCCTTGAATGTTTTGGTACAGCTACTGGAGATCTCTTGTTGACAACCATTAAGTATTGTTCACACCCTCTTAAGCCTTAGCCCCACCCATCTCTTTAAGGATTCACAAGTGAGGCCATGTGCTAAACAGAGTGAGTGCGGTAGTGTAGTGAACAACCAAAGATGAAGACTAAAAGTGGTGAAAGTAGTAGCCTTCAATAAGAGAACTCCAGGTAAAAAAAACACTATCTAGACCTTGGCCTATATTCTAATCTGACTTTGGTGCAGGTCATGTTGTTCTTCACATTACTGTCTCTGGTAAACACACACTATATAAAATCAAAGTGTAGTTGTCACATTCACAGAATGCGGAAGGTGTAAACAGTACAGTGAAATGGTTACATGCATATTTGCATAGTATCAATATCAAAAATAGAAAGTGTACAGATACAAATATTTCCTAATTATTAGATGATGCTTACCCAGACACTAATTATTATCGTAACGGGTATGGGCCATTTTCTGGTTATGATTATGATCCGAGTATTTTTTGTAATGATCTGT
Organism: Salvelinus namaycush; assembly: GCF_016432855.1. Taxonomy (NCBI): domain Eukaryota; kingdom Metazoa; phylum Chordata; class Actinopteri; order Salmoniformes; family Salmonidae; genus Salvelinus; species Salvelinus namaycush. Next base: position 11,843,721 of record NC_052330.1, read on the forward strand.
GATTGGAAGAATTTTTTCTTTGGGTGCCAGGAAGCATGTTTCTCATGTGTCAGTCACAGAGTTTCTAAACCATACTGTCTTTGCGTCAGTCATTTGCATGGTTTAAATAACTAAACTGGCTAGTTTGTCTGTCTGTAAAGAGAAGGGTGGGCTGTACGTTGATCCTGCTGCTCTGATTGGATAGAGTGAAGCCGTATTTCTCCGTCCACTCACTTAACATTTTTACCTGATCACTTTTCCTCGCATGTTTTCTGTCTGATCATTTAGATTGCTACTGCCTGCTACTATGATAAATCACATGGCAGCATAATATCTAACAAGTGGGGCAAGGGTATGGAAACGCTAGTGCACATTCTGACTGAGTGACAGCAAACTTGGCTGCCTGCTGCAAATTGAGGACACACAGACACACCCCCTCCCTGCGCTGCTCCTAATCTGCAGCTTTTTTGCAGTGAGAATGTGCAGGGAGGTATAGTATTTAGCCAACATCTATTTAGGCATACTAAAACACTTGTGTTTTTTATGATCTGTCTACTTTCAATTTACAGATACGATTACGAATACGGTCATGTTTGCACACCTATACCAGACACACTTGTCTAAATTGATGGGTTACGTGAAATAAATTATATAACCCCCCCCAGCCACATCTAGCTAAGTGGATGGGTCACTATTGTCTAGATATGTACACATGTTCATGAAATACAATAATAATCCCCAGACACACCTGGGTCTTGTAATCATCTGGCGAAGTGGAGTCTTTGTTTAGACCTGTAGCTAGCTAGCTAAACAATGACTCATAATCCCAAACCATACTACTAGCAATACAAACTGATTGTCATAGCTAGCCACCATGCATTAAATGCTGTAGTATGAATCTGCAGGTAGCTAAAGCTAACCAGCTAGGTTTAATGTTAGCTAGGGTTAGGCTATAACTAGCAATGCAAATGACTTTGAGGTATAAATAATATTAGCTACTACACAGATCATACACGTAACGCTTGCTAGCTAGCTAACAGTACACTTGAACTTGCATTGAAAACAACTTTCTGACAAATTTTGAAAAGTATAATATCTGAAAATGTAGCTAGACTCTTACCCGTATACATGGATGAACGCTTCACAGCAGACTGAACCCCTTTAACGCCGTTTTGTTTGTACAGCATGTTTGGCCCGCATTGTGTCAAGTCACTGACCATGTGCAGAAAGTAGTCCATCACAACGTTTTCCCATTGATCTTTGTCGATAGCGCCTGCTAAATTCAGGGCAGCAATGTTGTTGAGAGCAGTAGTAACACTTCTCCATGTCTAACATTATATCTTTAAAAAAAAGCTGCGGTAGCAAGGATTATCTGCACATACTGAGCAACTCATGTTATAGACAGAAGCATGCAACGTGGCAGACCAATCCGAACTTATCTCTCGGCATGTTCAGCCCATCCATTACCTCAGCCAGTAATGGCTTGATTACATGTTTAGATAGCTGGCCGCTAAACTAATTTAACAATCTAAAAAATGTTAGCTGACAAGACAACTGCTCATGCACAACCAAATGTAGAATATTGCACATTGTGTATTCTACTATTCTAACTCTTGACAGTAAGTTGAGACCCTGACTGATTTCCCAAAAAATTATATATATTTAAAAAATACTTTTTTTGAGGGGTGGTGGAATTGATCCACGGGCCTACAAAAGGGGCACCGTGGTCCGCCATTTGCCCATCTCTGCTGTAGACAAACCACAGTAGTCCAATTGATTGAATGATTATTTTGGATGGCACTTTGTTAGTGTTCCTATACTGTGTAGCCTAATTACGTGGGTCTAAGGCCTCCTGACAGTCCTGTTTTTGAACAATGAATTAACCAACCATTTATAGACACTTCCATACTATGAATGATAGTGTGCAAATTATGGCTAGTAAATGGGTAATAATTATTCCCATTCAGAGGGCCAATGTCTGTTTTTGTACAGCCACCATACTCGGAAACCACTAAGAATAGCAAGTGTTAATGGGTGTTTAGTTATGAATCCAAAAGACATACAACTCACCACTTGCTTGGCTGGTTTGTCACTTCAGCATGTTATTTACTTAGGCTGGAGGCATTTGGTTTTGCTTCTCCTCATGTCGACTATCAGCTTCCTGTGATACAGCTTCTCTGCTGACAAAGTACACAACTTGATGGGATCAAATTATTCAGAAGGCATAAGGTGATTTAGAGGAAATTGCAGTGGTGACAGATTCTTTAGCAGTCAATCAAAATTTGCCATGTTTATGGTTGCAAAGCTGCCTTTGAGAGTCCTCGGCTCAGGTCCCTGCCTTGGGCTTAGAAACGCATAATGTTTCTCCTAAGGAGAGCCATAGCCCGTGTGTGTCTGTGTGTTAGGGGGAGGGATGTGCTGGTTTAGGCCTACTATGAAAACATTGCACAACCAAATAACCAGCAGTGATGCTTTGTGTAGTTTTTTTTGGGCAAGGTTAGTCATATTTATTTTTAATGGGAAAATTTTCTGTACATTCTTTGGAACTTGTTTTGTGCTTGAGTTCCCTTCTTACACAATCACCTGCCTGTCCCCCTTTCATCCTGGTACCAAGGTTCCACTGTGAATCATCGTACAAATTAGAGAAAAAACAACAGTCTCGGCTGTCTTTCTGTCTCTGTGTGTCTGTGTGTGTCTGTGTGTGTGTGTGTGTGTGTGTGTGTGTGTGTGTGTGTGTGTGCATATCAGAGACAGTAGACAGATGAGCAATCTCTGTATCCCCAGTCATTACTGTAGTTAGTAGTAGCCTACACACAACCCATCCAACAAACCTCTACAGGTACAGGATAGAAACAAAACATTGCCATAGGAACAAAAGCCTGACTGTTTGACAAAGACCCTTACTGGGGGAATCATTTATGGTAATCTTTACCATTGCAACTGTGGGCTAATTACAGCACAGTTCACAGCACCACACACCATATCCTCGTATTGCTGATTCACATGTCACTCTCTTCCTGTGTGTGGTGTGTGCTGCCTGAGATTTCCTCAGTCTACTGGGCAGGTCAACATTGGGTGGGGCTAGTAAGCATTTGGAAATTAGATGCAAATTAGTGCCTGGGCTGCAGCTCTGTAGGGCTGACCCGCTTATCAGTATTCACTTGGTATCTTGAAGGGCAATCGGTTAATAACCCTGTCAGGCTTTCGTCCCGTCCCCCCTGCATGCGGAGAGGAGAGGGCCAGCTGGCTCAGCAGCCAGGGATTAGAAACTGTGGGTTTGTTAAAGGTCTCGAGTCGCCTTGGCTGTCTAGGAAGGAAGGATGAGGCAGTCCTCTCTCTTTCACCCTCCTCGGTCTCTCTCTCGGTCTCTCTCGCTCTCTCGGTTTCTCTCGCTCTCTCGGTTTCTCTCTCTCTCGGTTTCTCTCTCTCTCGGTTTCTCTCTCTCTCTGTGTTTCTCTCTCTCTCTGTGTTTCTCTCTCTCTCGGTGTTTCTCTCTCTCTCGGTGTTTCTCTCTCTCTCGGTGTTTCTCTCTCTCTCGGTGTTTCTCTCTCTCTCGGTGTTTCTCTCTCTCTCGGTGTTTCTCTCTCTCTCGGTGTTTCTCTCTCTCTCGGTGTTTCTCTCTCTCTCGGTGTTTCTCTCTCTCGGTGTTTCTCTCTCTCTCTCTCTCTCGGTTTCTCTCTCTCGGTTTCTCTCTCTCTCTCTCTCTCTCTCTCTCTCGGTTTCTCTCTCTCTCTCTCTCTCTCTCTCTCTCGGTTTCTCTCTCTCTCTCTCTCTCGGTTTCTCTCTCTCTCTCTCGGTTTATTTTTCTCTCTTGGTCTCTCTCTCTCTCTCTCTATCCCCCCCAAGATCCAGTTGAATTATTTTTGCACACCATGGATGACATGACACTTAGCGAAATCGCCCTCCCTTCCTGACCTACCTCTGCAACATTCTGATAAGCCCAGTAGCCTCTCTTCCTCACTTTTACTTTCATAACTTCCCCACTAGGTTGTCTGTCAACAGCTTTTTAATCCAAAACTTCCTGTATATAATTGTAAGGTATTGTTGGATGCTGTACTCCTAGCCATTCTTTTGTTCATTTACCTCTTACAAAGGATGCCAGGAAGATGCGTTTGAAACGGATCTGTATTGCCCTCCATTATCTGTAGACGGCTATAGAATTACCGACGTGGAGGCCCTCCAGGTGCTTAGTCTAATTGTGTAATGGCTTTAATAGCAGTCCCTTTCAGCCAGCCAATCCCACTGCGTCTCACAGGGGGCCACAGTGTTGTTTATGCCTGTGGATAGTCTATACACTGATGGAGCCTGAAACCTCTTCACAGGAGGTTACTATGTAGGTGTCCATTACCTTTGAGTATCGCAGAGGTATGCTCAGATAAATGTAGGCTATAGAAAAATGTAGGCTATGTCCTCTGGCTAGTCAATATACAAATGCTAGGCTATAAGGTAGTTATTTTGTTTCTTAATATGTGAAAGTTAGGCTACCTGATCATCTTCGTGTCGTCTTATATCTTAACCCCAGGAACAAGCCTTCCTAGCGCTAGGATGTAGCTAGGATAGAGTTAAAAGCCAGTATTGGCAGCTAAGATGCTTTTGGGGTTTTATGGGGCTTATGAGCAGAAGACTACGTCACTCAGGGTAATCATATACTGTGAGCGCACATATCCCTCTGTGTGCGTGCGTGTGTGTGCGCATATCAGTAAACACAGGCCTTAAGAGGCCCTGTCGCTCTTTCCTCAAGCTTACCACCAGTCCAATAGCCCAGTGATCCCATGCCTCTGAGAACTGAGTGATTGAAGGACTGATTGATAAGGAGGCCAGGACTGGTGGGCCACTGCAGCTCCACTACACACTACTACGCCATTGAGGCCCAGAGCTCTAACACACTACTACCAGAGACAGTACAGTATGAAGATAGGCAGAAACTGCTGCTCCAAAGGAAATCTCAAATCATAACTACTTCAGACATTGGCTCGAATCTAGGTTATGCCTTTTAGATTTCAAGAAAAATAACAACTAAGGAAGAATTCTCTCATTGACTTCTCAAACCCCAAACCCCGGCCTGGTCTGCTTGGTCTGTTTCGCAAGCGTTCCCGGAAGTCTGGCGATGTTCCCCCTCTGCGTTTAAGAACCTCTGTGCTGCTACTCCACCAAGGGGAAGTTCCCAAGCCACCAGCCCCCACCACCTGACTGACACTAATGATGACTCTTGTCTGTAAAGCAGAACAGAGACCTAATCCAATTGTTCAGCACCAAGGGAGAGACAAACAGTCCCAGTGGGGAGGTGTTGGCGACCACAGTGAGACATCCTGACCTTCAGTCTTAATTGCTTTGAGAAAGGGAAATTGATGTCTCCGAGCTGGCACATTTCTTGAGTTAAAAGGTTCTTTGTACAGTAGCTTTTATTTACTGAATGCCAATAAAGACCTGCGACATTGACTCGTGCCCTTTTGAAAAGAATCTCGATTTATACAGATGCGATCTTGATATTTTATTGAACCTTTTTGACAGGGGGTCATGCTGAGACCAATGGCTATTTTACAGATGAGCCCTGTATACACATCAACACACATCAATATAGGCCTACACTATGCACTTCAATATACGGAAAGCAAAACACAACCATAGAAAACAAACACATTTTTCAGGAAAAAGGCCCTCAGTCAGCCTTTTGAATTGCCCTAGAGGAACAAATTCATCCTATTTTAGAGAGCCTTGGTGATTATTCCACAGGTAAATCTGCTTTTAGTTTTTTTTGCACATTACTTAACTCAGGAGAGATCAAAGGGATCACCAGTTAACCATTCCTGAGACCTGGTCTGGTATCTTGTACGTCGTCTGTAAATTAACAATGCAGCTAGGGCGGAAGTTTATACAGGAGGGATATCAGGCACGGTTTAACTTCTTCCCTGCTATAGACCTTGAGTGATACCGTTGGCTCCACTTGAGTGCTGTGATGTTTAGTTGCTGTTGGAGCCTAGGTTATTGGTAGTCCGAGGAGCATAACACTTGCTTTATTGCCATTCCCTTTGTATACCCTGTAATGTATACCGTGGCCGGGAGATAGATTTCCTCATATTGCTTCAAGTAAACCATAATTTATGGGCCCAATGACCAGCTAGTATTAATGACTTTTCTAATTTCCCCCTCTGAGGGGGGTTTCACTCTGTTTCCATTCACACCGAGAGAGGCTGGGCTAAGGATCAATGATGGGATTCAGCTCCAATTCATCTTCTAGTGTCCCGTCCTGTTCTGCCTCCTTCCTTCCACGTACTGCTGCCTTCCTGCCTACCTGTGTGGTTAGGATTCTGTGCGATTTGTCTTTGCTTCGCTGCAATTCATCAACAGAATCATAGCTGTTTCATGTCTGCTTAAGATGACTCTCTAGACTATAATAAGACATTGCTTTCTATTTCATTATTAAGGTAAGATATTATACGTTGTATAGGACAACAATCCTCTTAATTCAACCCCTCTAGTGTTCAGTATTGTAGTTGGCAGACTGGTACTCAGATTCCCAATCACACAGGTCATTGGTTTTCAATCTGTGTTTTATGTTTCACAAAGTTATTGCATTACTGAAAAGATAGATGGAGTACAAGACCCACAGGTTATTCCAGGGCCATCATATCATCTCATGCACTGTCTGTCAGTAGGATTAAAATGGGAATCATTTTTGAGGCGGAGGTATGTTGGTAATCGGGACGGACAACACTGTCAAGCCAGGGCTGAGAGGGTAAGATGGAAGAGAGAGTCACTTTCATGGTACAAATGTCCCCTTATTTGAATAGATCTCTCCAGCAGCCTTTGCATACAGATAACTGCCAAAATAAAGGAAACACCAAGATAAAGTGGGCCACCGTGGACTGCCAGAACAGCTTCAGAACTGCGTCTTGGTATAGATTCTACAAGTGTCTGGAACTCTATTGGAGGGATGCGATGCCATTCTTCCACGAAAAATTCCATCATTTGGTGTTTTGTTAATCGTGGCGGAAAAGGCTGTTTCAGACTGTTCCAGAATCTCCCATAAGTGTTCAATTGGGTTGATCTGGTGACTGAGACACACACACACGTCTTTTAAAACCCCTATGCTACTTTGAGACCCCTTTTTCAAAGTCACTGAGATCTTCCAGTCATGGTAGCTAAAATAATGGGCAACTGGACATTTTTATACATGATGGGATGTTAATTGCTTCATTAACTCTGGAACCACACCTATGTGGAAGCACCTGCTTTCAATATACTTCATTTACACAAGTGTTTCATTTATTTTGGCAGTTACCTGTATCTCACTCGAGAATGCATGCATGAGGGCAGGCCAGTCTGACTGACTGCGGTGCAGTACCAGTCAAAAGTTTGGACACACCTACTCATTGCAGGGTTTTTCTTTATTTTTACTATTTTCTACATTGTAGAATAATGGTGAAGACATCAAAACTATGAAATAACACATATGGAATCATGTAGTAACCAAAAAAGTGTTAAACAAATCTAAATATATTTTATATTTGAGTTTCTTAAAAGTAGCCACCCTTTGCTTTGACAGCTTTGTTAATTTCTGCTTGTAAATTTCCAAACTCACCAAAAATGACTTCTCTATATATGTATAACTTTCAGGGCCTAAAACAAACTTTTTTTTTGTATACCAGCCAATGTGGTAGGTAGATGAAAAACATTTTACCAGCGGAGATATTTTGCTCATCATAATTACATTTTTTTTTTTTTGAAAATGATGAGCATGCCTTGTAATGTTTCTAAAACAAGAAATGTATTACTAGTGAGAAGTGATGTGCTATATATTGCTCGATTTAATACTCTGTGACCTGAGCGAAGAGCCATGTGTCCTCCGAAAACACGACCCTGCCAAGCCGCACTGCTTCTTGACACACTGCTCGCTTAACCCGGAAGCCAGCCGCACCAATGTGTCGGAGGTAACACTGTACAACTGGCGACCGAAGTCAGTGTACATGTGCCCGGTCCCCACAAGGAGTTGCTTGAGCGAGATGGGCCAAGGACATCTTGGCCGGCCAACCCTTCCCTTAACCCGGACGATGCTGGGCAAATTGTGCACCGCCTCGTGGGTCTCCTGGTCGCGGCCGACTGCGATACAGCCCGGGATCGAACTCGGGTCTGTAGTGACGCCTTGATATGTCTTTGAACCAGGCCCATGATATGTCTTTGAACCAAAATATCCATTAAAAAAAAAAAAAAAAAAAAAATCATCATTGGTGCTCCAGAGTGGCGCTGTGGTCTAATGCACTGCATCTCAGTGCAAGAGGCGTCACTACAGTCCCTGGTTCGAATCCAGGCTGTATCTTATCCGGCCGTGATTGGGAGTCCCATAGGGCGGCTGACAATTGGCCCAACGTCGTCCGGGGTAGGCCGTCATTGTAATATGAATTTATTCTTAACTGACTTGCCTAGTTAAAATAAAGGTTCACTTTTTTTTTACATTTTTTTTTTTTTATAAATGTAAGGTTTTATTGATAACAGGGCCACCCCAGTCATCACGTGTGCCTTTTTATAATCTTACTAGTAAAGGCCGACAATGTCTCTTTTTGCTAGCAGTGGAAGCAAACTCAAACATTGAAAAGAAACCTAGCTTGTCAAAAAAAACAAGAAACACAAGGACAAAGTCTCACTTTAGTAGACTCTCGAGTAAACTTATGCCATATTGCTTCAAAAAATGTGTCTTTCAGCACTCCGCTCAGTGGGATAGCTATAACATCAGGATTCAGATTTCTTTTGTATATTATCAGATATGAAACAAAGCCGCAGAAATACTTTGAAAACATCTACTGCAGCATTTATTTTGCTATAAATCTCAACTTGCACTCGTGCCCTTACTTGAGTTGACTATTTATGAAATGCTCGAACTGTAGAGCCCTGATTGTGACCACCCTCCATAGTGGCTGGTGAATTAGACATTCTTACACGCCAATGCCGAAATGTACCCGCAGGTGTTAATTTTAGGCCCTGATAACTTTGAGCTGGATTGCCTGTCTTTGCAATTCATTTAGTTTTGTTTGTGCTCGTTAGCATATTTAGCTATTACTTGTGCTAATTTTGCTGGCATTCTGGTAATAGATGCACAATGGATATGGATGGGTGTTGTAGAGTATGAACCTGCAGGATCGAGTCACTGATTTGATGTTTGCAGAGAACGACAAGCTGTTGTCCAGGGTCATGCCAAGGTACTTTGCACTTAGGTATGGGGCACTGTGGATTGTCAACCGTGATGGAGAGGTCTTGGAGCGGGCAGGCCTTTCCCGGGAGGAAGAGCAGCTTGGTTTTGTCTAGGTTGAGCTTGAGGTGGTGGGCCGACATCCAAGCTGAAATGTCTGCCAGGCACGCAGAGATGCGTGTCGCCACCTTGGTGTCAATTCCACCACTTTTCAACCTCATTTTCATTATCTCCAGCACAATACCAGTGTCTACATATGAGAAATCGGCATGTTTCGTAGAAAAAGATGAAGTAAAAAAGTTCTACCCGATCATCAGAAGTTGAAATTATTTTAAGAACGGTGATTTTCAAAGACTGAGATTAGAGGTGACGTGGGGAGCAATAAAAAATAAATAAAAGACCTTCCCTCTGGCTAGAAAGTCATTGCAGGTTTTTCTTACTTTTAATCCTACCCTGTGACGTCACAGAAGCTTTTTTTTTTTTTTTGCTGTCTTTGTAACCACAGACCATTTAGAACTTGCTGTTTTCACATGTGTAATCAAATTGAATCAAATTTTATTTGACACATGCACCGAATACAACCGGTGTAGACATTATCTTGGAATGCTTACTTACAAGCCTGTAACCAACAATGCAGTTCAAGAAATAGTGTTAAGAAAATATTAACTAAATAAACTAAAGTGAAAAGATTGATCTAAATCAAAAAGTAACACAAGAAAATGACATACCAGTAACAAGGCTATATACAGGGGGTACCGGTACCGAGTCAATGTGCGGGGGTACAGGTTAGTCCAGGTAATTTGTAAAGTGACTATGTATAGATAATTAACAGCGAGTAACAGCAGTGTAAATAGTCCGGGTGGCCATTTGATTAATTGTTCAGCAGTCTTAGAAGCTGTTATGGAGCCTTTTTGTCCTCGACTTGGCGCTCTGGTACCGCTTGCCGTGCGGTAGCAGAGCGAACAGTCTATGACTTGGGTGACTGGAGCCCGTGACAATTTTTTGGGCCTTCCTCTGACAGCCCCTAGTATATAGGTCCTGGATGTCAGGAAGCTTGGCCGTACGCAATACCCTCTGTAGCGCCTTAAGGTCAGATGCCGAGCAGTGGCCATACCAGGTGGTGATGCAACCCATGGCTGTTGCACTTTTTGAGGATCTGGGGACCCATGCCAAATCTTTTCAGTCTCCTGAGGGGAAAAGGTGTTGTCGTGCCCTCTTTACAACTGTCTTGGTGTGTTTGGACCATGATAGTTCGTTGGTGATGCGGATGCCAAGGAACTTAACTCTCGACCCACTCCACTTCATGTACACACTGGTATGGTGCTGGTGATAATTCATTTTAGGTTGAAAAGTGGCAGAATTGCCCGTTTAATGAGGAAATGGACCAGGGTTCAACGGACCAGGGTTCAATTTCCACGGGGGGACCAGGATGAATATGTATGAACTTTCCAATTTGTAAGTCGCTCTGGATAAGAGCGTCTGCTAAATGACTTAAATGTAATGTAAATGTAAATGCATTTCAATAAAGACCTGTAGTTAACAGATTAGTACCTCCATCCTCAGTCTAATGGCCCAACAGTAGAGGTCGACCGATTTAATCGGAATGGCCGATTTAATTAGGGCCGATTTTCAAGTTTTCCTAGCAATCAGAAATCGGAATTTTTGGACACCGATTTTTGGCCGATTTAAAAAAATAAAATAAAAAATATAATAATAAATAAATAAATTTGTAAAATATATATATATATATATATATATATATTACACCTTTTATTTAACTAGGCAAGTCAGTTAAGAACACTCTTATTTTAAGAACACATTCTTATTTTCAATGATGGCCTAGGAACGGTGGGTTAACTGCCTTGTTCAGGGGCAGAATGACAGATTTTTACCTTGTCAGCTCGGGGATTCAATCTTGCAACCTTACGGTTAACTAGTCCAACGCTCTAACCACCTGCCTCTCATTGCACTCCACGAGCAGCCTGCCTGTTACGCGAATTCAGTAAGAAGCCAAGGTAAGTTGCAAGCTAGCATTAAACTTGTCTTATAAAAAACAATCATAATCACTAGTTAACTACACATGGTTGATGATATTACTAGTTTATCTAGCGTGTCCTGCGTTGCATATAATCGATGCGGTGCGCATTTGCGAAAAAGGACTGTCGTTTCTCCAACGTGTACCTAACCATAAACATCAATGCCTTTCTTAAAATCAATACACAAGTATATATATTTAAACCTGCATATTTAGTTAATATTGCCTGCTAACATATGCAACAGAGTCAGGGTATATGCAGCAGTTTGGGCCGCCTGGCTCGTTGCGAACTGTGTGAAGACTATTTCTTCCTAACAAAGACAGCCAACTTCGCCAAACGGGGGATGATTTAACAAAAGCGCATTTGCGAAAAAGCACAATCGTTGCACGACTGTACCTAACCATAAACATCAATGGCTTTCTTAAAATCAATACACAGAATTGTATATTTTTAAACCTGCATATTTAGCTAAAAGAAATCCAGGTTAGCAGGCAATATTAACCAGGTGAAATTGTGTCACTTCTCTTGCGTTCATTGCACGCAGAGTCAGGGTATATGCAACAGTTTGGGCCGCCTAATTTGCCAGAATTTTACGTAATTATGACATAACATTGAAGGTTGTGCAATGTAACAGGAATATTTAGACTTATGGATGCCACCCGTTAGATAAAATACGGAACGGTTCTGTATTTCACTGAAAGAATAAATGTTTTGTTTTCGAGATGATAGTTTCCGGATTCGACCATATTAATGACCTAAGGCTCGTATTTCTGTGTGTTATTATGTTATAATTAAGTCTATGATTTGATAGAGCAGTCTGACTGAGCGATGGTAGGCACCAGCATGCTCGTAAGCATTCATTCAAACAGAAATTTTGTGCGTTTTTCCAGCAGCTCTTCGCAATGCTTCAAGCATTGCGCTGTTTGTGACTTCAAGCCTATCAACTCCCGAGATTAGGCTGGTGTAACCGATGTGAAATGGCTAGCTAGTTAGCGGGGTGCGCGCTAATAGCGTTTAAAACGTCACTCGCTCTGAGACTTGGAGTGGTTGTTCCCCTTGCTCTGCATGGGTAACGCTGCCTCGAGTGTGGCTGTTGTCGATGTGTTCCTGGTTCGAGCCCAGGTAGGAGCGAGGAGAGGGACGGAAGCTATACTGTTACACTGGCAATACTAAAGTGCCTATAAGAACATCCAATAGTCAAAGGTATATGAAATACAAGTGGTACAGAGAGAAATAGTCCTATAATTCCTATAATAACTACAACCTAAAACTTCTTACCTGGGAATATTGAAGACTCATGTTAAAAGGAACCACCAGCTTTCATATGTTCTGAGCAAGGAACTTAAACGTTAGCTTTCTTACATGGCACATATTGCACTTTTACTTTCTTCTCCAACACTTTGTTTTTGCATTATTTAAACCAAATTGAACATGTTTCATTATTTATTTGAGGCTAAATTGATTTTATTGATATATTAAGTTAAAATAAGTGTTCATTCAGTATTGTTGTAATTGTCATTATTACAAATAAATAAATAAAAACGACAGATTAATCGGTATCGGCTTTTTTTGGTCCTCCCAATAATCGTCATCGGTATCGGCGTTGAAAAATCATAATCGGTCGACCTCTACCCAACAGTGCAGTAGACTGTCCTCCTCCCCGTCCACCACTGCCCTGAGTACTATTATGATGACAGACAATGCCCAATGTGGTGGAGCAGGAGCTGTCAATCCTCTGCTTTTGGCCATAGGCTGGGTTTTTCCCCTCTGTCAGCTATCCACTATACTGCTGAATACAGACTACAGCAGAGGTAGAGTACAAGTGCTTGGAGCAGTTTACCCTGGCAATTCTAACCCTCTATCTGCCACCAGGTCATCACTAACATTAAACCCTGTTTATTGTTAGGCTTGTCACGTACCTGACCTTGTTTTAACACCGGCATGGTGAATGACATCTTCACAGCTCTACATGGTACTGTTTTGCCTCTTCTGACAAATTGTTTATCTTTGGGGATTTAAGTAACCAGGCATATTTTAATAATGGCTGTCTCATTTTGTGAGGTCCCATTTTTTTTGATATTATGTCTTAAGGGCAATTATGTAACGTAACGTGCAGTTCTGGGACATTTAATGTTTGGGCCATTTAGCCTGATGCAGACGACACAACGTATAGCTGAGAATGTTTTCAGGGGTTTGGATTGATGCTCTTTGAAAAGTCAGGTGGACAATTAAAAAATATATATTGACAGATGGGCCCCATTTTGTCCAAATGCAGCAGCAGTATCCACTATTTTGTTTCTGAGATTGAATTGTGTGTGTTGCATTGTGGTGTTTGTGTTTTCATGGACCTTTTATGGACCCTGCCCAGGTTAGTTTTGGCAGTGTACGCGGTGCACCACATTAATTTCCTGGGAAAGGAAAGCCGAGTACACACGCTAAATAATTCAGCCAGCATCTTCGTATTTTTCCACTCGTAAATAAGACATGGGAGGTAAAGGAGAGAAAGCGCAAGGCAGCGGTGAGTTTTTCTCTCAGCCAGGCCATAACCCTCTGGGCTCCTGCTTTATTTTTAAAAGCTCTTCATTCCTGCCCCTGGCCCCCATACAATCTCACCTTCTCATGTCGGACCACAACCCTGCCCAGAGTCAAGCCCCAGCCTCATTCAGACTGAGCTGGACAGGGCTGATCCGGTCCAGGCCTGAGCCAAAGGCCCCCTGTTGACCTGTGGCACCATAGAGGCAGTAATTGAAGCCCTCAAGCATCTGCAGGTGCCTTTTTTTCTTATTTTTTCCCCTTTCCATCACCGCCCTGCTCACTTTTTATGCTCAGAATGCACATTTCATTTCTATTCCTGCTATAAAAGAGTGGAGAAAGGTATACTGCAGGGGACTGGCTGCACTCTCCCATTGACAGAGGAGAACAAAATACCTTGTGGATAGAATCTCAAAGACTGGCTTAGTAAACAAGCAGCCAAGAGGAAAGGTGAGCACTCTGTTCTGCAGTGTAGGAAAAAATACTGCTCTACTGCACACTAATGGATACAACTGGAAACTCTTTACTGTTTATGTGGTTAAAGAAGATCCATGGTACTGTGGCTCTTCTGTTAGATGAGGATGTTGGCTCACTCTCCAATCTCTATTGATACTGACAGTGCTAAGGTACAATCCTAGACCCTAGACATCCACGCATTTACCCCTCTGTTTGGGTGTCATAATGACTAGTGAGGTCATCAAGCAGGCAAATGAATACTGACACCGATGTGTTGTAGACCGTGGACCGTATTGATTACTTGCCCCTCCCCTGACTGAGGCACTGATTGGTCAATAAACAAGCCCTAGAACCAGTTAATTGTCCCTAAGAGCTGTTCCAGGTTGACCTCTACCTTACACAGGTCTAAAGGTTGACATGGGTGCCAGTCACAGTGGCTGAGAAATTTTACATGTGATATCACGTGGTGAAAGGAGTTGCCCATGTGACCAAGTCTATATAGACTTTGTATCCAGCCCATCAGATCTGTATGCCAACAGTGCAGATTGGATCACCTTCACAGACAGTGCTGTGACTATTCATTCAACAAACCGCTCTTACAGGCCAACAGATTTGAATAATGTTGGGCCTCTGCTTTTTAATCATGACCTACAGCCTGTTAAGCAAATTATGGATGGCTTTGCCTAACTGCTTCCGTATCGAGGGGAGGAGGGAAGAAAATCAATTGGCTTTTCACAAGGTCTTCATTAGTTTGCCTTGTGTCAAGAGGCTAGGTCAAACCAGATTCAACTGTTCCCAATAATGAATAAAAATCAATAAACCAGTTTGAAGTGAACAGAACGCTCCCCTCTTCAATTAAATAGTCCTGACCGTTTTGAAGACGTGTGTACTAACACCTTTCAATTAAAATTGATATTTAAATGTTCTTTGCCAGGGCTGTGACGATACCAGTATCACAAATAAAATGTCATGGCAAATATGAAAACGCAAACCACACCAAACTCTTTAAAAACCTGCTCTATGTACATTGTTGTGTGCTATAGCTTGGAAAACAAAGACATGTGACTCTGGACAACATGTTTGTTTCCAACATTAGGGCTGTTTTCCTAAAGAATTTAACTCTGCTTTGTTTTGTTTCCTTTCCAAGATACTAACGAGTATCGTGATATTGGTATTGTTCCGGCTGTAGTTTTTGCCAGGACACCTCTCCTCACATAATGAAAGTGATTGCATCATAAATGGCAAAATACTTTTTTTGTTTTGTTCTCTATAGCATGTTTGTTGTCAATACCTATAATCCAGCGGCTCTTTTACCCAATTAATAACCGGAGCTTCCAGAACTGTGAGTTTATTGATTTTCCTGTTCAATTTCATCCCTTTGCCTGTCCGCAATCAGTTTCTATTGATTTGTGTTTAATATGGTGTTCCTCGGTAGGATAATCTGGTATTGTTTAACACCGTTAACTAGGCTACCTATCACGTTATTGGAGGCCTAATGCTCGAAATCAGCCATTTGCCACAATTTCGAGTGACCACAGGATGTGTGATATAAGCAAGATAGACTTCCATCGTCAGAGCAAATTATTTAACCCTACACGCCATATTGTTGCTGCTCTGCTTTATTTCCGTGCTCTCCACAGTCAAGCAATCTGAGAAAGGACTTGTTCTTTACAACAATGTAGTTAGTCTCTACTATGCTCTGCAGATGAGAGCTGGATAACTCTTGTCCCAAAGCAACGTTCAATGGAAGAATGTCCGTGACCTTCTGAAAGCTGTGTCCGCAGTGCCTTTTAATAGCTGCTGACAATCTTCAATGTGGTTCACCTGGTGTGAAATAATGGTCTGAGAAGGTGAGTCTTGGATCCATCAGCCAATCACAATGGTTCTTCTTCGCCTACCTGGTATCAAGCATCTCTCTGGCCACACGTCGCAGTGACAGAACACACTTAAAGGACCAATGGCTTATTGATTTCCCGACCAATTCATCTCATGCAACGCAGGTGGGTAGCAGCCTGAGATTTACTGGAAAGCCAATGAGACGCCATGGAGGAGAAGCTCACAGATTTACACCACGCATGGCCACGGCGGCAAGGCATGTATGTCACTTCATGGAAGTGGCGTAATGGCGCGTTAACAGAAGCAACATTTCACGCACATTGCTGCCTTAAAAATGCGTTATTATGATATCCTAGTAGCCAGAATGCATGTCAGGTTTAAAATGCCATTCATTTTTCATGATGTTTGTGCTGCTTGATTCCGGAATCGGCTTTGCATTTCTTCTTTGACTTTGGATGAAACACACAGTATTTCCTCAAAGCAGTGTTTTTGAAGAATCTCGTTTTGCAGGGTTGATCATCGTAAATGTTTAATGTATTATTTTTCTGTGATACTGAAATGCAAGAGCCGCTGTAATTTGGAGTAAGAAAATCCAAGGTATTTGTTGGTCCCTTTACATAGATCTAGTTTTCTATCTCAGTGGGTGATGGCTCGATATCACAACACTGGAGACAATTGTTTTGGTGGAGTAAAAAGACCCAATATGTTTTGAGTGTTACAATTTGGGTTTGTTACCACTGTTAAGTGCATTATCCAAATGGTAATACAAGTCTATTGATGATGGTGAGAGAACGGAGTGTAGTAGTGTGTCAGTGTGCAGATGGCCTCTGAGTAGGCGTGCTCCTGCGTAACTCAATCCCGCACGTCCAGCACTTTGCCATGTGTAAAAGATGCCATCATCGACCACAGCCAAATCAGCCCGCTGGCCAGCCGCCACCTCTTTGCTTTCTTTTAGGGCGCAGGGCAAACATCTGTAACCCAACTCTGCCTCACACTTTTCAGCTGTGTGGCCATGCCGTCCCAGGGGAGGCCACATTGGCTGTGTGTGTGCGCGCTGTTTGGCCATCTGTCACCCTTGTGCCAAAGACCCACTTCGTTGCCAGTGCCCAGTGTTCCACCCACACCGCCACCTCCTCCATCACTACAACCCCCCCCCCCCCCCCCCCCCGAGCTGCACCTGTTAGCTAGATGTCATCCTGTAGGTGTTTCCCTGGAGACCAGGGAGGATTTCATTAATGCTTTTGTTTCACTATTGGATTTGTTGTCTTGTAATTTGCCAGTCCTCCCTGGGGACTTCAGCACTACACACATGCCTCCAGTTGAAGATTACTCAATAGGACGCCTCCAGCAAACAGGGTCGTTAACTCCCAGATCTTTGCACAGCTGTCAATGATTTGCCATCATCTATATGCAGGAGGGAGGGGGGACTCATTGCTTGCCTCTCCAGTCTCCACGTTGGGTTAATGACAAGCTGCCGTAACAGTGGTGACCTCCATGGGGAATGCTGAAATGGATACAGTGGCTCATTGTGCTGTGTTGTCTGAGCACCGAGCGGCGGTCAACTCCACTGCCATTGATGTCAGCCATTGAGCAGTTTCTATGCCACTTGAATCAATTGAATGGCATTTCCATGTAAGAGGACCCATGAGCACCAACATATGAAGTTCATAGGAGCATATTAAATTGGGTGTGAAATGAAAGCGGAGAGACGATTTTTGATAAATTAAGGCATATATATTTTTCAAACATTTTCCCTCCTAAAAATGTGGAATAAGCAAAGGCTTTGATTTCTGGTCAAACAGATGGAAAAGGGGTCTTAGATAACATACTAGCAGAAAAAGTCCTACAAGGTATTAGAAATACATCAGAACACAATAATGTTGACGTAAAGACCCTACCAACTAATATCAACACTTATATTTAGTTTTGGATACATTATTTGCCTTCTGTAAGGTTAAGAAACATTGCCTTGTGCCTTGTGAGTTTTTGGTAACAGAACTACATCTTTAAGAGATTTTTCTACTTTCTCTCCCTCATGTAACAAGTAAAGGTAAACCTACCAATTTGTTTTAACTGATAGGAATTCTGAAGTGATTAAAACGTGCAATTATGTTACTAAATCGGTAACGGAATTACTGCAATTGAATTGGTTACAATGGGAAACGATAGTAGTCACACACCACAGTTGGGTCACCTGCTACTGTCCTCCCTTCCACTGGCATACTGTCATGTTCAGTTCATAACTGTTTTTTTTCTCTTTCTGTCATTTGGTGGTCAAAGCAAGACTTTGAAAACAATCCCTCACTCTCTCTGCCGCTGTCTCTTCTCTCTCTCTCGCTCTCTCTCCAGTTAAAGCTGGAGATTTTTGGACGACCTGACCAAATTCACATAGAACTGTGAGTTATAGATTCTCATTGAAAGCAAGTCTAAGAAGCGGGAGAGCTGTTCTATGTGCACTATTTCTATGCTTCCCGTTCTGTTTAGTTTTTGAGTATTTTTCTTTCACCAGCTGCAAACAGTTGAAAATTAAAATATTTTGTGTTACTGAAAACATACACTGAGTGTAGAAAACATTTAAGAACACCTAACTTATATTGAGTTTTGGTAATGGTATTTTATTAGGATCCCCATTAGCTGTTGCAAAAGCAGCAGCAACTCTTCCTAGGGTCCACATAAAACATGAAACAATACAGAGTGACATAATGCAGAACATCAATAGACAAGAACCGCTCAAGGACAGAACTACATCAACATTTTTTTTAAGGCACACGTAGCCACACGTATCTCGGTCAAATAGGGGAGAGGCGTTGTGCCGTGAGGTGTTGCTTTATCTGTTTTTTGAAACCAGGTTTGCTGTTTATTTCAGCTATATGAGATGGAAGGAAGTTCCTTGCAATAAGGGCTCTATATTTTACTGTACGCTTTCTTGAATTTGTTCTGGATTTGGGAACTGTGAAAAGACCCCTGGTGGCATGTCTGGTGGGATAAGTGTGTGTGTGTGTCAGAGCTGTTGCACCCCCCCTCCCATTTTGCCCTCAGAACAGCCTCAATTTGTTGGGGGCATGGGATCTACAGGTGTCGAAAGTGTTCCACAGGGATGCTGGCCCATGCTGACAATGCTTCCCATTCTTGATACACACGGGAAACTGTTGAGCATGGAAAAACCCAGCAGCGTTGCTGTTCTTGACACAAACCAGTGTGCCTGGCACCTACTACCATACCCATTCAAAGGCATTTCAATATTTTGTCATGCCCATTCACCCTCTGAATGGCACGCACACAATCCATGTTGTCTCGAGGATTAAAAATCCTGCTTTAACCCGTCTCCTCCCCTTCATCTACACAATAAGGGATCATAGCTTTCAAACTTTACATTTGCACAGTTTTCTAGTAAATGTTTTTTTTATTTTTTATTGTCTGTGTAAATTGTTCAAAGTAGTTGTTGTGCATATAGTTGTATCGTTTGTTAAACTTTTGAAATCAATGGTTTGGCATGCTTTTTAAATAGAGAGATCTGTGTCAAAGTGTAATTCCGTTTCTGTGGAATTGCCCTGAACCTGAAGGGAAACTCTTGCCCACTTGTTTTCAGCTTTGTGTACATGTCTACCTTCGATTATGGCAAAATAGAAACGCGTCCTATTCATCCCGACCTCTCACTAAAGTTCCACAGATCTATCGGAGTACCGGAGTCTGGTTAACCCATCTTCTTGTCAGTCAAAGGGAGACGTAGCCAGTGCTGGGGATAATATAGGACAGGTATTTGATCAATGCTGGGAGATGATGTCGGTTACTGCCCCCTTTTTGTTCTCATTAGATCCACATCGTTGTGATGGAACATTTTAAGGGCTTTTTAAAAAGGTGATAATCATCGTAGCCAGGGAGATCATTCTCCCCCTGTCCTTGGCAATTGATTTCTGAAAGTGGGTTAGTTAGAGGGCTATTGCATTGACAAGACTGTGCTCGCTGTGATGTCACACCCATTGTGAATGAGGAGGAAATCCAATAGGCCCTTATTGCACATATTGTGGTGGTTTTTGGACTAGTCTCAGTTATGTATGAGACCCAGACAAACACCTGCGTAGACAAAGAATGGTGCATTGCTTTGTGTAGTGTGTATAATGGGTGAACTAGCCTACATTCTTGTAAATATGTCTATGAATAGCCTCTGATTTCTTCCTTTTGAACAGAGCTGCATTCCTCTGCATAGTTGGAGACTGGCGAGGCATGCGTGCGTGTGTGTTAGGTTTAGGCCAAGGCCGGTTTATATGATGACATTGACAATATACAGTACCAGTCAAAAGTTTGAACACAACTACTCATTCCAGGGTTTTTCTTTATTTTTACTATTTTCTACATTGTAGTGCTGTTCTTGAGCTGTTCTTGTTTATTAATGTTCTGTATTATGTTATGTTTTGTATGGACCCCAGGAAGAGTAGCTGCTGCTTTAGCAACAGCTAATGAGGATCCTAATAAAATACAGATATACCGAAATGATAACAAAAGCGCAGGAAATGCAGATTATGATGAAAATGCAATGTTTTTTTAGTTTTTTAAAGTTGGATTGAACAGTATAAAACAGTCAATGTCAAAAGCCCCATTGAAATCACTTACCATATGTATTGCCACCGTAGGTTCATGAATTACTCATAAAGCATGTTTGAAACTTTTTATTTCGAAAATGATTTATATCGGATATTGCGATATTTGGAGTAACATGTCTTTTGAAGAGGTCTCCCCATATATTTCCCAACCCTAGGTGGGTGTGTGTGTGTGTGTGTACAAGAGCAGAACAGCACAGCCACAGACGAAGGCTGAGAGAGAGATCTGCGGTAATTACATAGCCTCCTGCCTGCCAGTCCCTTTGGAAATCCCTCCTGTTTTCATTTGCACAGAAAGAGGAGCTGGTTTAAAAAAAAACATTTGTTTTAATTAGCTCTCGATCACTGTACAAACTTCTAATTTCATCCCACATCAAAAATAAAAGAAGAATGTGGGATGAAACAGTATGGAGCGTTTTCGTCTCTTTGCGTTGTTGGATGCTGAATTGTCCTGATGGGCCGATGCCAGACTGAGTCATTGGTTGGGGTTTATAAAAGAAAAAATGCTAATCTGCTAAACAAATGGTAATCTGGTTGACGGTAGAGAATAGATCAAAGAAAGGTAATTCCAGTGACTTCTGTTACCCTCGCATAACCTCTTCTAATTGATTTGCTTGATGGATATGCCTCCAGTCTGCAGTCTTATGGACTAGCTGCATAGCCACAGCATATCAGTTGACCCCAGGCAGCACTTATCCTCACCTGTTTTAGTCAGTCTGTCTAGCCTACTGTACCTTGTCTGCCATGTCAATGCAAATGCTTGGTTTTGCTGTGTCACTCAGCGACTACAGGGCACACTGACCGCAGATTTGGAGTCCGTTGAATTCATCTAATGTGCACTCATTTTAGATGCTTCGCTGCCAGCTTGATAAAAAGAGCATCACGCAGTCATTCATCCATCATAAATAGACGAGTAGGACATTATGCAGGGTAGGTTTAACCTCTCAACAGGTCAGCACTGAATCTGATGCCTGTCTACAGATTTAGATTAGACCCACCCAAATGATGAGGGAGGCCTTTGTATTGGTCCTGTATGTTTACCTGTTCCTGCTCCTTTCCTGTGTTTAGGATAGTGTTCTCTCTGGGGAGAGTGTGATGGTCAGGGTCCACTGACCTGCCAAGGGAGAAGCCTCTTCCATATTAGCTGAGTGGGCTCTTCAGTATTGCTGATGCTTGAAATAGCAGTGAAAATACCCCTAAGAGGAATGACGTTAGTAAATAATTGTATTATAGCGTGCACGACACAGACACGAATACTCAACGTTGAGCTGATGGACAGGTGGGCGAGGTGCGTTGTTTTTCTGCAGGTCAGGTGTATTGTTGTCGTAGCTCTGCCCGGCTTTGGTTAGTTAGTACCTCCTTACATTAGTGGGTGTGTTGTCCTACTCCTGTCTGGCATTGTTTACTAGTACATCCTTGCATTAGAGTGGGCGCTACTGTTAGTTGTAGTGGGCGGGTGTATAAAGAGCTTGCCCCTGTTTCCCCGTCTTTCATTGTTTCGCTCTCCTCTGAACAAATGCTTGAATGCACTGTAAACACAGCGACTCCTCTTTCAGCACGATGGGCCTTCCTCTAGTTCTAGCTCACATCAAAAGCAGCAAGGCTCAATCTGTTTCATAAAACACCCTAATTACCATCCCTGTTATCATGTAGTCCAAAGTGGTTCCCTCCCTCCTCGCCACCTCACATCACAAATAATGATACATTCTGATCAAGGAGCACCCTATGTACAACACTACAAATGAGAGACTGGTAGTACACGATTCTGTATGAACACAAATTAGATTCCAAATCTGTATTCTTCATGTTAATGCTCCTGGTTCTTGTGCGTTATTAGAATTCAAAGAAGCTAACCTTTGTCGTTGAAGTGGTGCTCCTTCTTGAACTGTCGTGTTCTTTAAGTCCCTTTTGTATTCCTGTGAGACCACTCCTTTCAGTTTGCTCATTCACACACGCTAAAAGGGAAGTGATACCTGACACCGTTCTGTTGTTAGAGGGGTTTATTATCAACATTTTGTTTTCCTGCTATTTTGGACTCGTTTTGCAGTGCACTGTTAATGTAGCTAGGTAGGCTACAGCTTGCATGCAAGTAAACAGATGTTACCTGTAATAGGAATTTCCAGGAGAACAAAAGAGAAGTGCAGTCGTAGATAAATTACAAGTTGCAGGTTTTAACAGGTTTTTATTACAAGTTGCAATAGGGAGACACCTCCAGCACAGAAGAAGAGAAAATGTCTAACTGGCTTTTTCTGAGAAGGCCCTTATAACTTAATCAGCAGACAACTGAACTCTGAACACCAGCTCAATATGCTTATAGGATGTCGAAACATAAGGCAGTGACTGTCAGCTTCTATAGAATTGCAGTGTTTCACAGAATACAATAATAATCAGTGTGTCCTCTGTCCGTGCACCAATCACTCAACAGATATGAGTTCAATGTAGAGCTGGGCGATTTGAACAAAAATCCATATCGTGATAAATTGCCTGAATTGATGCGATAGCGATAAATAACATTAATGTGCACCACTGTTTAAAAATAACTTATTTTTCTCCTCTATTTCATGGTTACAGTCATGTCTCGTCGCTGCAACTCCCGTAAGGACTCAGGAGAGGCGAAGGTCGAGAGCCGTGCGTCCACCAAAACACAACCCAACCATGCCGCACTGCTTCTTGATACAATGCCCGCTTAACCCGGAAGCCAGCCGCACCAATGTGTCGGAGGAAACACCGTTTCACCCGGCCCACCACAGGAGTCGCTAGTGCGCGATGGGACAAGGACGTCCCTGCCGGCCAAACCCTCCCCTAGCCCGGACGACGCTGGGCCAATTGTGCGCCGCCCCATGGGTCTCCCGGTCGCGGCCGGCTGCGAAAGAGCCTGGACTCGAACCCACTGGACTCGAAAGCACTGTGATGCAGTGTCTTAGACCACGGCGCCACTCGGGAGGCCGCGTGCACCACTGTAAAAAAACAAAAAACATCCTTACTACTACTGCTACTTATTTTTTTGGGATGGTTGTATCCATCAATTGTCCCATTTAACAATCACCCATACTAGCAAACCTATTATTTCACTTTTCTCCATAGGCTACTTATCGTAATGAACGATATCAGCAAAATGCCTGTGATATGTAGGTCGGTGTCAATTTAATGACTTTTGGCTTATTGGACCAGCTCTAGTTTAAACCATAACATACTGCATCAAGTCTAGTGATCATCAAACCTAGTACCACAAAAAGAACACTGGAAAGCATGTGTATTACAGAAAATATATATATGCTAAACATTGTTAATCACTCTAAACTGTATATGAACTTTATTTATGAAATATTCCCATCGGGCTACATTGCCTAATTCTAAAAATGATTGCTTACGATGTAGTCAAATGTGACTGACCACCTTGATTCGGTCTTATGTAGCAAAATTAGAAATTGTGTTTTTATTTTTTTTTCATTGGATAAAAGCAGACACAGAGCTACAAACTGGTATATCATACACATCAAGTAATTCTGCTTTGAAAGTTGATAAACTTGTGACCCCACTTTTGAGAAAATGGCCTTTGAATTGTTTGGTACACCCACTGGAGAGCTCTTCTTTGTCTACACCCATTCAGCATTGTTCACACCCTCTTAAGCCTTAGCCCCACCCATCTCTTTAAGGATTCACATGTGAGGCCATGTGCTAAACAGTGAGTAGTGTAGTAAAGATTAAGACTAAAAGTGGTAAAAGTAGTAGCCTACAACAAGGAAAAATTCCAGGTAAACAGTGTCCAGATAATTTAAAATAAATATTAGATGATGCTTACCAGACACTTGTCTAAATTGATGGGTCATGTGAAAGAAATGCTATAACCACCAGCCACATCTTGCTATGTGGATGGGTCTCTGCAGAAGGTGTAAACGGTACAGCCAAATGGTTACTTGCATAGTAGCAATATCAAAAAGCGTCAATACCAGTAGAGAAAGAACAAAATAATATACAATATGTACAAGAACAATATCAATAACAATATCAGTGATAGATGAGGTAGTTATATGCATACATTCAGGGGTGAAGTAGCTGAGCAGCAGGATACAAAAAAGAAATAGTAGCAGCAATGTATGGCGTGTGTTAGGAGAGACTCATGTGACTAGAGGCACTGCAGATAGTGCTGATGACTGGGAACTCGCCCCCAGTGATAAACTGGTCCGTTCGAACCAAGCATGAACAAGGGAATCTATATTCGGAGAGCCTGTTTCATTTCTGCCCTTGACTTTGGTGCAGGGCATGTGATGTCCATAGCCTCTTCGTCACAACTCCCCGATCTTCTCAAAAATATAAGTTTGTCTAGCTGTGTCCAGTCCAGGTGGTGCTTGTACAGGCAGACCATCTATGGGAGGAAGGATGTCAGCGTTGTGCAGCAGCTGAAACCTGGTCCTGACTGAGTCTGAACGCTCCTTGGCGACAACAACACCAGGCTCCAGAGCATTGAAGCGGTAAAACAGGAAATAACAAAACAACTTAAGACATTATAACCTTGCACAACATCAATTCACCTCCCAAGTTTAGATAAGAATAATAACCTCATACAATGCAATGAAAATGATATTCCCCTGAAGTGCTGGTACTGCTTGATCTGTGGCAGCGGCCTGAAGTAGGGAGTCGGGTGTTGCCAGCCATAGCTTTCCACCAACCCCTTTCATTAACTTATGGGCAGGCGGTAAGAGACCGCGTCCCACCTGGCCAACATCCGGTGAAATTGCAGAGTGCAAAATTCAAACTACAGAATTATAAATATTTAACTTTCATAAAATCACGTGTAATACATCAAAATAAAGCTTAACTTCTTGTTAATCCAGCCGCTGTGTCAGATTTCAAAAAGGCTTTACGGCGAAAGCACACCATACGATTATCTGAGAACAGCGCCCTGCATACAAAAGCATGAAAAACATTTGAACCAGGCAGGTGCGCCACGAAAGTCAGAAATAGCAATATAATAAATGCCTAACCTTTGCTCTTCTTCTGTTGGCACTCCAAAAGGTCCCAGATACATCACAAATCGTCCTTTTGTTCAGTAATGTCATTCTTTATATCCATAAAAACTCAGTTTAGCTGGCGCGCTTCAGTCAATAATCCACCCAGTTTCCCTCCATCAAAATGCATACAAAATTAATCCCAAACGTTACTAATAAACTTTTCCAAACAAGTCAAACAACGTTTATAATCAAACCTTAGTTACCCTAATACGTAAATAAACGATACAATTTAAGATGGAGAATCGTTATTATCTTTACCGGAGAAAAATACAAAAGAACGCGCTCTCTTCCTTGGAAACACTACAGCCAAAATGGGAGCCACCAAGAAAAACTACAATTTCTGGCTCATTTTTCCAAAAACCAGCATGAACTTCTTTCTAAAGAATGTTGACATCTAGTGGAAGCCCTAGGAGCTGCAATCTGGCAGGATTTCGCCTTATAATAAAAGTGACAGCCATTGAAAACAGTGGTAGGCTGAAAATGTTTTTTTTGGGGCTGGTTTGTCATCAGGGTTTTGCCTGCCATATCAGTTCTGTTATACTCATAGACATAATTTTAACAGTTTTAGAAACTTTAGAGTGTTTTCTATCCAACTCTACCTAGCTTCTGGGCCTGAGTAACAGGCAGTTTACTTTGGGCACGCTTTTCATCCGGACGTAAAAATACTGCCCCCTACCCAAGAGAGGTTAAATAAAACGTCCTGTGTGTCCATTTTGCTTGTACAGCTTGCTTGGCCCGTTGTGTCAAGTCACTCTGGTTGAGAGCAGTAGCAACACATTTGCAGTTCTCCATGGCTAACGTTATATATTTTGAAAAAACTCCAGTAGATAGGATTATCTACACATAATGAGCAGCTCATTTTATAAACAGAAGATGCTACATGGCAGACCAATCCGAAACTCATCTCTTGGCATGTCCAGGCCGTTCATTATCTCAGCCAATCATGGCTAGCGGGAAGGTTCCTGTCTTCTTCTGTGGCTAAACCAACTAGGCTTGTAATTTAACAACTTTATTTGTATTTACATTTGGCATACAAGTTTGTTATTAAGGCATATAAATGTTCCAGAAGGCATTTATGCCAAAAATGCAAAAAAATTAAATACATGTTCAAATGCCTCTCCTGTGAAGTCGTGACTTGCGACATACGCCTAGTTTCCTGAAACAAGTCACAGATGATGATTATCTAGTCAAATCTATTTTACATGTAAGTCAACAGTCTGGCACACAATTGGCAGGCAATAGTCCCACAATTTTCTGTTGGGCTAACACTTGAGCGAGTTTTTAGTACCTTTAGGAGGGCTTTGTTGTCAGCACGTCCCTATAGCATAACTTCATCACTGCAGGGCTGAGTCGTCTGTAGAGCATGATGGATGGTATGGATGGTACAGTATGTTTTCCGAGCTGTGCGTTGCTTTCCCACCAACACTAGGCCTCTAGGGCTGTCTTATTTGCATGTAGATGCAGGTGCATAAGGGAGTCGCTGCCCATACCAGTGTGACAGGCGCTGCATGAAGGATCACTGTAATATGTTGTGTACACTCCCTCCGCCTCTCTCTCTCTCGTTCGTTTGTCTCCAGTGGCCAGTGGGGAGAGTTTATGCTACTCTGCAGGGCAATAAATGGGTGTGGGGCATATTTATGTGATGTGTATTTCTTGTTTCTAGTGTTCTACAATGGGCTTCGTTGTTTGACCTGTTTATTCCTTCAGAGCGGGCTGCTGTCTTGCTGTGGGTCAGTAGTGTTGGCGGGGCTTTAAAGAGATGGCAGAGAGATAATGGATGTAGAACAAATAGAGAACAGACACAGCCTGAAACAGGAATGCAATAAAGGGGAATAGCAGGTATAATTACATCATAAGGATACCTGGACCGTTCTGGCCCTCCACTTTGGTGTGAATCCATCTCTATTGAGACACCATGCTTCATCAAAGGGGCTCTCTGAGACTCTCCTGCAGTACCTACTGGTCTCTCCTGGGAGTCTCAGACATTGCACATGAACACGCGCTTTCTGTTCTGTTCTGTGTTTCATTCATTCTTCCACAATTACATTGTCCCCTTCAATTATCTCGCACCTGTTGTTCCTAAACAGCCTTGAATCAGTGTGTGCTTGAATGTGTGTCATGGTGAAAGAATAGGGATAAACATGTTCGTGCAGGGGATAAATGTAGCACAGTACACACACACACACACACACACACACACAAACTAGTGAAAGTCCCTACTCTAAATAAGGTAAACAGATCAAGTGGCTGGTCTCTGTGTGTGTGTGTGTGTGTGTGTGTGGAGCCAGGAGGGAAGCAGCAGAAGTTGTGCCGTGCTGGGAACAGCTTGGGCATGTTGAAGAATGCCATGAAGAGCTTACTGCCTTCCAATCTGGTGAAGACTCTCTAGAAGGCTGTATAGATGATCATCCTGACAAGAGGCTGCAGCCCTGTTTAACCTCTCTTGGGTACGTGAGACGTTGGTGTCCCACCTCTTCAACAGCCAGTGAAACTGCTGGGCGCCAAATTCAAATACAGAAATACTCATTATAAAAATTCATAAAACAAAACATATTTTACATAGGTTTAAAGATTAACTTCTTGTGAATCCAACCACGGTGTCAGATTTTAAAAATGCTTTACGGCGAAAGCATACCTTACGATTATTTGAGAACATAGCCCACTAGACAAATCATTACAAACAGTAACAAGCCAAGTAGAACAGTTACACAAGTCAGAAATAGAGATAAAATTAATCCCTTACCTTTGATGATCTTCATATGGTTGCACTCAGCAGACATTCATTTACTCAATAAATGTTCCTTTTGTTCGATAAAGTCTCTTTTTTATATCCAAAAACCTCAGTTTTGTTCGCGTTTTCTTCAGTAATCCACAGGCTCAAACACAGTCAAAACAGGCAGACAAAAAAATCTACATTGTATCCGTAAAGTTCATAGAAACATGTCAAACGATGTTTATATTCAATCCTCAGGTTGTTTTTAGCCTAAATAATCGATAATATTTCAACCGGACAATAACGTCGTCAATTTAAAAGGTAAACAAGAAAGACACTCTCTCGGTCTCGCGCATGAAAAAGCTCTGTGACACTTTAGGGTCCACTCATTCAGACTGCTCTTACTTCCTAATTTTTCAGAATACAAGCCTGAAACAATTTCTAAAGACTGTTGACTTCTAGTGGAAGGCATAGAAACTGCAATTTGAGTCCTAAGTCAATGGATACTGTAATGGCATTGAATAGAAAACTACAAACCAAAAAGGTTTTTTCCTGCCAAATCAGTTCTGTTATACTCACACTATTTTAACAGTTTTGGAAGCTTTAGAGTGTTTTCTATCCAAATCTAGCAGTTATATGCATATCATATCTTCTGGGCCCGAGAAGCATGCAGTTTAATTTGGGCATGCATTTCATCCAAAATTCCGAATGCTGCCCCCTACCCTGGAGAAGTTAATAGACCTCAGAGTGAAACAATGACACAGATGTTGCTTGTTGCTAAAGACTTGCGCTCCTTCGGACTGGCTTTAACTGCAGTGAAGAGTATAGCTGACGATGAGACCGCGTTGCTTCTTGTGCTCATTCAGCAGCACAATGTTGCGGCCAAGATATCTGTCATTGTGACTGCTATTCGCTCACTTAGTACTATTACGGATGATAAGGGCATTGTTGGAAATGTCATTTTCATTTTAAAGGTGTTTATCTACCTGTGCAAGGTGTACAGATGAATGGATTTAATCAGGAGTAGGTTATGATGTTCTCTATGATGACACAATGCTCAGTAGCTCTTAACATAATAAACTCTGCAGTTGTGGGCCAGATACAGCATGACTCCTTGTGAAGTTGTCAGGAGATGGTGGGAATATTATGAATTAGTGATGCTGGGTGTACTACCTCGTATGAGGCTCCTTGTGGGAACGGGCAAACCGTGTTGAGCAGAGGCACTGAATGTGCATGCGACGCTAGAGAAGAGATTGTAGGGTATGCTCCAGATGTGCAGATCCGTCATGAAAACACGGCGAGACTTTTCCTCGCTTTAAAGTGTCACTAGCCTGATCGTCCAGAGAAAATATCCAGGCACATTCACAGAGTGCCGATGATTGATTTGATTAGATTTCTATGCTCGGCTGCATTTGCATAATAAATGGCGTTGATTTCATCAAATGCACTTATGATGAAAGGATACATGTCCAGTGCTCTAAAGTGTGCGGTTCATTGTGCCGTGCTCCCATGAACTATATCGGAAGTCACCAGCACTCTCTGGAATATTGTATTCAAGTAGTCAAAGAAACAAAGATCTGTATTTTGACGTTCAGAAGAAAGTATGGCTCTTGGTGTTAGTTTTCTCTGGCAATTTCTTCCCGTCCAAGGAGACAAAAGTCTGGAAGAGAATAATTTGCTGGCAGATTTGGGGATATGAGTGTCTTCAGCTCACCTGATTTTCATGAATGTTAACAAGGCTCTAAACTCCCTATTTGACTGGATGGGCCCACACATACACACCAAGACGTTCTGTACAACAGCTGACTTTATATGAGAGCGTTAGCTCAATCAAAAAGACAGTGCAAGTGATTGCTTAGGCCTAATCCTTTGCCAGAGCGTAAATGTGTCCCGACACTGTCACCTCCAATAGCCGGGCGTTCAGATAAGCCTCAACCAGCTAAGAGGATCTTCTCCAACTCCTCTCCTCCAGGGTTAAGGATGGGTATGTTTAGGTCTGTTGCAAGAAAGAGATGGAGGACGGCGGGGGGGAGAGAGCAAAAGAGAGGAGAGAACAACCGCAATAGTAGAGTGATGAAGGACAGAGAGGGAGAGCAGATGAGAGGAAAGACACTATGAGAAAGTGAGTGTAAAAGGCGGAGGCAGTTTGGTTGACAGTAAACGGGAGTTGGCATGGACGTGGTGTCTGTTGACATTGCCTGTAGTTGGGCTCTCTGTCCTGGACAGCTGCTTGTCCTGAGCCCTGGGTTCTGTGCCTGCTGCCGGCACTGTCTGTCTCTGTCTCCCAGTCTGGCGCTCCTCTCCTTCAGAAACCTCCATGGCACAGAGCTCCTCCAAATCCTAGTTCTGCCCTCCTTCACACACAGCTCAGTCATCAATGTGGGATGGGGGGGGGGACTGACGGCAGGGGAGAAGGGAAATGGAAATTTGGCAAACAGATGATTCGTTCCCAGGTCCCCAAACTAGCTGAATTTCCTGGGCTGGTCAGCAAAGAGAAAAGAGGGAAAGATGAGCGCAACATGGAGGACAGGCTAGCAGGCTATCAGGGGATGGAAACGGGGGAGGGGATAGTTTCTAATGATTAGGCCTTTTTATTCCTTTGCTGTTTGAATAGTCACTTATGACTCATGTGATTCACTGACTTTGGTTTTACTCTTCCCCCAAACCCTGTTTTGTCCTCACATGACTCTCCAACCAACCCACATACTGTAGGCCTATAGAAAATAAATCACTCCCTTGGGGCTGGTTTATGAATTAATAGACATCTGTTCCTGATCTGCTCTGTCCCCGCCCTAACCTTTTTTAAAGGCGTGCACACGTCGCACCGAATGGGAATCTAGCGTTTGTCTGCCGATTAGTTCAGTGCTCTGTGTTTTTTAGGGGACTTCCCACTGTACGTCTGATTCTTTTTTCACGCGATTCTACATGTAAAATCAGTGCCCACTCGGTTCACTGTCGGTACACAGCGGTACTGTCGGCCAACAAATGCTATTTGCGTGTCTGAGCCCTGAGAAGAACAACGCACTGAGGGAGGTTAATCCTCTTAAGACCCCAGAGCCCACTATGGCCTGCTCCACCTTTAGGTCCCCTCTGACAGACTCTCCTGCCGAGGCCTAGCCTGGCTCAGCAGGTCGAAGAGTGTCTCTGCTCTGTCAGACCAAACACAGCCGTCCAAGAGCTGTCTTTTGAGCATAGGTGTGTGTTACCTGACAACAATGGTACACCGCTCTGCATCCCAGGGCACCACATAAATGCCACATAGGAGAGCCTTAGTGATATCCCAGCATGCTCTCTGCTCTGCTGCACTGAGAACTCAGTCTTGTTTGTTTCTCACGGCAGAAAGTAACATGTTCTTCCCCCCCGAGCACCCGCTGTCAACTCATTCCAGTGTTGCTGTGACGTCTTTGGACTACACAATGCCGTCGATTAAACAATGGGAGAGCTCCTGCTGCTGATCCTCCCGCCGACAGACCGCATGCAGAGAGTGAGAGAGCCACGAATGACAAGATTACATTTTTGACTCAAACGCTCACATTAAACCCTGACTGGAAAAGCAATTACTGCCTTGTAAATCAGGGAGGCTGGCGCTCCATCTAAGCAGGAGCAGGACTCGCTCTTGGCTGTGCTGGTCCTTGTGCCTCCGTTAGGACCACACTTTGTACCAGGCTTTGTACCGAGGTGCAGAGGACTGAATATTGAGCCGTCGGGATGGAGACCAGTAACCTACAGTGAACAAAAGCATTTCCCATCTGGGAATAGTCCGCCAGAACAGCCTGCTGTTTTTTTTTATTGGAAACTAAATTTTGCACTACTGAATGAGAATCAATATGGCCCGTGTTCAATGCCTCCCATCTCCCCACAACTTCTAATTCAGTTCTGGCAAATGGTTCTGGTTCCAAGTCGCCTAGTTACTAGCTAAACCAACCAACAGAACCACTGGCTTGTATTTGGCACCCTCTCAGCAGGACCAGAGTAAGGTGTGAGCTGTGAGCGCTGGGAGGCTGCGAGGGGGTGGGGCCCAGGGTTTTGGGGTAAATAACACCATAGACTTTTAACTCGATCTGTCTGTCTCTCCCGCTCTCTGTGTGGGAGTCGATAAACTCATCTAATTTCTGGAGGAGAATGCTGGCTGGTATGGGGAGTCCACGCTGTGTTGCAAATGACTTCCCACCAGCATTCTCTACAGGGGGGCCCTCAGACAGAGAGACGAGAAGGGACTATTTGTTTAGGCCTGGGACTGAGTGGAGCTGTTTTCATTTCATTATCAGAGAAATCAGAGTGAGAGGTGCCTTTCATTAACACCATTATGAGCCCCTCTGGAAGTTTCTCCCACAATGTTAAAGGGGAATTTCACCCTGGGGGAATCTGGGCTTGTTTTCATCATGTCATTGCTAGGACAGTGAGATATGTTTCACACATAATTGCCCAGGAGGAAGGCAGGTCAGGGCTTCGCGCATTGAATGATACACCCAATGACGATGCCAGCACCAAGCGGGCAGATGACAAATACGGGTACTAGCTAAGTAAGTTATTTGTCCTGCAAACCACTTAGCTAGCTAACTTTAGTTTATCTACAAAAACTCATTGTGTATTTGCTGGCTAACATACTACTGTGTTACAGTGGGTGGGAAATCAAATAATTTTTCTGTCTGCTAAGTTAGCCAGCTAAACAACTATCGGTAGCCATATCTATGACAAAAAATAGAATAGGTTTTACAATCTGAGATCTTTTCTTTCTTGGTTGTAAAAGCTCTTCTCTTTTTAGTCATAGATATAGCTAGCTACTAAACAGCAAGCTTCAACATTACAACCAACCACCTAAAGCTAGGTTTACAAGCAAAAGTTAGCACATGACTGGAGTTGGCTAGCTGGCTAACTTGTTATGCGCCTGCTAACGTGTAACATCAGCAACTGTAAATAATTTTACTAGCTAGCTAGGTAACATAATTGATGAGGGTTGACATTGGTTATGATTATGACCTTGGATGCATTTAAATCTCACAAAATTATAGGCATGATGCAAGATAGGATTCCAAACAGATGTAAATAACAAGTATTGCATATCCAGCAAGCTAGCTAGCTAAGTTACCTACCAAACATTGAGGAGAAATAATAATACAATAATTTACTGTTATAAATCAAAATCAACTGTAAAAATATTTGCCTAAGCATGCCTGATACACATGGCTGTAGGTAGATACTGTCTGCTTACCTGCCTAGGCTAATTTGTACTGTCTGGTCGAGTTGAGGGTTATGCCATATTTATTTATTTTAGACTAGATATTGTTGTAAATGTAATCTCTGTGCCTGCGCACATGTACAGTTAAAGTCAGAAGTATACATTTTAAAATCAGTTTTTCACAATTCCTGACATTTAATCCTTGTAGAAATTCCCTGTCTTAGGTCAGTTAGGATCACCACTTTATTTTAAGAATGAAATGTCAGAATAATAGTTGATAGAATTATTTCAGCTTTTATTTCTTTCATCACATTCCCAGTGGGTCAGAAGTTTACATACACTCAATTAGTATTTGGTAGCATTGCCTTTAAATTGTTTAATTTGGGTCAAACATTTCGGGTAGCCTTCCACAAGCTTCCCACAATAAGTTTGGTGAATTTTGTCCCATTCCTCCTGACAGAGCTGGTGTAACGTAGTCAGGTTTGTGGGCCTCCTTGCTCTCACACGCTTTTTCAGTTCTTCCCACAAATCTTCTATAGAATTGAGGTCAGGGCTTTGTGAAGGCCACTCCCATACCTTGACTTTGTTGTCCTTAATCAATTTTGCCACAACTTTGGAAGAATGCTTGGGGTCATTGTCCATTTGGAAGACCCATTTGCGACCAAGCTTTAACTTCCTGACTGATGTCTTGAGATGTTGCTTCAATATATCCACATAATTTTCCTACCTCATGATGCCATCTATTTTGTGAAATGCACCAGTCCCTCCTGCAGCAAAGCACCCCCACAACATGATGCTGCCACCCCCGTGCTTCACAGTTGGGATGGTGTTCTTCGGCTTGCAAGCGTCCCCCTTTTTCCTCCAAACATAACGATGGTCATTATGGCCAAACAGTTCTATTTTTGTTTCATCAGACCAGAGGACATTTCTCCAAAAAGTACAATCTTCGTGCCCATGTGCAGTTGCAAACCGTAGTCTGGCATTTTTATGCCGGTTTTGCCGGGGAATTTTGTATTGCGTTTTGAGAATCTGCAGAGAGAATAATGAGGTGCTTGTGTCATTACTGTTTTTGTGTCATTACTGTTGTAGTCTTGCTTTTATACCTTTCAGTGTCCCTTGTTGTTCTCCATAACCGCAAGGTGTGTCCGCTCCCTCATGCTTGTATATTCAAAATGCCCCCACTTTGGGGTATTTTTCAGCAGGACACTGGAATGACTCCAGATAACCTGAGTTTTACTAAAAGAGAAAGGGGTAGACTAAATTGATTACATGGTCTGGAAGGTACACTGTGGTCATCAAGCTACCTCTAATGACCTGTAACCAGAGAACACAAACACTGCCCAATTCATACAAATTGAGCTATCTTTGCCGTCAGCTTGTAAATATTTTGGCCAATTTATCTTCACTAGCTAGGGATTGGAAGCGCATGTTGGTGGAATCAGTTTGTGTACCACCTACAACAAAATACACAACAATACACAATTTAACCAGCCCACTAATTGTATTGATCTCTATTAGACTGGCTAGCTAAGCATACCTAACATGGACATTTCAATATTGTCAGCTTGCTGTTGGTTAACTAGCATCACTAAATTGGCAGTAAGATTGCTAGCCAGCTGAGACTGGCTGAAAACCAACTAAACAACCATAGGCTATGTATACACATTCATGCTACCAACACACAGAGTAAGTTATCTATATCGACA
Source organism: Salvelinus namaycush (assembly GCF_016432855.1). Classification (NCBI taxonomy): domain Eukaryota; kingdom Metazoa; phylum Chordata; class Actinopteri; order Salmoniformes; family Salmonidae; genus Salvelinus; species Salvelinus namaycush. The sequence goes on from NC_052330.1 coordinate 11,878,952, forward strand.
ATTCAATTTTTAATGAGTGTTTTCCAGACAAGGGTGAAATAGAGGGCTACCAAATTGAGATGCTTTTTATTTGGTACTATTAGCTAACTTACGTTTGCTAAGGTCAGTCAAAGATAGAACGAATCTCTGGTAGCTAGAATGGTGAAAGATGACACATTTTCACGCTTCTTTTGTAATTAGCACAGCCAGGTACAGAACACCACACGGGTATGATGACAAACGGTGAAAAACAACCTTTTTCAAAATAATCTTGCCTAGAGTACTTTTGAGATTACTGTGTTGGTCGTTCAAAGTATAAAAAAAAAACGTCATTATTCATGTTTGTGGGAACTCCCCCTCTACCTAGCGGGCGGTATCAGCATTCACTATTAATGTCGGACTTTGTGGTTCATTATGAGCAGACCAATACACAGGGAGTCGAAACTTCCCGACTCTACCAAATGAAAATGTGCTAGTTCTAGCTTGTGGTTTGGATAATTGTGATGTTGATGATAAAAACGTAATGTTATTAATATAGTAATGACTATCTGCCGTGACAGAGCCAGGGTGAAATTCCCTTTTTAAGCCTTCATAGTGGGCTTTCCATGATGGACTGATCCAAACACTCTCTCACACTTAGGCTAAACAATTGTGACTGTGAAGGGCAGGCCCGGTCCTGGCTGTTCTGCTGCCCTAGACAAGACATAAAACAATTGCCACCCTACTATACCCCCGTGAAACTAGAATACTCCCAGTAAGAAAAATGACGTTAAAAAGATGTCTAAAATATGTATTTTTCCAGAAGTTTAACTTGGGTTCATTTTCGGTTCTGAATGAAAGGTGAAAATATGTATTTTCTGTACGTTTATAATACTTATTTTCCGGATGTTGAAATCTGGTTTATTTTCGGTTCTGAATTAAAGTTGAAAAGACGTATTATATTAGAGTTATGTAGGGTACATTACATTGTATTGCACTATACTCTACTGTGCTGTACTGGTGTACTAAACTATACTTTACTGTATTGTGCTGTCCAAACATTTGAAACCGATGTCTATAATTGGTTAAGATTTGGTCCGGAAAAATGTTTCGGCCACGTCAAGGCCGGTCCGAATCAAATCTGAACCAAATATAGACGTCTATGTTTGGGCCAAATATAGGCCGGTCCGAACCGAATGTCTGTGGACCTGGAAATCGGGGCCGGACCAGACCAAATCTGAACTTAACATAGACGTCTGTGGATGTTGAAATCAAGGCTGGTCCGTATCGGCAAAAATAACGTCGTTGGTCTGTGCTTACTGGGGTGTAGCCTACAGTGTCGGCCCACAATGGCATTTTCTGAATGCCCATCCATGTGGTAAGCCTACCGTTTGTAAAACAGGCAGTTGCATTGGCTTTATTAGGCCCCATTCCTGTGACTAATCATTTTGTCTATTTAAGCTCTGAATATCAGCTACCTAACTTTATCAGGAGTTATCCCGAGCATATTTGCAATGAGAATCAATGTGTTTACACAGCGGGAAATGCAGAAGTATAGAATCTATAGAATTTTTCGCTATGATCATCTTTTCAAAAATGTACACATTCAAACTTGAAACCACTGAGGTCAGGCTATTTGATCTGAGAAACGTGCATGATTTAAAAAGTATATTTTCATGACTTTGTCATAAATGTGATCTCTACTCCAGCCTGTAGGCTACATAAATGGCCATATACTCTTTCTACCATAGGCTACATGATTTATGTATTTTATATTTATTTTAACAGAATTTTGGTGGAGCACCACAGCGGTGCGTCTCTCCAACAGCACCTTGGTGAGGGGCACTCGGCATGCACAAGCAAAATATTTTGCGCCCCTGCTTTTGAAAAAGTGGGCACTGCTTATCAAGGGGCGTCATCAGCGCTCACCGAAATATTTTATATTCCACTGGGTGAGAGAAATTGTCATTCATTTTGGGCAGAATGTTGTGTACCGGTAGTTTTATATGTTGGAGGTGCGTCTAGGTCAGTTTAGCTCGGAAAATGCCACCCCCCCCATTCTGTCGCTGTAGGCGTGCCGCCTAATCCTTCTAATCCATCTCTGCTCTCTGTCACAGGCAGCAGACTTTTTAACACTCAATTTAATTCCAATCTTTCCACATTTGTGCTCCAATCATTTGTGCATTAGCAACATAATCTCATAATTTGAAATGGTGGTGGTAACCAAGAGAGAACACAGGGGTTGCTCTGGTTTTCACATTGCAGGAAGGGCACACATCATTAATAAACACCTTGACGTTGTGTTTTTCTCCGCTTGATTAAGAATCAGAGAAAGACTTGTCGATCTCAGAAAACGCTCCAGAAAATACTGATCTGTAAACAAATGAGTAGACCTAATCTCTCTGCTTAAGAGGGACCATTATTGTTTCTGTCCATTGACTACCCTTATCCACTTAGATTGTTTTGCTAGTGATTTTCAATAGCCAGCATTGGATTTTGGACCCTCTTTCCCTGTGTGGATCTGACAAGCTGAGAGTCTTGGGGAAAACATTATTTTAATCTCTGTCTGGTCTTCTCATCTTTTGCTCGAGGCGGATTTCAGCTTCAATCTGCCTCTGTATCAACTTTAGAGAATGGCAGCATATTTCTCTCTCTTCTCCTTTACAGCCTAATCCTCCCAACAACAAACACTGGAGGACACACTGGTAATCGCTACCCTGCAGAAGAGAACTGAGATGTGACGGTGCAGAGAGAGAATTCGACACTAGCACTGTGTTGGGGTGCATTGTTAGTGCAGCCAGACAACCCATTACCTTCCAATTTATCATTTCTGGCCTGTTATTTTCCCATATGCAAACTTAGTTGGACGGTATTATAGCCGAAAGTAGTGGGTTTGCAATATTAAATGGGTAACATAATCTCACTGGCACTCAACAAAGTCAACTTTATAGATTGCAGTTTTAAGTGAGTAATATACCTTTTCATTAAAATTTGTAAACTTTGAAAAGCTGTCCTCGTTTTGAACAGTTTTTATCTGCCGCCATCTGGATCGCTTCACCAGGGAGAGGGAACAAACGGGGACATTTAAGGAGGATTAGGTGTAAATTATAGTCTTTGGGACCAAAAATAGATACTGTCAGAAGACACCGATTTGAAGAACAACCTTGTGACGCATGTAGCTTAGAAATTCAGCATGTAAGGTAGAGTATGGATGTCTCTCAGTGGTTAAGTATTTCAAACCAGGTTCACGGAATACGTCAAACTGAGACTTTTTCTTGTGTAATGTCAAGGTCTATTAAATGATTGACAGACTTCCCTGCACAGTTAATATCTGAGGTGACAACAACATGGTGTCCAACATAAAATAGCCTGAAGTCTGTTCCATGTCACAAATACACCCTTATTTAACAAAACAAATACTTTACTGGAAACCTGCCCATAATGACCAAACCACCCAAAGGAAGTGAATCACCCATTATAGATCTGCTAAGACTAAACCTATTTCCCCCCTTGTCCCCCCTCCCCTTCCTCTCCCTTTGCCCACAGATGATGAAGTTTGCCTGGGACAGTTACAAGCGATACGCCTGGGGATCCAATGAGCTGAGGCCTGTCTCTAAGCAAGGCCACTCCAGCAATCTGTTTGGTGAGTATCTGTCCCCATCCCCGTTCAGTCCCGCGGACAGCTGATTCATGCCCGCCTCCCGCTGCCATCAGCCTTGCCCCACAGATTAGGACCAAATTGACCAAAATATAATCACAACAATTTCAAAGATTTTACTGAATTACAGTTCATATAAGGAAATCGGTCAATTGAAATAAATAAATTAGGCCCTAATCTATGGATTTCACATGACTGGGAGTACAGATATGCATCTGTTGGTCACCAAAAAAATGTAATAAAAATAAAGTAGGGGTGTGAATCAGAAAACCAGTCAGTATCTGGTTTTACCACCATCTGCCTCACGTTGCGTGACACATAGAGTTGATCAGGTTGTTGATTGTGGCCTGTGGAATGTTGTCCACTCCTCTTCAATGCCTGTGTGATGTTGCTGGATATTGGCAGGAACTGGAACACACTGTTATACATGTCGATTCAGAGCATCCCAAATGTGCTCAATGGGTTACGTGTCTGGTGAGTATACAGGCCATGGAATAACTGGGACATTTTCAGTTTCCAGGAATTGTGTACAGATCCCTGCAACATGGGGCCGTGCATTATCATTCTGAAACATTAGGTGATGCGGCGGATGAATGACACCACAATGGGCCTCAGGATCTCGTCACGGTATCTCTGTGCATTCAAATTGCCATCAATAAAATGCAATTGTGTTTGTTGTCTGTATCTTATGCCTGGCCATAGAGTAATCCCACCACCACCATGGGACACTCTGTTCACAATGTTGACGTCAGCAAACACGACGCCATACATGTGGTCTGCGGTTGTGAGGACGGTTGGACGTACTGCCAAATTCTCAAAACCGACATTGGAGGTGATTTATGGTAAAGAAATTAACGTGGAGGCGAAAGAAACGCACACCTGTTTAGGTGAGGCGCTGGCTAGCGGAGTAGAACACTTGAAAAATTAAAGGAGAGCCGCACACTCTAGGAGCTCAGATGCAATAATTTAATAACCAACGTTTCGGCAGAGAAGCTGTCTTCATCAGGGTATAATAAGAAATTAACATTCAATTATCTGGCAACAGCTCCAGTGGACATTCCTGCAGTCAGCATGCCAGTTGCGTGCTCCCTCAACTTGACATCTGTAGCATTGTGTTGTGACAAAATTTCACATTTTAGAGTGGCCTTTTATTGCTCCCAGCACAAGGTGCACCTGTGTAACGATCATGCTGTTCAATCTGCTTCTTGATATGCCACACCTGTCAGGTGGATGGATTATCTTGGCAAAGGAGAAATGCTAACTCACAGGGATGTAAACAAATTTGTGTACAAAATTTGGAAAGAAATTAGCTTTTTGTTTGGAACCAACACTTTGCGTTTATATTTTTGTTCAGTGTATTAGTCAATAATCCTGTGGTGCCGGGCCAGGCCGGGGAGAGGAGAGGGTACCTGGAGCACCACCGAGCCTGTTCTACCTCAGTCGGGCTGGGAGGCTCAGACAAAAGGTGCATTGTATCGTCTACTCAAATTGTAATCTTGTTTTGTTAGTGGACGATATCGCTGCTGCTGTAGACGTCTATTGAAGATGTATCGTTAATGGAACTTTTTCTGCCTGGCACAGAGGATTTCATAAAATATATTTGAGTAATAAACCCTTTGTTTACACACGCAGCTTTTTAAGAAACTCTTTTAGTAAACTCTGTAGTAACTGGAGAAAGCTCTTAATAGTTGGTATAGGCTTTGATATGCTTTGATGGAAGCATCTCATGACTGATAGATCCAGATAGACGCACATTGTTCTGTCGTCTCTGAGATTTGGTGCACAGAAGACTGCAATAAGCTATAGATGTTTGGGCCCCCTATGTCTGTGAATCCTATGGCTGCTGGGTATTTGCTGGACGTTAAGAGCGGTTCATTAAGCACTTGTGTGTGTTAAAGGGAGGTAGTTGAGTTAAAGGCAGTGAGGTAGTGTGTTTCTCAAAGTGTTGCTGCTTCCTTTCTTTCACATGTGAGACATACTAGCGAATACTGTATGCTGCTGCATGACTCCTGGGGGAATGGAACGATTGCAGTTTTCTTGTTTATACACACACACACACACACACACACACACACTTAACAACCCCCTCCTGTGTGGTTGGTATTACACTGCATGTCTTGTACCACAGAATGCCCCAAAATTTGTTTTATTAAGATGCAGTACTTGCCAAATGGAAGTGAGCAATGACATGTATTTTTTCCCACCTCTCTCCTCCTTCTCCAGCAAACCACTCAGCACAGCTAGTTCCTCTTACAATGTATTACAAGCCATTTGTTATAGCCATTACTATCATTGAGTTTCATTTTGTGGAGTTAAATTAATACTCCATGTTCGAAGGACCTCACTTCCATTTGCAGATGAAGGATGAGTAATGCTTTGGTTCACCAACCCTGGTCTGTATGCAGTGGGTTGAGGTGGCTTATTCTGGGTGGTATTTAACTAAACTCCTGTTTAATTCACAAAGCTTGAACATTGTTAACATTTTGGGGGAAATAATTTATCATTGGCTTTAATATTTTACTTGCATTAACTGTGATCCATAACTAGTGTGTACATTAAGAAGTTTTCTGTTGAACATAAAACACTGTAAAAACACCAGGAAATCAGATCCAAGTGACTTTGATTTTGGAAATCTGTTCCCAAGTATTCCAATAATAGAGAGACACGTGATTGTATACAAATGTAAGCAGGGTTTGAAATGGTTATATTTCAGTCTGTTTGGGATTATTGTGGTCAAATTGCAGTGTACAAATGATTTATGTTCCGGCCTCCAGACCATCCAAAATTCGGCCCGAGGCTGAATCTAGTTGATGATCCCTGCGTTACAATGTAATACATTTGATCAACTTTATTTGTAGATTTCATTAGTAATAGAGTTATAGTAAGTAATACAGTCCAGTTACAGCTTCTTTTGACAGTAGAAAGTAAATAAAATAATAACAATAATATAACCAATCAGACGGGTGCACAGGTGAGATTATTTGCCATATTCCTAAACAAAAGCACCAGTATATGAACAATTGTAAAGGGTAAATTGCATCAATAAATATTAATAAAACAAAATATAAAAATATTCATTTGGTTCGGCTTGCCATTGTTAACTACACAAGTTGTATGTTGTCCTCAGTGTCTGATTACATACCATTTCCAGCCTTTCATAATAAAATAATTAGACTATTTTTCCAAATTCAGTCATCCTTTTCACCCTCATCATTCAGATAAATCAGTGGTTCCCCTAGGATTTTTTTCAGCAGCAGTGGCTGTTGGCCTATGGCGGTTCTAGTGTAAAGACTTCCTCTATCTTAACACTTCCTCTCCCCTCCCTCTCTTTATGTGGCCTAATTAAATGTAAACAATGAGGATATTTGTTTGGCTCTAATATGATCTCTGTCCAGCTGTAAGTGAGCTCTGGTATGTGATAGGCTGTATGTGGGTGTGCTGTGCTGGATGTTCTGTGACAGTTGGGAGTGGTGTGTTGACAGGCTTGCAGATGGGCCTGATACCCAGGCTGTCTGGGGCTGTCTTACAGAGGTGCTAAATGAGGTGTGGAGGAGAGCTCTCTCTCTCCCCTCTCTCTCGGTCTGTCTCTTTCCATCCTCTCCCCTCTCTGTCTCTCTTTCTATCCCCTCCCCTCTCTCTCTCTAGGTGTTGAACAGCTCTCCTCTGCACCACCGATGACACCAGTCATTTCAGACACAGGCAATATTCCCACACGGAGCTCCCATTCTAATTAAAACATCTCTCTAATATCCCATGAATGTTCTCCAGCCTCACTCATAACTTTCCATTAGGGACAGGAGTTGCATATAACTTTTTGCCAGCGCTCAAATCAAATTTTATTTGTCACATACACATGGTTAGCAGATGTTAATGCGAGTGTAGCGAAATGCTTGTGCTTCTAGTTCCGACAATGCAGTAATAACCAACGAGTAATCTAACCTAACAATTCCACAACTACTACCTTATACACACAAGTGTAAAGGGATAAAGAATATGTACATAAAGATATATGAATGAGATAAATAAAGATATATGAAGATATATGAATGATGGTACAGAACGGCATAGGCAAGATGCAGTAGATGGTATCGAGTACAGTATATACATATGAGATGAGTAATGTAGGGTATGTAAACATAAAAGTGCATAGTTTAAACTGGCTAGTGATACATGTATTACATAAAGATGGCAAGATGCAGTAGATGATATAGAGTACAGTATATACATATACATTATATTAAGTGGCATTGTTTAATGTGGCTAGTGATACATTTTTGATCAATTTCCATCAATTCCATTATTAAAGTGAGCTGGAGTTGAGTCAGTATGCACAGGGCGGGGTCGAGTATGGCACCTCATTTAAAGGCCTTATACAGATTCTTCCTACTTAATCGTTTACTCTCTTGAAATGGTTTCTAACAATTTTGGTGATTAGACTTTCATATTTAACTGAGCATTTCAATCACCCTTGTGTAAATTCTATTTCATTATCAGGGATTTAAGATATGCAAATGCCTGTCTGAGAGAAAGTCCTCTGAATCTGTAATGGCAGATTACTTTGTCTTGGTTTTGGAGCATTTATCAGTCCTTGCCCTTTCCGTATTCCATTTTCAGAGAAATACATTTATTTGCAAGATTTCATCTGAGATTCTACTTTGTTTAGAAGGAAGCCTCATTAACTTGCTTCCATAACACTGGAACAGACAAAGGCAATTATGTTGTCTTCAACGGCGCTTGCCAAGCCTATTTTTATTTTTCCTTTATAACTCCTTTTATGTGCCATTGATTGCAGCACAAGAGCCCCAAAGCTTGACAATAGTACTTTTCTTCAACCTGTTTTCATCACAAGGAAGAAAAAAGACTCTCAACCATGGTCAAAGGTGGCCGGAGAACAAGTACCTTATGAAACATTCATGGCTTTGCGGCATTCTCTTTTAATACAAGTTTCAGCTTTCCCGCTTCTCTCCTGCCTGCCGTCACTACAAGGTTTCAGGAATAGGATTTACCTGCCAAAATTTGATTAACGCCCGTAATTTAGCCAGGTAAGCTGGAAACAATATATACTGTCACTAGCATTTATTCCTGTCACCCACTCTCATAACGGCACACAGTGACGAGCGAAGGGGCGTCCAATGGTTTTCAGCACCACACAGCCCAGCCGGTGCTCCTTCTCTCCACTGTCTGCTGTCTGAGAGGTCACACACACATGTCAATCATCACCCGAGGGCCCTGACAACCACCCCACGCCAAGACTCTTATATCCAGGGGAGAGGGAGAGCCACTTACTAAAACAGGAATATGTACCCGGTGGTGCCTTGGGGGGGGGGGGGGGGGGGGTACTGGTTGAACACACACACACATACTACCTACGCCAAGGATAAACTCAGTCGGCCTCCTATTAATTAAGAAATGGCGGAGCTTTGCATTATTAATCTATGTTAGTGCTTGGTTAATGGGACCTGAGGTATGCATAATACATGGCCTGACATCTGCTCTGCGACGCGCTGTTTACCTGGGAAGACGAGGCCGAGACATTGATGACAGTGTGCTGTTTTTCCTTCTCTATTGGGTTACGGCTGCTCCGCCAGCTGCAGATGCATGCAGGAGCCAGATGGGCCAGACGCATACGCCCTGCTCTGCCTTGCAGGAAGTCGGCCTGGAAGCCAACAACGCTCTAGTTCAGAAAGTAGGCCTAGACTCTGGGCTTTGGGATGCCACTTGTTCAAACGTCTATTGAAGAGTCTTTTCATATGAGACACTGCTGGGAAAGCAACACTTTTTACAGACCCTTCCTTGCAATTAGATTTAGAATATCCCAGAGATTTGACACACTTGCCTACCGTATTGTACCTTATTATTTCTTCAGTTTTTTGTCCTTTTCAGTCCAACCTCATGGTGCATCTGTGATTGTAATCGTACTTGCTACCTGAGTTGATGTGTTAAGACATGTTTTTTGTTGTTTAGACTAGGTCTCCTGTCTCCAGGGTTGGGAAATGAATAATAGAGCCTGGGAATGTTGTCCTAATATAATTGTTGTTATTCGGTCTGATCAATGAAGTCAGTCAAGTCCTGCTGATGTCTTCGTTCCCTCATGGCTTGACTAATTAATAACTACCCTTCGCATGTCTCTTTGTTAATGAGGAAAGTAAATCAAATGGGTTATTTATATTGTGGAGAGAATAAAGGGAATGCATGCAGTTTTTTCCCTAATTGATTTCGTAAGTGATTTCTCACTCGCGACATGAGCATCAAGCCTCTATCAAGTTACATCTAATTAAACCTAGAATTGACAGAGATGAGAGAATGGTTTTGTGCCAAAGTGTTGTTTGGAAATGAGTCTCCTGTAACTGTTCTACTTCCATTGTAGACATTTTAGGCAAAACCTGAGGACTGTGCTCTCTAGAATATGAAATGAAGAATTTTGTCATATAAAGTGTCTGAGTACACTTGTTTTATGCACGTCTATAAAGTAGTTCAGTTATACATGTCGGAATGTTTTTTTTTTTATTGTTAGCTAAATTGTGATCCATAATATTGAGTAATTTGAGTTGTCTGGGGGTAGTTCCAGTACCCGTGTAGTTGGGCAGGAAATCAAAGAAGATTGTTTATGACGAGCCAGAGGAGATGTAGCTATTTTCTGAAGTCCCTCTTCTACTACCCCTTCTATCTGAATTGCTAGATGTATCGAGGCATTTTCCTGTGTTTTTTTGTCATCACACCACTCTCCCTACAGGGGTTGGTAGGCCAGTCGGTAGGAGTGATGGGAAGTTCGGCTCTTTTTACTGTCTCTGATCTTTTCAACTGATTCAGTAAAAAGAATGAATCTTTTGACTTATTTTGTTCATTTGATCCAGTAATGCCCAGAGCATGTAGGACCCAAACGATGAAATACAAAGCCTCTCGTTCATCATAGGGGGCTTATTGGAGCTGTCATTTGTGACTGAGACTTGTACATTGTTTGAAGCACATTTTTAAAATATATATATTTGTGATTGCTCGACATCAAGGATGTGCATCTTTCCCTTTCAAGAGGGTTCGATATGTATATAGATACAGGAATGATACGTTTTAGTTTGAAATGATTTGGTGCGATTCGGTTTGGTTAGAGAACAAATCGATGTGATTTGGTTCGATACGATACTATTTGATGCACTCAAATTTTTTGCAGAAATACATTCATTTTCCGTTCTAAATAAAAAATCTGCTGCTGCTGATGGCGCATATGAGCTGGGCCTCTGTGAACTGAGTCTGTTTGAGCTGGGCCTCTGTGAACTGAGTCTGTTTTGAGCTGGGGTTGTCTGTCTGTGTCTCAACATCACCCACTAATTAACTTGTAATTTTTGCAGATTAAGTGTTTGAGCTAGTTATTTATCATTTACAAATTAGCTATAACATAGCCAATGAAAAAAAAAATATATATATATATACTACCGTTCAAAAGTTTGAGGTCACTTGTTTGTCCTTGTTTTTGAAAGAAAAGCAAAAAAAAGTGTCAATTTAAAATAACATCAAATTGATCAGAAATACAGTGTAGACATTGTTAATGTTGTAAATGACTACTGTAGCTGGAAATGGCTGATTTTTAATGGAATATCTACAGAGGCCCATTATCAGCAACCATCACTCCTGTGTTCCAATGGCATGTTGTGTTAGCTAATCCAAGTTTATCATTTTAAAAGGCTAATTGATCATTAGAAAACCGTTTTGCAATTATGTTAGCACAGCTGAAAACGGTTTCCTGATTAAAGAAGCAATAAAACTGGCCTTCTTTAGACTAGTTGAGTATCTGGAGCATCAGCATTTGTGGTTTCGATTACAGGCTCAAAATGGCCAGAAACAAAGACCTTTCTTCTGAAACTCGTTAACCTTCATTTCTCAGAACAAGAATAGACTATTCCATGCGAGAAATTGCCAAGAAACTGAAGATCTCGTACAACGCTGTGTATTACTCCCTTCACAGAACAGCGCAAACTGTCTCTAACCAGAATAGAAAGAGGAGTGAGAGGCCCCGGTGCACAACTGAGCAAGAGGACAAGTACATTAGTGTCTAGTTTGAGAAACAGATGCCTCACAAGTCCTCAACTGGCAGCTTCATTAAATAGTACCCGCAAAACACCAGTCTCAACATCAACAGTGAAGAGGCGACTCCGGGATGCTGGCCTTCTAGGCAGAGTTGCAAAGAAAAAGCCATATCTCAGACTGGCCAATAAAAAGAAAAGATTAAGATGGGCAAAAGAACACAAGCACTGGACAGAGGAACTGCCTAGAAGGCCAGCATCCCAGAGTCACCTCTTCACTGTTGACGTTGAGACTGGTGTTTTGTGGGTACTATTTAATGAAGCTGCCAGTTGAGGACTTGTGAGACGTCTGTTTCTCAAAAAACTGTTGTCCAAATGTTGTGCTCTATATATATATATATATATATATATATATATATATATATATATATATATATATATATATATATAGCACAACATTGAATTTCATCCCCATCTCAAAACCGAATGGTTTTGGAAGTCTTTATTTTATTTTTAGTAAACAATGTTGTACCTCTTTTTCGCCCCAATTTTGTAGTATCCAATTGGTAGTTAGTCTTGTTCCATCACTGCAACTCCCGTACTGACTCGGGAGAGGCAAAGGTCGATAGCCGGGCGTCCTCCGAAACACAACCCAGCCAAGCAGCACTCCTTCTTGACACAATGCCCCCAGAAGCCAGCCGCACCAATGTGTCAGAGGAAACACACCTGCAACTGTGTCAGCGTGCATTGCGCCCGGCCCAGCACAGGAGTTGCTAGTGCGCGATGGGATAAGAACATCCCTGCCGGCCAAACTCTCCCCTAACCCAGACGAAGTTGGGCCAATTGTGCACCGCCCCATGGGTCTCCCAGGCGGCCGGCTGTGACAGAGCCAGGACTCGAACCCAGAATCTCTAGTGGCACAGCCAGAATTCTCTTGTGCACAGCTAGCACTGTGATGCAGTGCCTTAGACCACTGCGCCACTCGGGAGGCCCCTGTTTGGAAGTTTTTAGAGTGATCTTCTCTTGTGCGCCTCACAAAAAGTGATTGGTGTCCTCGTTATACAGGGTAAGGTTGGTCATTTTTAGATATGATTAAATTATCATATTCACTGATTTTGTTTTAAAGCAAAACTACCAGAAGTATTGCTGATGGTGAACCTGAACAATCAAAATAACATCTATTGTTCAGCAGGTAGGCTATAGCCAGATGAGTTGTCTCCGGTAGCTTCATTTTATTCTGGTAAAACACAATTTTCAATGGCGCATAGATAACAACAAACTAACAAATTACTTAGGTTGTCACAACTAATAAAGCCTAATACCACACAAACCATTTTAGTATTTGAATGCTGAAGGTGCTGCACAGATGGGCAAGATCAGGAACAGGCCGCCGACCTCGCATTGGTCAGCGCACAGTGCGTAGTTTGACTAGGCTACTGATATTGACTGGAGTTGTTTGGCATGCAAAATGACTTGTAGGTCAATGAATGTCATCACAGTTACATGCAGTTCAACACTGAATGAGAGGAAGCATCCTCGGAACATAGAATGTAATATGAGCAACATTTTTGTCAACTGGCGGGTCGTAACGTCTGAATCGATTTTCTGACCGATGCATGCTACATTTGGATCGGTTTCAGGTCTGTGGACCGATGCACTTGTATCTTAAACATTTGAATCGGGACTGAAGCGTGTCAGTGAATTGTTGCATCCCTACTAGTTATACGAATATTTATTGATGGCTCTGAAAGAGGTCTAGTTGCAGCCACAGTTGGACTAGATTGTAAACGGTTCTTGGCAGAATGCAATTGCTTGACTGCCTCGTAGGAGATTAGCACAATATCCTTCAAACTCCAGCAATCCCCCCCCAAACGATTCATTCTCGAGTTCGAGTGTTGAGCAGAGGCAGGCTGTGTATGTTTTGGTTCTACAAAGCTGTGTCAGTCGATTACATTCAATAATCAATGAATTGCATTCATTCTTGCACCATGTGATCAATTATCAGTTCTAAACATATATTTTTCTTCTTTATATGCTGCCTGCAGCCTGATCTATTTGTTTGCGCGCAGATGACAGACAGTTGGTAGTCGGAGCGAGCCGGAGGAGAGCGTATTTAATCCTGCTGTAGAATTCATTGTGGCCAGCCGGTCAAATGACTATAATGAACTATTCACTTGGGAAAACAAATCATTATTCACGAGTCAGTAAAAAGAGTCGTTCAAAAAGAACGAATCGTTCGCGACATGCATATCACTAGTCAGTAGGGAAGTCGGTGTGCTGCTGGCTCTCATAGTGTGTATCAAAGCTGTCATGTCACGATGCAAATAAAATCCCAGTCATGCAGATAGGTCCAGGGGTTCAGCAGTGACCGACACTGTTTTTAGGATTAATAGGTCTCATTGCCCTGAACCAGAGACCAGACGCAATACACTAGCAGTCATAGGGCCAAAGCATCGATACCTTTGTGGTTTGATCAACATTATAAGACTCCTGACATAGAAAAATAATGACTATGTCTGAGTCTTGTTTTAAAGCACAGTAGTAGCAAGCCCTGGTGTGAGCAGAGAAGCCTCTGCCACAGCAGTGCCATGGCTAATTAACCCACAGAGATACAGTATGTATGGACAATCCTCCATCAATTAACATCAATTGCAATAGAAATACCATTGGGGAGAAGAAAAATATTATCTGTCTATTTTTATTCTGCCGGGTTTGATGGGGGAGTTCAAAGAAGTCAACCTCCCTAGCGGATTATGATGTTATGCTATCGTCCAGGTTCTGAGTCGCTGAAAGTAAAACATTCATCAGGCCTCTGAAAAGAGAAGAATAGTGGAGCCAAGTGAGCCTTAGGAGAGTGCACTTCAGCTCTGTACCCCTGTGAGCTAATTTACCACTATGGCTACCGAACCGTGACACACCGTCCAGATCTGAGACTGTGCTCACATTAATTACCCAACAGAATCAAGTGGAGCGCCGTGCCGTGAGTGTGTGAGCGTTATCATTTCGGCAGGGACTCCCGTGTGTGGCTTGGTGGTGATTAAGTGTCTGCTCCCAACAGAGCTCTGGAAATTCAAGAAATAGGCCTAAGTCTTTGCAAATGATGGAACAAGAGGCAGTGATTGCATCTAGATGCGAGAGTGTTTTCTTTCTGTTTGTCTTTGAGCCAGAGGCGTGTTTGATGAAGTGAGCATAACTGTGTGAAAGGATTGTTCATGAATTAGCGATAACACCATCTCAATGTTTGTCAGTCTGATTGTTTTCTCTGATCTGCTCATTTTCTCGGAGCTGACGAATGAGTTGCTACGGCTTACAAACAGATCCATTAGGCAGTGCGCAGAAAAGGCATTGCTTCTCAGCCAGCATTGCTCAGCAAGCTTGTTTTGCTATGACTATTCATTAGCTTTGTGTTCTGCTCTTAGGGATGGCATGACGAAGACAGTCAGGTTGCATGCTGACACCTATGGGCTTTCTGATGAGACTGGAGGGCCCTATTGTCTCCCAGCAGAGGACCCTCGTCTGCCCTCTGCCTGGCTGCTCTGAGATGTGCTTACCAGCAGCTTCTCGCTGAGCGGAACAAGGCTTTCTGCTTCAGCTGTAATCATCAGCGTAATCTTCTCCGATGGAAGCTGTGCTCGTGTCCTGAAGAAAAAGGCTGCAGTGAGAGGAAGCCGCTAGCAGGAAGGAGGGAGAACAAGGGGAGGGAAAGATAAATGGCGACATAGCAGGAACAAGTCTCTGCATTAATCTGGATGATATGAGCTCCAGTATGATTATGATGTGGAGCTACACTAAGAGGATGACAGATCCTTTCCAATTCCTCTGGATTATGCCCGATTGTACTGCCATATTTTATCCTTTCCCATATACTGTCATATGTAGAGTTAATGATGAGGACGATAATGACGATGATGAGTTGGATTCACAAGATAAAGCTTTTCTCCAAATGCTCAAAGCACATCACATTTCTTTGCATCGCTAGAGATAAACACTCGTCAGTGTTGTTCTTTCAGATGTCTGGTCTCTGTTGGAAGCAGACCGACAGACTCAGGGCCCTGTGGTGTGAGCCGGAGTACCCCTCGCACCTCCGGTGTGTGGGCCGGAGTACCCCTCGCACCTCCGGTGTGTGGGCCGGAGTACCCCTCGCACCTCCGGTGTGTGGGCCGGAGTACCCCTCGCACCTCCGGTGTGTGGGCCGGAGTACCCCTCGCACCTCTGTGGTACTCTGTATCACATCCACCAGCTCCTCATTCCCACTGTCCCAGGGACGGAGAAGAATCTCTCAGAAGCCTTGGCTTCTCTCTGATGCACACGTGGCTGCCATCACAAAGGAAGTGAGAAGTAGTGATGGGGGAAAACATCGATACAGTTACATATCGGAATATTATTTTTGATGAGGTATCGTTTTGACTATACATCATCAGCAATATTTTTTTTTGCGCTTTTTTGCTGTACCTGCACCAAAATGCCACTATTTTTCCTTATTCTCCATCTTCTTTTTAAATAGTGAGCCAATTTGTTGTCAGGACTTTTATTTCCATGACTGATCAAAACGTGTTTTTTCATGGCTCTGTCGTGTCCCTCTGCAGCAGACATATATAGTGAGTAATATGTGTGGAACATCAAATCACAGTATCGAATCAGAATACATATAGAATCGCAATACATACATTCGGCACCAAAGTATCGTGATAATATCGTATCGTGAGGTCACTGGCAATTCCCAGCCCTAGTGAAAAGGCACTCTGAGTCAGTGACTGTAAAGAGAAGCCTCTTACTGCAGCACATTGCTGTGTGAATTATGGATAAGGCCACTCTTGTATTGCCCACCGTAGCCTTGTGTGTATCTATAGTTTCTCACACTTCTCTCTGAAGGCCCACTTCAACACAATTGCAGAATGTGACATGGTGTAAAATGGAAAATGATACAAGAGATTGACAACACAAGGCGTTGCTTTCACTGGTGGCAATGTGAGGCCTTGTATGCACATTGACCTGGAAATGTTTTGCAGGCGTAAGCCAGCTTGCATCTGACTAAAATAAACACACTTGACTGGGCCACTACAGTGACATTGCCAATTACATTTTCATGCCAAATGGGTTTGAAGGTTGACTTGCTTATTGAATGTTGTTCTCTGCTCATGGCAGCTAGCCCTCCAAGCTGAAATGGGCTACCATTTGTCACATTGGCCTAGCTCTGCCCACGGAGAGGGGCTCCATATTACACATAGGCCATCTTCAAACACAATTGTATCACTTCAGGCTACTTTTTTTAACCAAAGTCTTTTGAAAGATAACATTCATCAGTCCAACCCAGTGCTAAGCAGTAAAGTTTCATCCAAGCTGAACCTGACCTGCGGCTATCAGGCAGGCAAAGACCTGGCTCCAAGACTACCACCCTTTTCATTTGTCTTTTCTGGTATCAACTTTTCAAACTTTAAGGTTGACCCTTTTCTTTCTATTAATCAATCAAATCTTGAACATCCTCTCCCAGTCTTTTCAGTTAATTTGCTTCAGTATTGCCAGGTTCGTCACCTCATAGAAAGAGGTTGCTCTAATGCAGGGGTATCCGTCCTTTTTTCTAGTGTTCAAATAGGCATGTTCTTCTCTCCCTTGCAACTCTTCCCCGGGTCCTTGGTGTACAAGAGAAGTGCACTGTTTTCTGTCAATATACCTGGTAAAATAATGGTTAATAAACAACTAAGGGGGCCATATAAAATCTGAGATTTTTCAAAAATTCTGTTTTATATTTTCCCAAATTATGCTTTCTCAATTCTATTTTTCCTGGTTCTAGGATTTCTTTGATTTTCACTCTCAAAATTACAAATGTTCATAGAGAAACAACGAAATGTGATGTTCTGAGTCCTTGTTATGTAGGTCTGGAAGAAAACTAAATAAATCGCCTTTAGTTGTGCATCTAGCGAGTGAGGAATTTGCCATCTAATATGCCGGTATAGAGATGGTTCTGTACTGGTGCTGGTCATTTCATGACAAAGAGTGCAAATAATAGATTTAAACGATATACTTTCTCATGATATACTTCTGTCAGGTAAGCCTGCTTTACTGTTAACATTTAATTGAGAAGGTTTCGGGGAATGTATTTGTCAACTCACAAGACGGTTATCACATCAACTGGCTACACACCACACAGACAGACGGGGGCATTATTGCTGGAAATTAATTGGCAGATATTGTGTTCGATTTGGCTTTTTAAGCTAATAGTGACTAACCAGGAGTGCAATGTCTTGATACTTGTGAGATTTGTTTATGACAATTTACAGTGGAGTACAGTACTTGAAAATTGCATGTACTTTCAGAATTGTTTGGCTACTCATAGGTGGGCTGCTGGCTACTGTTAGCTCGCTATTGACCTGTTGGAGAGCCCTACTCTAATGTATTCCTTTTGTTGTGACATCTTTACTCGGGATTAACAGAATGATACCAATGAGACAGCCTATAGGGAGGAGGTCAGTGACCTGGCAGCGTGGTGCCAGGTCAACAACCTCTCCCTCAACGTCAGCAAGACAACGGAGCTGGTCGTGGACTACAGGAAACGAAGGGCGAGCACGCACCCGTCCACATCGACAGGGCTCTAGTGGGGTGGGTCGAGAGCTTCAAGTTCCTCGGTGTCCACCAGTGGTTTGCGGGTCAGCTGTTTGTTCACCCACCCACAATTGCTAATAACCCATCCGCAACCGGCCGACTATATGTGAAAATGAGGCCCTCTCCCGACCCTAACCTGCTAATATAGAGCATGGGCTGTAGGCTACAGTCAGCGATGACAGTGATTTCTTTTTTGACAGGGGGTGCAGTATTTTTTGGGGGGGTTGTGTACATTTATAGAATGGGTATCTAGAGGAAAATGCGGGAGGGTCGTGCTTTTTAAATTTCAGTTAAAGGGAGGGTTTAGTATTTGTTCAATCTAGTCCAGGGGTGGGTCTTGTAATTTTTAACTGATGAAAGTTAAATATTTCTCTGTGTTTTAGAATTAGTTGCTTATTAGGCTATATCTCGATGTGTGCCCGATGCCACCCCTCATCTTTGATTCGCTGCTGGGCGCACAATGTCAAGTATAGGCTATTTAGTGTGGTCAGAAACAATTGATTCATAGGCTATAGGCTACAGAAGCGCATGCTCAGGAGACGCACAGAGCAAAGTCATTTTTCGAATACAATTTACTTCCTTTCTGAGTCTCTTGCGCTGCTGGGGATGGTGTAAATTAAAAGTAATCTGCATTACAAACGACAATGGATATTTCAACCCTGAGTCCTGGCCTGCTCTGCTTTTGCTGATCAAAACTTTTTTGTTGTTGTGTTACCTGACCAATGCTGTGCTGTGTAGGCTTACAGAGGCAGTTCAGGACGAGAGTCAATGAATTCTTCCCCCAATTTCTTTTGATAAGGCCTATTCCCCCAAATTCTATATCTTGCGTGCCGACTAGCCCATGTTCAGTTTGAGAAGGAGAGTTTGCTATTACTATAATTGTTTTTATTAAAATCAATGTTTCTTACCCATGATGTATTTATCGGAGTTATTGACCTCACAATATGTATGTACTGCATTCTATTCTACTGTATCTTAGTCTATGCCGCTGTGAGATTGCTTGTCCATATATTTATATATTCTTAACTCCATTCCTTAGATTTGTGTGTATTGGGTATATGTTGTGAAATTGTTAGATATTACTTGTTCGATATTGCTGCGCTGTTGGAACTAGAAGCACAAGCATTTTGCTACACCCGCAATAACATCTGCTAAACACGTATGTGAGCAATAAAATTAGATTTGATTTGTTTCGAGTAACTTACATTGTGGTGCTGAAACTTTAAACAGCAGCCACAGCCGAATCAATTGGAAAACGACAGCTCATGGGGCTGAAAGTAGACAGATTTGAGTAGGCATAATTCATTTCAACCATCTTCATTTTAATTAGACTTTACTAACAACAAGAGGGCTTTGCGTTGAAGCCTATTTCTTCCTATTTAAGAAATAAGATGTATGCCTACCTGTTTAACAGACAAAATTAGGCTATAGGCTGCTATATCCTTAGATTTGTCTGCCAATTCCTCCACCATGCACTCTTTAAATATCCTACCTCCATGTCAGTGAAGGGCTGTTGAGTTAAAACCAAGACTCAAATTGAGGGGGTATGCTATAGGCCTACCTTTTTATAATAAATAAACACATTAAACACAGGCATACCCATTGATAGCTTAAGACTTTGAAGAAAATAAAACTGATCCGATTATATAAAGGGATCTATAACAGCGCATTGGTCTGCCAAGTTTTGTGCTAGAAACCAGCTGGGAAAGACGTCGATGCGTACGGGATGTTATTGTTTACTTTCTACGATATTCAGAGGCTGAGAAGTAATCTTGCTTGGGAAGTAATCTAATTCTGTCACTATCAATTGATTAAGCTATTCACTTTCTGTACAGTAGAAGATGTTTAAACCAGACAGCTTTTAGGGAAACACTTAAGACCTTCTCGTTGGGTTAAGCCACGGGAGAGAATAGTAGCCAGCTTACATTTTTCTGCATTGGTAGGCCTATTCTGTCTGGGGTGGTAATGTAGGCCTAACTTTTGAAAGTACCATGCTCAGATTCCTAATGACGTCTCAGATAAAAAATATTTGCAATAGGGCTAACCCCAATTATTAGACTGGTCGATAGGCTGTTGGTCGACCAAGTTTAACATTTTTTTTTTTAGCAGTAACACATATGTATTTTTATGGCGCAGCAGACACCTGTCTTATTCACATCCATTGCGGAGGCCACGGAATGGCACAGTTCGAGAAGGGGAGTGTGGCTGCACAATGCAGGTCTCCCTCCAGAATGCGCTTTCTCCCTCCAATTTGTGCACATTCATTGTTTCATAACTTCTTTGTGTGAATTGTTTGCATTTGATTGTTAGTGTCTATCAATTCCCCATTACATATCAGCAGTAGTACATTTACCGGTAATTCCAAAAATGTCTAATCTACAATGTTTGTTTGATTACGGTAATGTGTATTAATGCATTCAACATATTATTATTCCTGCATTTTACCGTTCTTATTGTCGGAGTGGACACGTTATTTGCAGAGCGCACAATCTATGCTACATTTGTGGGGAAACAAATGTTGATTTATTTCATTCCATTTACGAGTTTTGTCAATTTAGTAATTGTCTTTTGTTTGGAGCGCATGAGTAAGGACGCGCACCTGATTACGCATAGAAGTAGGCCTATAGGCTACCTAGCCTGATTATACATAGAAGTAGGCCTATAGGCTACCTAGCCTGATTATACATAGAAGTAGGCCTATAGGCTACCTAGCCTGATTATACATAGAAGTAGGCCTATAGGCTACCTAGCCTGATTATACATAGAAGTAGGCCTATAGGCTACCTAGCCTGATTATACATAGAAGTAGGCCTATAGGCTACCTAGCCTGATTATACATAGAAGTAGGCCTATAGGCTACCTAGCCTGATTATACATAGAAGTAGGCCTATAGGCTACCTAGCCTGATTATACATAGAAGTAGGCCTATAGGCTACCTAGCCTGATTATACATAGAAGTAGGCCTATAGGCTACCTAGCCTGATTATACATAGAAGTAGGCCTATAGGCTACCTAGCCTGATTATACATAGAAGTAGGCCTATAGGCTACCTAGCCTGATTATACATAGAAGTAGGCCTATAGGCTACCTAGCCTGATTATACATAGAAGTAGGCCTATAGGCTACCTAGCCTGATTATACATAGAAGTAGGCCTATAGGCTACCTAGCCTGATTATACATAGAAGTAGGCCTATAGGCTACCTAGCCTGATTATACATAGAAGTAGGCCTATAGGCTACCTAGCCTGATTATACATAGAAGTAGGCCTATAGGCTACCTAGCCTGATTATACATAGAAGTAGGCCTATAGGCTACCTAGCCTGATTATGCATAGAAGTAGGCCTATAGGCTACCTAGCCTGATTACGCATAGAAGTAGGCCTATAGGCTACCTAGCCTGATTACGCATAGAAGTAGGCCTATAGGCTACCTAGCCTGATTACGCATAGCAGTAGGCCTATAGGCTACCTAGCCTGATTACGCATAGAAGTAGGCCTATAGGCTACCTAGCCTGATTACGCATAGAAGTAGGCCTATAGGCTACCTAGCCTGATTACGCATAGAAGTAGGCCTATAGGCTACCTAGCCTGATTACGCATAGAAGTAGGCCTATAGGCTACCTAGCCTGATTATACATAGAAGTAGGCCTATAGGCTACCTAGCCTGATTATACATAGAAGTAGGCCTATAGGCTACCTAGCCTGCGTGAAAATGTAGGCATATAAATGTACCAATTTGGGGAGCTGATAGTATTTCTGATGGCTTAATGCACCACCACTAATGACTTGTGGAGCTTCTCAAAGTAATGTTTTCTTCACCTCAAATAGCAAGCAAATAGCAAGTCTGTTTTTACAATATTTCCTCAGTGTATTTAAAATCTTTCCAACTCTCTCCCTTTCAATAACCACTCAGTTTGAAAGGAAAAAATGGCATGCTCCGATCCAGTGGAAACATAATAAAATAGGCATACCTGATTACTTCGTATCCCTTGCCCAAATAGTCTACAGCTGTGACTGTCCGGAGCTCACTGGCACAGGAAACTCTGAGGGCCCAGAATATTTTATACAATGTTGCAAGGAGCCCTGACCCAAGTTTATAGTTGATACAATGTTTCAAGATTGTTGCAGACAGGCCATGCGTTGCCAATGTGGTTTATAGGATATTTGTTTTTATTTGTTGAGATTATAGGCTATGTTTACATAGATGGCAATAGAAGTTACTTTTTAAGTTTGTATCATTTTCATTTAGATTTGGATAGAATTTTGATTAACCACATAACAATGATTTTGAGATACGAAGACGTTATTAGAAATGAAATTGTTCCACAAAAATGTGCATATGAAAACTATAACTGGCACGCAGATCTATAGAAATGGTAAGATAAATTGGCATTCCACATGAGAAAGTTTGCTGACTCCTCATGTGGCCTATTAGCGGCAACTTCAGGAGAGTAGCGGCAGACTCTAGGAACGCTAGTAGGAGAAGGATGGTTGGGACAGGTTAAGTTTATCTCTTGCTCCCTCTTGGCTCATTTGTGTCTGATTTCATCAAACAGTGATCTTAAAGCATCAAATAAGCTCAATGCATATATAGTTCATTTTATTAGTTCATTTTATTAAAACGCATATAGGGTTTGTTTATATTAAGGTTGAATGACGGGAACCCGGTTACTGAGATTTACTGTGATTTACCGCCTAAAACCACTCCCGTCAATTATAATACATTATTTATATGAACAGCATGGTGTGAAATTGAACTGTTAAATTATATGCAAAGTCTAAATCTGCCTTCTATATGGCCTCTGCATGATGAATCAGCAACGCTCAGGGTGGGGACAGACATCTCAGTATGGCGCGCAGTTCACAATGCATGTAGACCCATTATCTCATCATGGTAACTTGTTTTGTTGTGACAGGTATCACTCGAATATCTTTGCTTTAAATCAGTGCTCTCTCTCTCGCAGTCTTTCTCTCTCTCCATCAACTCCGTTAAAGTAGCATCCAAAATAGATAAGCCTGTTCTATATTGATATATAGCCCTATATATAGATGTCCTAGCCTACCTCTTTCAGGTAATACATTAAATGCAGTATTAGCCTTATTTATGCATTATGAATAATAAGCTTCTAACGTATAGCCTCTGTCTCTTCCGCAATACGCACACACCTGTGCTCCGCTGGCCTCTCCTTAAAAAAATGCTCCTTAGCTCTTGGAGTCCCATGCAGGAAAAGCTAGACTAGAATAGCTTGCTGAACATAATTTTAATTAGCATTTCTTATACAAATAGACTATTCAAAGAGGGATGCAAGTTCTTGTTTGCTGAATGTTAAATACAGCAGCCAATAGAACTCACGGGTAGTTTGAAAGAAGAGTGAATGCGCGATGGCGGTAGGTTATAGTAGTTATTTATTCAGACCCATAACCATTCAATCTTCGTGAAGAGAAGTCAAAGCCTTGTGCATTTGATTCTAGTTCTATATTATTCAAGATGTCATTAGAATGATGAAGATAAGGACAACGACACGTATTTCATTTAACTGCTGAAAGCGAGGAAGGAATGAAGCAACAATAGAGAGAGAGAAAGAGGAGGTAGGCTAATAACATTAGGGGAAATATTATGAAAGGTGTATATAAATACGTCAGCCTTCTAATTATACAAATATATTTCAAAATTAAAATCTAATTTGCTAGCCTATACTTGTAATGTTGTCGGCTGCATGTGCTTCAAGCAGAAGAGAACATGCGATTCTGGTGATCATGGTTTGAACGATGTGCATAATTCTAGTCCATAAAGTATATACAATATTCAGTACAGTAATACAGTTCACACTCCAAAAGATTAGCCTACTAGAGCTAGTTTAATTTATTTACCCAAGCTAGCTACATCTATGGGCTTTTATGTTTTTCTGTCGTGCGTAATATGCAGTAGCCTATATCAAATATGTATTGGATAAGGGCACAATCATTTGGGCTTTTTTGGTATTGGGCTCATTAAATGTCTAATGTATGGCTCACCAGGCTCAAGTAGCACCAGGCTTGAGTTTTCCATCAAAGCTCTAATCAAATCCAGACCGGTCTATTTATGTACTTTATAATGCTTTTGAATGACACTTCCGGTTTTGGTGGGAAATACCGGGTTACCCGGGAGAAAAGTGATTTATTCTCCAGATGGAACATTTGTAAAATAACGGGAAAATATTCAACCCTAGTCTATATATATGAAAAAATACACGACCAATCGATGGGTCGAAATAACAGACGACTTTCGGTCTACCAAGATTTTTTGTTGTTGTCTGGACAGCCCTAATTTGCAAACAAGACACACTGATTTGGCTTTTGAGATATAAGATGAACAAATAGGCCTACCTCTGTCCATTCTTAGCCTGTAATTTCTGTAATTTGTGTGGAATTAAAAAAGATTCTACTAATATGTCAAATGTAGCTTAAACCCTACTTTACATCATCTAAGGTTTTTGTGTTGTGCACGCCATCGGTTGAAACTCAACATGCTCTTGAATACAGGGTGGGTGTCATTTTGGCTGATAAATGTAAAAAAATATATATATTTTTTAATTGAAATGTTCAAATGATACCACAAAAATGGTTGTAGATCCACACTTCAGAGACTATTGACTTGAATGGGAATATCTATTTTAAATTATACTGTCAATCTTCCATAGGAAAATGATCAACTCATAGAAATATAGATAATAGAATAAACATGACCATTTAAGTTGACATTGGTCGTCATTGTGATAGCAATTAGAAGTAAAAATGTCCAATTTCAATGATGTACCAGCTAAATTTCAGTGGTCTGAATGGATAGGTCCATTCTATGAATTCTGTTTCCATGATTGAAATGACCCACCCTCTATTCAAGAGCATGTTGTCTCTCGATGTCGAGCACAGTACAGTACAGTACAAAAACCACAGTGGATGTGAAATACGGTCTAAGTTGCGAATATGAAAAAACCCTGGAGTTTAAACGGCTTTATATAATTTACATTAAAGGTTAAAAAATTACGTAAAAAATAAATAATCATAGTTTGACAACACTGTTTGTAAGCTTTTAAATAATATCAAACTCAACTGTTTATCTTTTCCAGTGATGAAGTCATGGATGTTTCATTGTATGGTGTAATTAGGGAGTTTTTCCTAGCCACCGTGCTTCTACACCTGCATTGTTTGGGGTTTTAGGCTGGGTTTCTGTACAGTACTTTGAGATATCAGCTGATCTAAGAAGGACTATATAAATACATTTGATTTGATTTTGATTTGATTTGTAATTGGGATGGTGTGCGCATTAGGTGTTCCATCTCCATATTTGGAATGGATGGTGTAATTTAGCCTGAGCCTCCCCTGGGCTAACCCTGCAGTGTGTGTGTGGTCCCCTCAGTCACTGGGCTGATGTAGCTAGATGATGCTGGAACTGGGAGGGGTATACAAGGGTTGCAGCAGAGAGGGAATCCATCACCCACTGTGGTGGGATCTGCGGATCTGCATGGCCCTGCATCAGACCCTCTTGTCACAACCAGGCCTTCGTTAGACCACTGGAGCACTATGTCTCCTTCCACACTGATTTATGACCTGCTCTGTCCTCACTTGGGCTTCCAGCCCCTCAGGCCCCTGATACCCAGTCTCAGTTTACCCACACACACACCCTCCCTCTGATTTCTTACTATTCCATCTTCCCGGCTCCCATGCCTGAAGAAACCAAACAAGCTAATATTTTTGAGATGCAAATCTGCTATGTCTTACTTATTTATTTATTTTTCTGATTGGATTTTGGACACAGTGCATTGACCCCTACCCTTTTCCAAGTTTTGTAACGTTACAGCTATATTCTAAAATTGATTAAATCTAAAAAAAAATCTCATCAATCTACACACAATACCCCATAATGACAAAGAGAAAACAGGTGTTTAGAAATGACTCGAAATTGAGCTCAGGTGCATCCTGTTTTCATTGATCATCCTTGAGATGGCTCTAAAACTTGGAATCCATCTGTGGTAAAATCAATTGATTGGGCATGATTTGGAAAGGCACACACCCGTCTATATAAGGTCCTACAGTTGACAGTGCATGTCAGCGCAAAAACCAAGCCATGAGGTCGAAGGAATTGTCCGTAGAGCACCACGACAGGATTGTGTCAAGGCACAGATCTGGGGAAGGATACCAAAACATTTCTGCAGCATTGAAGGTCCCCAAGAACACAGTGGCCTCCATAATTATTAAATGGAAGAAGTTTGGAACCACCAAGACTCCTAGATCTAGCCACTGTGAGGGAGTTTACCAAGAACCCGATGGTCACTCTGACAGAGCTCCAGAGTTCCTCTGTGGAGATGGGAGAACCTTCCAGAAGGACAACCATCTCCACAACACTCCACCAATCAGGCCTTTATGCTAGAGTGGCCAGACGGAAGCCACTCCGCAGTAAAAGGCACATGACAGCCCGCTTGGAGTTTGCCAAAAGGCACCTAAACGACTCTGACCATGAGAAACAAGATTCTCTGGTTTGATTAAACTTGGCACCATCCCTAAGGTGAAGCATGGTGGTGGCAGCATCATGCTGTGGGGATTATTTTCAGCGGCGGGGACTGGGAGACTAGTCAGGATTGAGGGAAAGATGAACAGAGCAAAGTACAGACAGATCCTTGATGAAAACCTGCTCCAGAGTGCTCAGGACCTCAGACTGGGTCGACGGTTCACCTTCCAACAGGACAACGACCCTAAGCACACAGCCCAGACAATGCAGGAGTGGCTTCGGGACAAGTCTCCGAATGTCCTTGAGTGGTCCAGCCAGAGCCTGGACTTGAACCCGATTTGAACATCTCTGGAGAGACCTGCAAATAACTGTTCAGCGATGCTGCCCAGAGCTTGAGAGGATCTTATAAGCTTATAGCGTCATACCCAAAAAGACTTGAGGCTGTAATCGCAGCCAAAGGAGCTTCAACGAAGTACTGAGTAAAGGGTCTGAATACTTATGTAAATGTAATATTTCTGTTTATTTTTAATGAATTAGCAAAACATTCTAAAAACCTGTTTGTTTTGTCATTATGGGGTATTTGGTTTTAGATTGAGGGGTAAAACAATGTATTCCTTTCTAAATTAATGCTGTAATGTTAAAGTCAAGGGGTCTGGATATTTTCCAATTGCACTGTAGTAGTGCCGATTTCAAGTTTTCATAACAATCAGAAATCTGTATTTTTGGGCGTCGATTTGACAATATATATATATATTTTTTTACACCTTTATTTCATTTTTATTTAACTAGGCAAGTCAGTTAAGAACACATTCTTATTTTCAATGACGGCCTAGGAACGTTCTGCCTCAGAAAGACAGATTTTTAACCTTGTCAGCTCGGGGGATCCAGTCTTGCAACCTTACAGTTAACTAGTCCAATGCTCTAACACTGATTACATTGCACTCCACGAGGAGCCTGCCTGTGCCGCGAATGCAGTAAGCTAAGGTAAATTGCAAGCTAGCATTTAACTTATCTTATAAAAAACAATCAATCAATGACTGTCATTGCTCCAATGTGTACTTAACCATAAACATCAATGCCTTTCTTAAAATCAATACACAAGTATATATTTTTAAACCTGCATATTTAGCTAAAAGAAATCCAGGTTAGCAGGTAATATTAACCAGGTGAAATTGTCATTTCTCTTGCGTTCATTGCACGCAGAGTCAGGGTATATGCAACAGTTTGGGCCGCCTGGCTCTTTGCGAACTAATTTGCCAGAATTTTACGTAATTATGACATAACATTGAAGGTTGTGCAATATAACAGGAATATTTAGACTCATGGATGCCACCCGTTAGATAAAATACGGAACGGAATAAACGTTTTGTTTTCGAGGTGATAGTTTCCGGATTAGTCAAAGGTATATGGTTTAGAGAGAAATAGTCGACACGTTATAATTCCTGTAATAACTTGCGGCTGAACTTGAAAGGGGTTCCTTCGTTATTTTACCGTTCATGTCTTCCATAGAGAATGTCTTGATCTACTTCAAATAAGGTCTGTGTTTCGTGCAGGCTTAAACCGCCTCGACGTTTTGATACCCGTGTAAATCTCACTAGGATAAGGTAACGTTTGTCAACATATTTTCATAAATCCACTCTACAAAAAATATGATCTTCGCTTATATTTAGCCAATATTGATCAGAGTTACCTTGTCCTATGGATATCTACACAGTTATAAAATTGGCAAGGTGGCGTAAGCCTACACGAAACACAGACCTTATTTTAAGTGAATCTAAAAATTATCCTATGGAATAAATTAAGGAACCGTTTTTCAGATTTTGCTAGAAGGTGTCATGGGAATTATGACTCGCACTTTGGTCGTCAATTCTTACCATGCCCATTATTAAAATAGGATTTCCTGCATATAGAAATGACAGTTTTTGTTTTCAACATTCATCACAGGTAACTTAAACTCTATTTTTATTCAAACAGTTGAGTATTTGTCTCCTAAGCAGACTCTTCAGTATCATTGTCACTTCAGAGCTGTGTGTATTTATGTATTATATTAAGTTAAAATAAAAGTGTTCATTGTTCATTCAGTATTGTTGCAATTGTCATTATTACAAAAATGTGTGTGTGTATGATAAATGTTTATATATATATATATATATATATATATATATATATATATATATATATATATATATATATTTAAATAAATCGGCCGATTTAATCGGTATCGGCTTTTTTTGTCCTCCAATAATCGGTATCGGCGTTGAAAAATCATAATCGGTCGACCTCTACACTGTAGTACTGTTTTGATATTGAACAATGTTGCCTTTGGTTGGGATGGGTCACTTTCACCCAAATGGTATAATTCCACCTTTTGATCTAGATTTCTCTATAACTTCCTTTGAATGGTTTATGTTTGTATTGTGGGTACCTGAAAGACAAAGGAGATTAACCCAAATATAAAGTTAGACTATATAACTGCTCTAAAGCTCACTACATGATTATCTAATCTAAAAACTCTAACATATGTAGGCCTACCTTAGCTGTCACAACAAACTTCCAATGGTTTACTCTCCAACTTCCTGTTTCTGTATTAAGGAAACCACCATGTCCTCCCCAAGATGAATAACCAAATGTGTCACATAGCTGCAGAGCAGGTTTGACTAGACATTTGGGCTAGTTGCCACAGGCATATTTACATAATAAACCAAGTTGCCCCAGGTTCTGATGTTTTCTAAAATAGGCCTCAATGAAGTGGTGACGACGTCCGCCCTCAGAACAATGAACGATGTCACTGTGTGTATGGGTTTGATATTCGGAGCCCACTTTTACGTGAAGGTTGTTTTTGTCCAAACAATGCATCGTCTGACAACGCCTCAAAGGCTCTCAGCCCCATGAGATTCAATTTTCCACCATTTGTGCCATTCCCTGCTAATGATGTGAGAACTCTATTAGCAAGTGTCATCAGTCAATTAAATGCTCAAGAGTCTGCTCCAAAGAGGAGCTCCTTTCCTAAAGTATGAGATATGAAGAGAGCGAGAGAGAGCAGGTGATAAATGAAAGCTCTTAGACACGAGAGCTGCCGTCCCTTGAATGTTGCTCACACATCCATCACCAGGCTCTTATGTACTGGGGAAATGTATTTAGCCTGTTCATGGGCCGGCCGTTGGACTTAAAGGGATACTTCGGGATTTTGGCAATGGTGCCCTTTGTCTACTTCCCCAGAGTCAGATGAACTCGTGGATACCATTTGTCTCTGTGTCCAGTATGAAGGAAGTTAGAGGTAGTTTTGTGAGCCAATGCTAACTAGCGTTAGCACAATGAGTGGAAGACTATAGGTACTGCTAGCATGCTAGTAGTTACTTCCAGTCATTGCGCTGACATAAAACATGGTGTCCATGAGTTCATCTGACTCTGAGGATGTAGATAAAGGGCAACATTGCCAAAATCTCAAAGTATCCCTTAACATTTTTCTGAGGAAATCAATTAAAGTGATGTCCTCCTTAAGTCAATTCAGGATTTCTAAATGGATACTTGGGAAAGTGTTCTTCCATCAAACGTTTTAAAATTACCAACTGGGATTCACTATAAGAACTGATATCCAGGTCATCCTTATTTTTTTCAAAAGCCTTCACATGTTTTTCATTTACTCAAATCTATCTTCTTACATTCAAAATTGACGAAGATCTCAAGAGCCCTTTATTATAAGAATAAAGGCTGCTTCATGACATGTCATAGAAATTCATTTTAATTGGAAGCTTAGAGTGAGAAGACTGTTTGATAGATCAGAGAAATCTGGCTTTGATATTCTGTGTTCTGCTTCTTAGAATTCAAGTCACTCCATGGCTTGCTGTACATTTGAGGTACATGCACACACAAACGCACACGCACGTGAAAACATTCGCAAAAACACAACACCTTTTCACACATCATGCTCTGGCTTGTCCCAGTAATGGGATGAGGATGCCCCCCTCTCCACTTCTCCTTGCCACTGTATTTTATAATGGGGGAAGCAGGCCGGCACTCTAGCCACAGAGCAGGAAGGAAGCCTGCCGGGCTGGCAGACAATGGGTGGCAGGCACGAAATGTCATTCCCTCATCTCTCTCACAGAGTCCAAATGGAGTGAGGGATTAATGAAAAACAGGAAAGGGAAAAGGAGGCCAGGTGACAAAAGGATGGCCAGTGGAAACATGTTTAGTCAAGCCTGCAATGACCCTTGCTACTCTTCTTTTTTGTGGCCCACATTAACATTCGTTGACAGACAGACGCAGGCAGGCCTACAGCACCCATTGTTAAGTTTCGGGGGCGTTCAATCTACATTAAAGCTTTTAGCTGTAATCCTACCCTTTTTAAGGAAATAAAAACACCTTCAGTTACCACAACATTATATATTTTTTTCATTTGAAGAAAGCTATATAGGTGTAAGTGAATGGGAAAGTGCTTT
This sequence comes from Salvelinus namaycush, assembly GCF_016432855.1. Lineage (NCBI taxonomy): Eukaryota > Metazoa > Chordata > Actinopteri > Salmoniformes > Salmonidae > Salvelinus > Salvelinus namaycush. Next base: position 11,910,109 of record NC_052330.1, read on the forward strand.
AGTCGTGTTATTGAGTTTATTTTCAATAATGCTGCGGACTAAAAGCTTTGCTGAGTGTTTGTCTCTTTGACTGCCTGCCTGGCTGGTGCCTTTCCTCTTTGACTGCCTGCCTGGCTGGTGCCTTTCCTTTCATCCTCTCCTCCTTTTGAATGTGTGACGTAAAGGAGGAGAAATATCGGCCCTGCAAGCGAGTGTGGAGAGTTGGCAGGGGCTGGGTTCTCCTAAGCACTTGGTAAACCGAGCAAGTCGAATCTTCACTGGAGAATAAATTGCGTCTTGGCTACATTTCTTTATAGCTCAGTAATTTCATTAATCTTGTTGCTCTTATCTTAATGAAGCGGAAGAGGGTGTTTTTAGTTGCACAGGACCAGACTTATGGACACGGTACTCTGTCAACGGGGTATGTCATCTTTTTATTTTTTGTATTTTACCCCCTTTTTCTCCCCAATTTCGTGATATCCAATTGCGATCTCATTACGATCTTGTCTCAACTCCCCAACGGGCTCTGGTGAGGTAAAGGTCGAATCATGCGCTTCTTAACACCCGCCCGCTTAACCCAGAAGCCAGCTGCACCAATGCGTCGGAGGAAACCCCGTACAACTGGTGACACAAGTCAGCGTGCATGCGCCCAGCCCGCCACAAGGAGTCACTAGAGCGCAATGGGACAAGGACATCCCGGCCGGGCCAAACCCTCTCCTAACCCGGACGACGCTGGGCCAATTATGCGCCGCCTCATAGGTCTCCCCATGGGTCTCCCGGTCGCGACCGGCTGCGACATAGCTTGGGATCAAACCCGGGTCTGTAGTGACACCTCTAGCACTGCAATGCAGTGCCTTAGACCGCTGCGCCACTCAGGAGGCTCGGTATAATGTCATCCGATAGGTAAGGTCTGGTGGCCAAGAGCCTTCCGAAAGCATCAGCCCACCGTGAAAAGACTCTAATATGCTCACTCCTCTGTTCCGACTTTCTCTGCCACATCCTCCTCAACCAGGTAAAAACCTGACAATATAGCCAAAGGTGCTCTGTCATATTTGTATTTGTTCATATGCATGACGTCTCGCACTGAGATAAATGGAGGTTGCCTGAAGCAATATTCCACCGCAGCAGGAGATATGCCCTGCTCTTTGAATAAAACAGCACACTTACGGTTAGAACTCCCAGCTGCCCTGGAGATTTTAACCTCCTCTGGTCTTAATGGTAGAAACCTGACTCTGACTGTGCTGTTTTTCTACCAATACAATATGTTGCTATGAGAGGAAAATAGGATACGGGTCCTCAAGGCTTTGTTTTGTTTGCCTTCCCAGGGAGCATAAAGGGAGCCACCATCGTGGATGCCCTGGACACCCTATATGTCATGGAGATGTATGAGGACTTTGAGATGGCCACAGAGTGGGTGGAGAAGAACCTGGACTTCAACGTGGTGAGTAGAACCAAATAACATAGAACCCCCTTGTCTGCTAGCTAGTAGAACCATAGAACACCTTTGACTGCTACCTAGTCAGCCACTGACAAGCTCAAGGACAGGAGATCTAGAATCTGATTGGTTAGGCAAGCCCCACTGTAATCAGTAGGGAAAGAATACAGAGCCACCCAAGGCATTTTAATGCAGGAAAGCTGAACTCCGTCTTACATCATTTCTACCAACAACGCTGCTGTTTTGTTTATGCTTGTGTGTATCAAAGTGCATCCAGCCAACTTGAAGAAACTGTGGGAAGCATTGGATTCAACATGGGCCAGCATCCCTGTGGAATGCTTTCGACACCTTGAGTGCATGCCCCGACAAGTCAATATTAGGAAGGTGTTCTAAATGTTTTGTACACTCAGTGTATGTTTTGATTTCTAAGACATTCTAAGGTTTGTATCATTCACAACTAAATGTGTCAAATAATTCTTAAATCTAGCGTATAGGACCTGTTTCAAGTGGTAATTTTACACTCAACATAGCCACTTCAAATGCGCACTCGCTCCGGAATGGGAAAAATATCCTTTATTTTATTCAGCTATGGTCAATTATATTATTCTTACAATAAAAACATATAAAATAATTGCACGGGACTTATAAAAATATCTTGTCTGCTAAATGAACTAGACTCCTATTCTGTTCTTCTGACAGAATTCATCTTTAGACCTGACCAAAATAATGGATTTATTGTGATGTATATTAAATTGATTTATTCGACTTGTTTTAATGTAGATGTTCCAAAAGCGTGCATCAGCGGCTTGTATGCGTGGAGGCCTGGAGATGCTAAACATATTTATGTTAATTAACGGTCAATTACTGTGAGACTGGCAGTCATTTGCATGACAATAACCGGCTGACAAAATTTCATGCCGCCACAGCCCTACCTACCCACGCACTCGCACATACTTACAACCCAAAATACACATATAGTCTCTCTCTCTCTCTCTCTCACTCTCTCACTCACACCATAAGCCCACACACACACCATAAGCCCACACACAATCACACGCACACACATGTATACTGACGCCACACACAATCACACACACGCACTTTCACACTCACCACATATGCTGCTGCCACTGTCTATTATCTATCCTGTTGCCAAGTACCTTTACCCCTGCCTATATATATACAGTACATAGCAACCTTAATTACCTCGTACCCCTGCACATCGACTCGGTACTGATACTCCCTGTACGTAGCCATGTTAATTTTTATTCGTTATTCACTGTGTATTTATGCCTCTATTTTTTATTTTTCTTATCTTTAACTCTGCATTGTTGGAAAAGGACCCATAAGTAAGCATTTCATTGTTAGTCTACACCTGTTGTTTACAAAGGAAGTGACGCATAACATTTGGTTTGATTTGACTCCAGGTAATTGGACCCTGATGAAGTGCTCTGTTTAATAACACTAGAACACTAGAAGAGCCAAGTTAGAGCTTTTTGACTAAATATGAATAAAACATTGAAATATCTGTGCCATGTTTAAAGTCATGCCCTCTGTCCTTGACTTTTCTTAAATATGTCTATTTAACATACGTATGTTCGAATTTCAAATCCTCCTACAGAGTCGCAGGTAAGACATTTTGATTTCTATATAGTATCACACAGATTGAGGTTTCCAAAACACCTACCATTGCCAAATAACTTTTTTCAAGAATACCCACTTTCATAAGTTCCACACTTGAGCATGAGGCAACAGCCTAAAATAAACTCATAAAAATGATTTTATATATATATATGAGAGATTTTTTTTTTCCTATTCTAATGTTACCCAATACCTTCATTAACACAACCAAAATATACTTTTTCTGATAGCATATGAAATGTATTCATTGGAATGTTGGATTTAAAATGACTCATTTTGGCTTGAAGGGATGGGTCCCTCAAGGCCTTTCTAGTGTTAGACAGAACAGGTAGAGTACTCACCTGGAAGGAACCACCGTGTCTGTCTGTGGAAGTGGACTGAATGAAGTCATCTTAATTCCACTGTTCGGGGTAGGGAAAGGAGCACTTAACTCTTGTATTTTTTCCTAATCAGTCAATATGGACCCGACTCATCAGTTTGAAGGTAATGTGCTTTAGGAGTGAGGACTTTGTGTGTCTGTCAGATAGAACACATTGCCTTCCTCAAGCCTTTCACTCTCACTGATAAAAGGATATTCATTAAGACAGTTTTTCCCTCCAGACTATGCATAGGAAACAAATTACTCCCAAACACTGAGACGGAAGAGATGTATAAAACAGTTTGAAAAGGCTTTGTCTCAGACATTGCCACACGATATACAAAACCTTAGCAATCTAACGTGATGTGTATATCTAGGAAATTGTGATATTGGCAATGGTGCTCAATAATGCACAAATACACAGTGGAATAACCCTACAAACCAACCCCCCAGTCTATTGGACTGCAATAATTAGTATTTGCATTGTGGTCCACACCTGCACCACTCTCAAATGCTTTGAACCACTCTGTTTTTTTGCATCTATTCTTAGCTCAGCATGTTTCTCCCCATTGGTCATGCCTCAATAATTTGTGATTTCTCTGCAAGTTTTTATTTTCTTTCTTAAGCGTTGTTTTCAAGTCATGGTTCCTTTTACAGCTTTAAAAGGAATGTCCCACTTGAGAGAATGTCAAACTGCAGTTTGTGCAATTTTTGTATGTGAACTACTGAACCATTACTTAGCCCTGTAATGCAGTTTCTATGATCAATTGAATGCCAGAGGTGAGGAAGGTTATAGCTAAAAGAAATGTGATGGCTCATCAAGGGAAAATTGTCTAACCTTTCCTCTTTTCACTGTTGTTAACCCTAGTTGCTGTGTGAAATGAACTACCATGGATTAAGGAAGGGGTGGTGATGGAGCTGAAGAATTTAGCTGAGGTAGTTGGAGTGGAAACAGTGAAAAAAAAACACCTTCAGTCTTTTTACTTTGATGTTTCCTCTGCCTTCTTAGACCCTGCCCATGTTATGGAACCAGATTCATTATTTATTCCCCTGGGAGAACCAACTCGTTAAGAAGCACTAAATTCTTGTCCACCCTTATTTTTTTTCCAAATGCGGGAGAGAGCGAAAAAAAAACATTAGTGATGAGACGCATTCATGAAGAGTATTAACAAACTTTTAATTGAAAGGCATTGACTTCGCTGCCCTCGAGCAATTCCAACAATAAAGGAGCTCACAAAAGCCCTGGTGGATTGGGCATTAATATTCACTTTGTCTTCTGAATACAGAATATTTATTTCAAAGATAAATACAACCCCATCTTCCATCTCCTTCTCTTCCAACATTGTCTTAACATGGATGGAGCGGTCTGTGGTTTTCCATTTGGCCCCAACCTCTGTCATGTTCCTCCATCCCGCCTCACTGTCATAATAGTGAGGGGCCACGACAGGAATACTGAGAGACAGGAGCATACCACTGCATTTCCTGATGCCTCTGTTCAATACAGATCCACTGGTACAGGGGAGACGTCTCGGAGTCTGTTTTAATGTTCAGGTTTCAAGACAAGGCAGTGGGGATACCGGAATTACGCTTGTGTTAAATATCGAGCCAATTGATTGACCCAGACTACTTGCATTACCCCCCCCCCCCACACACACACACCAGCTCCTGCCTGCCTGTGTGTCTGTCTACCTGATCATGACAGGTAGACAGACACATAGGGTCAGAACAAAAACAGGTCTGGTCAAAGCAAACAGCATGGACTATAATGGCCAGGGACGATTTCTCTTTTGTTTCCCCCTCAGTTCTGCTAGGAAGAGGTGTAGAGCGAGAGAAAGCAAGCAAGCGCCCATCTTTATTGGCCTCTGCCTTGTGCCCAGCTGCAATCTTTCATCTGGTGAGCTGTGTGTTGTGGGCTGCTGTGAATGGCAAGGCCAGTACATGAACAAAGGCAATGGCTGTATGTATTATGGAAGGGCCCCGGCTCCACCGTCAATCCGCAGGCAGGAGCTGTGTAATGGACTGCACAGCCTTGCTGGACATCAGCCTGCAAGATAACCTTTCAGAGGCTGGAACAAAGATACATTTTCTAGCCAGAGGTTTGAGGGAGGCCCCCCCCCCACGCCTTTTTGTACAAACACACACGCACACCTACACACACTCGCACACTAAAGCACGTCATCAGAGGATGAATTTCTAAGGGTCCTCTGACAGCTGATCCACAGACATGGCAGCATGTTATTGTGTAGCAGTGTAGGCCAGGCTTAGAAAGAGCATTCGTGCATCATCTCCAGGAGTCAGTTGTCACTGCTGCTCTTTATGTCTACACAAGGGCTTCCTTGAGATGATTTTACTGTCAGGGAGTATTATTGTTGTTGTCATTCACTAACATTGCTCTCAACGTTGTGATGGGATGGAGCTCAGCTAACTGTAGCCTCCGCTCTAGAACCTCTACACAACGTTCTGCAATTCCATTTCTCAATCCCATCTCAAAGTCATTTCCCCTGTAGTCTGATTATTCTGTTGAAATGGAGCTCATTCATTCAACACGTACAGGGAGTATAATTTAATATGAGTTGGCCTATGAAATCATGCGATTTAGGTTGAAGATGTCCCTTGATTTGACCTGACTAGAGGTTTCAGTAGGTCAGGAGGCTGAGGGCTGTGGTTCGGTCTGACACCATGAGCCCCAGCTGGATGGGCCTTGCCTTATTTTAGCGTCCTATTAATAGCAACGCACATGCCCCGCCCACCTGAGGATCTGTCTTTTTCAGCCATTGAGGGGTGCAAAAGCCACTTAAATCTTGCTGGATTGATTGCTTTCATTTTACTCCTGCGACTCTTTCATAATCTTGCTTTTTGCCTGTCTTCCCCCCCCCGCTAACGTTACGACCGCGGAAATGTTTGTAATGACCTGTCAAACACACCCCGGTAATGGCTGAAATGGTCTCAATGGAATACATTGTCTTGCTGTTATTTAATCAGGGAAAAGCCATCGAGACATGGGTCTCATTTACAATGGTGCCCTGAGGACAACAATACAACAAATTGATCTCATTAAAGTCATTCAACATTAAAGTCCTAAACTGCCATAGAGGCACCAGTTAGTCAAGATATAGGGAGTTTTGAAGACTATTCCAAAAATGGGGGGGCACTAAAATTGAAGGCAGATTTACCTAGATCGGTACATACTAGTGGAACTTCGAAAGTTAACCATTTCTGTGAAATGGTTTCTGTGGTTTGGTGTTTTTTATTTTAACAGTGAAGTGAGGTAAGTCGGAAGCTTGTGTAGTAAAGCTTTGTAAACAAAATGGCTTTAATCAGGATCAGCCAACATTTTGATACAGGATGCAATGATGCATATTAAAACTGTCACCTGTGATAAAGCAAAGGGCACTATTGTAGGTTTAGGAGTGGTGGCTGCTGAATTCCCATAAATGGTGTCACCAAAGTCACAAACTAGCAGGGAAGTTGACTATACAATCTGCTTCCTGCTGTTTAGGGAAAGATCTGATCTAGTTCTATAAAATAAGCCTCCTTTAAATCTCAGCTTCTTAACTAGCTCATCCGTATGTTTTGTAAGTCACATTTTTGTCAATCCAAAAGCCAAGATATTTATAGGCGGAAACCTGCTCGATGAAAGAGCTGTCCAATGCAGAAATGTGTATAACCATCTGAAATACTTCTACGAGAATTATAAAACAGCATCATTTAGTTTTTCCCCCATTTTTAACTACCATTTTTTTAAATAATCATGGACTTTCTGCAAGGCGACAAAATCAGATTGCAGCTCCAATATAGCCTGGTCAGTCGTATGGGCAATGGCGTACATAAGTGTCATCAGCATACATCAGCATAACCTGAATGTTACAGGTTTATGCAGATAGACCAATATTGTTTATATAAAGAGGAAAGGTCCCAAATTCAACCCATGTGGGAGACCTTTAGTAATATCGAGGTGACTTGACACCATCAGAAAGCACACATTGTTTCCTGTCTGACAGATGGTTCCTAAACCAGTTGCAAGACGCCTGGTCAAGGCTCATTTCTGACAACCTTTGAATGAGTAGGGAGTGGTTGAGGGAGACTAGTCAGGATCAAGGGAAAGATCAACGGAGCAAAGTACAGAAAGATCCTTGATGAAAACCTGCTCCAGAGCAAGGTTCACCTTTCAACAGAACAACGACCCTCAGCCCACAGCCAAGACAACGCAGGAGTGGCTTCGGGGACAAGTCTCTGAATGTCCTTGAGCGGCCCAAACAGAGCCCGGACTTGAACCCGATCGAACATCTCTGGAGAGACCTGAAAATAGCTGTGCAGCGATGCTCCCCATCCAACCTGACAGAGCTTGAGGGGATCTGCAGAGAAGAGCTATCCAAATACAGGTGTGCCAAGCTTGTAGAGTCACACCAAGAACACTTGAGGCTGTAATCGCTGCCAAAGGTGCTTCAACAAAGTACTGAGTAAAGGGTCTGAATACTTATGTAAATGTGATATTTCAGTTTTTTTTTTATCTGAACCTGCCATTATGGGGTATTGTGTGTAGATTGATGAGGAAAATAAACAATTTAATAAATTTTAGAATAAGGCTGTAACGTAACAACATGTAGAAAAAGTCAAGGGGTCTGAATACTTTCTGAATGCACTGTATGTACGGCAGGACCAAATCGGAGAGATGGGTAGAAGAAAGTCCATGTAATGCTTTGCAGGTTAGCAATAAAACCTTGAAATCAGCAGAGAGGCTGAGTAATATAATACAATTGTGTTTGTTTTAGTCAAGATTCTAACAGCCGTATTTAGCGCTTTTATTATTTCTTATTGTTGTTGCGTTGTCGAGAAGGAACCTGCAAGTAAGTATTTCGTTGGACGATGTATAAAATGTGTATCTCGTACTTACAACTTGAAAGACTTTGCATTTTTACTAAAACAGCAGCAGGAGGACTTCATATATTAGGGAATTCGGCAATGACTCACCCCACGATACCATGTGAGAGACTGCTCTGTGTTTGATGTAAATATTAATGTAAATTCAAATTGTGCAACCTGTAACATCTGGTCTGAATACATTGAGGCTGTCGTCAGTTTAAGTTATTTCGGCGCTCTAGATTTGACCCCTTTTACGGAATTCGCACCATTAATGTCTACAATACAGATGTTCTTCAGGTTTTTTTGTACCTCATTAGTATCCACAAAACGTATTTGCTCTCATGCCACTTTATTTTCTAACCCTGGCAGTAAGTGCAATTGAACACTGAGTGCAGTGCAGAAGACGCTCAATGAAATCCTCTTGACGCTTTGGCCTCACTGAAGTTCTTGACTGAAGGACAGAACAGCCCTCTGATGTCTTGATGTGGGTGAGAGACAGGGCCTCGTGATAGTGGCTGTCCTCAGAACAGAAGTAATCCTCTCTGAGAGGAAAGCACCTACGCTACAGTACCTAGCTAGTAGCTACAGCAGTGTCCTCAGGATACCTCAAGAGTTCAACCCCTCCTCAACAGTTAATAAGGTGTGCCAAGTCCTTCTGTCCACAGTCAGGCAAAAATCAGTACATTCTCATGAATACAAAATGCCTTCCCCATTTGAACAACTGCCATCTGTCATAATTTGAAGTCATTAACACACCATTGATAATGCTAGCAGAAATATTACGAATTTGGATTTCACAGTCTGCAGGTTTGCAGGACTAAATACATTTATTTTAATTATAAGTTAGTCTGACGGCCCGGCGTTAAATTATCTTGTTTGCCTGCCTGCCGCACGTTCTCTACTATTAAATAATAGAACTGTATCTCTCCGGACCAGATTAGTTTACTCATGTAGTAATTGTGAGTCATAGTACAGAGAAGCCTTCGTATTGAGAACGTCTATGAAAAAAATACATAAATGTTTATTCCCTCATCTGCTGTTTGTCCCAAACAAATAGTCTACAAGAAACAAAAGCCAAAGTTAAACATTTCCCTCTCAAATATAAAATAATTGCTTATATCTGGAAATGAGGACAACAAAAAAAGTCTTAGCTACTGATATTTACTTGTTATTTGGTATAATTACCAAGCGTTGTCACTGAAACCATAATGAGGTTATTTATAGCCCACCACCACCACCATTACCAGGAACAAGTGTTTCTCATTAAGTTAAATCCCATGCAACAATGGACAATGCCCCCCCCCCCCCCGCACAGTTTTTAAAATGTGGTCCACTCAAAGTACAGGCAATAACAAACTTTTCCTCTCACTAAAACCTCAAGGAATATGCACATAGTAATATTAGATTAACATAAATATTTTAAGACCACTCTACATGATCTACCATTTTGATCTATCATATAAAGCAAAGGGCTCGAGGTTAGGATGAGGTTATCAAAACCATTTATCAGTACTAAAAGTACTGTAGGCCTCTAGGACTTTATTCTGGATGAATGGGCTCCACATGCTTCTTTTCAGAGTAATGAAAATCTACATGAAGAATGGATATGGGTAATAAGTCTGGCTATAATAATGGAGAAAACAAAGCCTGGGGCCCTTCGGAGGGAAATGGGCTGAGTGCAGATCTGTGTTTTGGCCTGATGGGATTGTCAGGAAGGCATCTCATCACCACTTCTTATTGGTTCATGTTTGTTGGTGGCGACTCATGCTTCCCAGCTTGACCTTAAGATGAAATGACACTTAAATTGCAGGGTGGCTATTTTCTCAATTATAGATACCTTTTTCCAGAGTCGGTTAGCCTCGGCGCTGTGCGAGCTCGGCGGGAGTCCATTCTCTGACAGCCCCTCCTCTCTCTGTTTTCTGTCTTTACCATGGGAATACATTAGTGGATCACATTCATTTCAATAGAAATGGTCAAATGTTTGTTGTAGTATTAAGTGGTCTACTCAGATATCTTCTCTGAGTTATGGAGGCGTGGCCTAAGGGTTTTGATACCTCAGTGTGTCTTCAGGTGTAGCCCACAGCGTTGTCTGTCTGTCAGTCTTTACATTCGGTGTGTGATGTGAGGATATTCCTGCCAGCTGCTGCATGGTCACTCAGCAGGTTGAATACTCCTAATCATGAATCCTTTGTCTCTCTCTCTCTCTCTGCTCCCATCCCTCTCTCTCTCTCACTGTATTTGTTTGTTCTCTCTGCAGAATGCTGAGGTCTCAGTCTTTGAAGTGAACATCCGGTTTGTCGGAGGACTGCTCTCCGCCTATTACCTCTCCGGCAAAGAGGTATGTACCTAACTGTGAAAACGCTGATGCTGCTGCCCAGAACTCTGAACGCTACAACTGGACAAGATCTGATGCATGTGATGAGGAGAAGAGGACCTAGTTCATTCCATTTGACCCCAGTTTGATAGAGACCATGTTAGCTGAGATAATTACATAGAGGTAGCCGCCAATAGTTGAACAACCATTTCCCCTCAGTTTAGAGTGATGCGAGGCGTTAAATAATCTTATTGCAGCCATGTTGGAACAGCGTTGTTCCAAAGTTGCTGAACGTTGAACTGTGAAAGAGAGGTGAGCGCTTTACTGCCCGCCAATCTCTTGAGTGCAGGGCAGTCCTTCAGGGAGATGTAGAGCTATGAAAATATATCAGGGGTTTAGCTAATCTCTTCTGAGAGGAAGGCTCCTTCTGCCTGCCAACTCTGGGATTTGTGTGGGACTGCAGTTCTCTCACGTTGTCAGGAAACTATCTCTTTGGGACCAAACCCGTTTTCTGTTGTGAGTACTATCAGCCCTCTATTTCTCTTCATGCAGGCAGAGGTTTTTAATGACCTGCTCTAATGACTGGCTTGAAGATAAGATAGTCATAGATGCCACCAAATAGGCCCCAAAAAAACCCTGTTTAAAAGCCAACCTGTTTTCGCAAAGTGCTTCTAATGACTCCTCCAGTTGAATTTTAGCAGGCAGGAGGACTTTTCTGACCAGAAGATCTATGCTTTTTATCTGCCCATTTCAGTAGGGTTTCAGGGAACTACTGAACCTTGGTTCCAGGCTAAGTGTCTCTCATAAACAGGACAGTTGCAATACCAGAGTGGGAGGAATCCATTTAGAAGTTCAATGAGCTCAGCAAAGAAAGTCTCTTTAGAGTCTTTCCAAGTCTAAAGGGAATCTGAAAGAAACAGAAGCAAAAGGAGAAGCTGATCTTTGTTTCCTCTGTGTCACACCAATCACTGTAAACGCTCAGACTTATTATCAAGTTGAGGATTACAGAGGCTGGAAACTCAGTTGGCGTTCTGAACAGAAATTATTTTGGCCTCTTACACATTTTCACCTGCAAGAGGTTTTTAATGAAATAGAGAGCATACTTCCCCGCACATGTCGCAGGACTGCGTTTAGATTATGAAGCCATGCATCATTCTGAAGGATGCTGTTTATCAAACATTGCCAATTATTTCAGAGCAATTATCTCATTTAATATAATTTTCCTCCAATTAAGGTAAAACGGTAGGAAAGAGGTCCTCTTGAGTGTTTATGCAATTTGAATTACTGGAGAGTGAGGTTGACAGTAATGCTTTACCTTTTAACACGAGGCTTCTCGAAGTGCTCTTTGCTGACAGACCCCAGAAGCAGCCAGGGTTTTGAGTGTGTTATTTTGCTACAGGAAGTGTCAAGAAGTTGTGCATGCCTTTGTCGTGCTTACCATCATTTTGTTCTGACACGCTGGGAGAGACACTGGGGGAATTTTTCATCACCGTACAGCATGCCCTGTAAAAAATAAAATAAGCTGGCATATTGGATTGCTATGGAAATTCCCTGTATTAATGAATACAAAATAACATGGCAATGTGTTATGTCCAAGACTTGCACACAAAAGCTGGAAAGGCATTGCATTGCATGCGGTGTGTGGAAATCTCATTGAATCTCATAGTCATTTTTGCTCCCATTCATATTAATGGTATTTCTGGACTGTAAAATGTAGATGAGATGTGGTTGAGGAGAGGCAAGTCACACTGTTAAGCAGTGACAGGAACAGGGGTGAGTGGTTCATAGAAGCAACTACAATGGTATCCGCCGGATTTGCAGGTTTATTATTTTACGGTTTGGAGAGTGACTATGTAATCCTTTTATTTTGTTCCCAGTGTATTTATTATGTTAAAATCCTCTCTGTAAGAGGCACTATATCCCGAGGCAGATATCCACAGGACTAAAAGGGCTTACAGTAGGTAGATGTACCAGCCAGTTCATGGTATTTTATTTGCAGATGAATGAACGGCAGGGAAATTGCCAGTACTCTAGTGACGCATCATGCGGTAAGGCTACAGGTTGTGCAGGTTTGTGGTTGAAAGCAACACCTTTTTTGTGGTTCTTGTATTGGGAAGCTTGACCCATGCCGTTTTTCATCATAACCACACGTGATAAGTGTGGGATAATGCTGTTTTGTAATGCTCCGCAGCTTAGCCTGGTCATTGCTTAGTCTACAGGGATTTCCACAGGGAATAGGGTGTTTGAATTACCTCACTGTATAAATCAATTCCCATTATCTCCAAAACACTGTAGAAAACAATATCCTTGAGGGCAGCACTGGGAAATGTTGTCATTGACAAACATAACTAGTGTACCAGGTGTGTTACAGTGTTGTAGTGAACTCCCCTTCATTCTCCCTTGTTGTATTTCAATATCTGTACAGTGAGGCTGTGTCACTCCCAGCAGATTGGATCTCCTCTCTAAAACTGAGCGCACATTGCTCTGTTCACCCTTTCATCCTCTAAGAGAGGCGGACCCATTTGATGTGAGCCTTCAGAACCTGAGTCCAGGGAGCTCCTCCGAGTCCTGCAGGAGAAGGTAGAGGGAGTCGGTTATGTACACCCGACCCACTTTAAGCTGCCTGGAGCAAGACAATGGAGGCTGAGACACGTGCATGAGGCCCGGTGGTGGGTGGGAGGGGAGATGGAGGCAGGCTCTGAGATCTCTCCCTGGCCCCTGTGCCAGGCTCCGAGATCTCTCCCCGGCCCCTGTGCCCCCCTGTGCCTTTCGCTTGGCTAGAACTCAAAGCAGGCTGGACCCTTTGATGACATTTTGTATGTGTAAAACTACACAGATGCACGGCAGGACAGCCCCAGCCCTGCATACTGATAAGGCCTGTCCTTGTCTGTTAGCCAGCCCTGAGATGCCCGATAGGAAGAGCTAACAGACACTTGATCATCATCGTGGTGAAGGAGCCATAAAGAGCCTCTCCTCCTGATTCGCTCATTGTTCTTCTGAGTGGGAGTGGCCTTCGTCTGCATCGCAGACAGCTTAATGTAGTGCCAGATCAATTTTCCAGGACCTTCTGAAATGAGCTATTGATGCAGTGGAATTGTTAACCATTCATAAGTTATGCTGAAGTGAAGGCCACCTAGCCCCAGGTCACCTCTGATTTAGACCTTGGTTGTTTTTCCTACTATGAGTAATGGATGGGATTAATAGAGGGCTGATTTAGGATCAGTGTTATTTATGGCTGGCCAGTTTTCCATCTCTGACGTGTTGCTGAGCGGGACATGCCGACCTGTCAGAGCAAAGCACTTAACGTCTCAATGGATCAGATATTGAGCGGGAGCCATAAGTAATTTTACATAACTGACCGAAAGGAATCAGGAATGAATGGGCTGGATGGACCCCAAAGGTTTTAATATCCACTCCGAGATTAAGGACAGCACAAATACTCATCCACGCTCTTACCTGATTACTGTGACAATCTTACGCTGGGGAGCTTTTGATTATCTTGGATCTTATGTCAATCAGATTTGTATTCTCAATTAGAAGGTTCTTGGGGTAAAAACGCTCCCTCACTAGTGGACCAGTGTACCTTACATGTACCTCCATGCTCCATGGGTATTCAGACTAAGGGTTCAAGTGAGCACTGAGTACCCCACAATGTGAACGTTTTACCATGTCAGTGGAAGGAATATCCCGTACGACTAAATAATTCAGAGATCCGGGGAACCAAGTTAAATACCTCTTTGTGAAACCCGCCTAAAACATTTTCCCAGTCATTTCATGGCAGGGGGTGCATTAGGCTGTGCTATGTCTGAGGCATTAGACAAATATTGTATGCAGATGTATTGCAGAGCTAGCAGTGCTATTTAAACAGTGTGATTCTCAGTGTGCTGCTGTTGAAATAGGCCCAGTGTCTGTCTGTCTGCTGGTCACAGATGATCAGGGCCTGGTCTGTAGGGAGTCTGGCAGGGCTTTGCTGGAGCACAGACAGCCCTGGCTGTGGAGCTTCTCCCAGATACATGGAAGCTGCCTGTTGGATATCTCCCTCTCCATTCTAGATGCAATTTAGACTGGATCTCATATGCTGCCTAAGATTAAGAAACCTGGAACCAACCAACCTGCCTGTTTGTGTACAGGAGCTAGTTACTCTCCTTAGCCAACGATTTAGCTACTAAGCCTGGCCACTGCAGTCTTTTTATCTGTTCTCTGTTCAGTCACATTGTGTGACTGGCAGTGGTCCTTTTGTAACTCTCTGTAATGAGTCATTTCCTACAGTACTCTGCAAGTGGTGTACCCAGAGCCCAACCACTGCCACAGAGGAACCCAAGGCCATAAGCTCTGCAGGCACTGGCTGATGGTGTAGGGAAAAGTGTGTGTGCTTTCACATCAAACAAGGTTTGAACAATGTCACCGTAGGTGTCTTGTCCTTTTCTTATGTTTTGTTATAGAGCTTAGGCTACAGTCCAACTGAAGATACCAGCCTCAGGTTTTGGTTTCTACACGTTGCTATGGAGATGATCAACATAAATGGGTGGAAAGGATACTTCAAAGTGTATAGCCTTTGGAGTGTGTTGCATTGTCAAAGGGATAAGCACACAGACACTGGATCTGTTAGTCACTCACTCATCCACTGACCTTTGAGTTTTAGCATTTGCA
Organism: Salvelinus namaycush; assembly: GCF_016432855.1. NCBI lineage: Eukaryota > Metazoa > Chordata > Actinopteri > Salmoniformes > Salmonidae > Salvelinus > Salvelinus namaycush. Next base: position 11,925,349 of record NC_052330.1, read on the forward strand.
CAGAATAGTTTTCCCACCGTGTGGCTTTTACTTTTAAATAAGAAGGAAAATAAAATCCATTGGTTGTCTGTTTGTCTCCTGGTTTTGTGTGAGTGAGAATTAGTCCAGTGGAACAAAACTTCCCAGCAGCTGAGACCCAAGGTCAGCATTGGAGTGGGCCTTCTCCCTCTGTCTGAACACAAGATTTTAGGTGTGCCACGGGTGATGAAGCCCACTCCTATTTTTCTCCTTCTCCAACGGGCTGTAGGCAAAACGCCAGTGTGGCCACCAAGCAGGAAGCGCTAGCTACCATATAGAGCTGTCATGAAACCACACCAGCTCCGCAGCTGCTCTCAGCCTGTTTGCTCTGTCATCAAGTGGCTAACTCTGTTTGTGGCTGTGAGGGTTGTTTGGGAAACATGGTTTACCGCTGGCCATCTATTAAAGCAGAGTCTCAGACAAGGAAACATACATTTCCCTGCACCTGCCACGTCCTGTATCCTCTCTTGTCAGTCAGTCAAGCCGAAAACACTGTCATCCGTTCCAATTTCGTTATACAACCGTGATGGGATCAAAACACAGTGTTGCCAACTTTTTGAGCACAGTCAGGGAAAGTAGATTAGTAGGCAAAGGTCATCTCCGGCAAGGAAGGACAAAGTCATGAGGGACTGTTGTTGAATCAAAAATTTCAGTTGAGTCAATATTTTCCTCTTATTTCGTTTCCCACTGAAATGCTAATGCAGTCTTCATGCAATCTCCGTCTCTCAGAGACAGACATTTTGTGCATCTTCATTTTTTTCTACATCTGTCGAGATGCGAAGCCCCCCCCCCCTCCATGACAAGCGAACAGATCAATGAATCATTTCAAACTGCGATTCTCCAGTGACTCACTATCACCAGACCCCAGACCCATTCGCTCCCATTGTTTGCTCAGACGACATTCCTCTATTTGCATGTAAATCACAACTCATTAGCAAGCGGTGGGCTGAAGGCTCGTTACCACTGTTTATTGCTGTTTTGGCTGGTATGATTAAAAAGTACATCTGACTTGTTTATGGCTGGCGGTTGGGGCGCGACAGGGGGGATATTAATCATAGCCAAGGGTCCACAGCCATTTGTATCTGTCACAAGACATCGGCTCTTACAGAAACCACTCTGTTTGCTCTCATTAAGCCACAACATGTAGGAGCGAGAGCGTCGTCTACCCTGTTAATGATGGCTGGGCCAGTGTTTTAGAGTGCCATCATGGATGGGATATGTTTAGCCTTTTACAGTTGGTGACTGACTAAGTCTCGAGACGGAAATAAAGTTGTAGCCTGGAAGGGTAAGTGCTGTGCTGTCACTCAGTCTGTCAGTCTTCCCTCTGGCTTTGGCCACTTGCCTCAGAGAAGTGAGCCTGGAACCTTTTGTTTTCCTACCCGGTGCTTATCTTCTAGTGGTCTGTATTTTCTCTCTGATCTATATGGCTTTTTCAGTGTAAAACACACTGCAGAATATTCTTTGGCGATAAAATGGAATAAGAAATTGAATTTTCGCTCTTTAATCCAAAGATATGCAAACTTCTGATAGCCTATATAGGAAACATGTTGTGTGAAGCTTAATATGCTTTAAATAAGCAAATGAAGGTGATATGAACAGCAGCATACAGTTATGTTCTTTGCCGTAATGGGAATGGCTTGTTTGGTACTTATTGTATCTACCCCTATGAACATAAGTCAAACTTATATTTGCCATATGTTACTATGCATCTCAGTGAACGTACATCCCCAGCTGGGGTGCCTGGAGGGTCCTTGCAATCTGTGAGAACGGCACTCAAGGTGGCACCAATTAATATCTTCATTGGAACCACATAAAGTTACTGTGTTTCCACTGGGAAGGTTTTCACCGTGAAGCATCACACAACAGAACTGCCATATGGCATCATTTAGAACCTACCACATTACAAAAAGTGTGTTTTTATGTTTTGTAGGCAAGCTAATTGATCTGTGCTTACCTGACAATAACTTCTGTAGTGTTGCGTCCCATTTGTGTGGTAGTCTCACACCTGGTAGAGCTCAACAGACTCTCAGGGATCATAGTATGCTGCATTGGAGTGGGAGTTGAGAGTGCAGAAATGCAAAGCACTAAATCAAAGCAATTAAACTGTTACCATGTCACACTCTTAGAATTAGGAATTCTAATTGTATAGGATCTCCATGGTCACACTTGTGTACCGTTGAAAGTCATAACCATATGTTCCTGTCCATTGGAGTGTGAGCACGCCTGGGGGTTAAATGAAGGTGCATTCATGACTCCCGCTCACATTTTACTCTATGCTTAATACGGCGTAACATCTGCTATGGGCTTTGATGACCCAGCAAAAAATGGCTGCATCATTATCGTGTGAATAGGACAGTTGTGCTCTTGGTGTGTTAAGTAATTTGGCCTTGCTGCCTGCTGGACTGGCATTTCCTGGCCCTGAGGTCTGGCCTTTTCTCTCCTCTACTCTCTGCCTCCTGCCTGCCCTGGCTCCCTCTTCCCTCCCTAGGAGATGTGCTGCCTGCCTGGTGCCTGCCTGCGTTGCCAGTCAGGGAGATTGGAGCAGCGCAGCCTAGAACCACACATTCAGGGATCGCAGCATTCATCTTTCCATTAGAGAGGCTTCTATACAAGCCTCATTAGACTAGATCCTCGGAGTTTGCAGTAGAGGTCAACCAGTCAAATGAGAGGCTGGCATTGTGTGAACTCCACAAATTGCTTGGTTTTCATCGTTTCCTCACTCACAAAAAGACCTGCAGTAGGCTGCAATGCTATCTCCTGTATGGGAGGAATGTGTGGATGATGAGATGAATTCAGCAGTCTCTAGTTTGACTGAAAATGTGTGGGGTATAATGCCTGCATAATGTGGAGAAGGAATGCTGTATGGTTTGGCATCTTGTGTTGCCTACTGCTTCTGTGTACCTCTGTTAGAAGGCTGCTCCGTCTCTCTCTGGGTCCTGCGGTTCAGCGCCCACTCCCTACACCTACGTGTCCTCTCAAACAAATGTCTCTCCACAAACACACACACACACAGGGAGTGCATGACTGCTCACCTCCTGAATGTCAGAAGGGAAACAATCTGTCGGCCTCAGTGTGCAGTTAGCACCCAAACATTCCATCCCTGCCTACGCCTCCTCAGGTGTCGCAAATGGTACAATGGCATCCCTTGTGTTTTACACATTTTGTTACGTATTCTGTTGTGACATCCTTCCGAGCTGTAAATGGTCCCAGGCCCCTGAGACTTTCCTGTGTCTGGCTGTGTGTTATGAAATATACCATCACGAGAACAGATGAGATTCTAAGACAGAGGAGAAAGGGCCTTGCTGGAAGCCCCTCTCTCTCTCTCTCTCTCTCTCTCTCTCTCTCTCTCTCTCATGTTCTCTACAGACACCCTTCCATCCTGGCACGTATCTTGAACCCCCCCCCTCCCTTTAAGTACTGTCAGTTCTGTCTTGTCTGGACAGGGCGCAGAGCCCAGGAGAACAGCAGAGCAGTGAGGCTGTGTCTGAACAGAGAAGTGATGGACTTAACCAGTAACCTTGTCCAGGACAGGGGATGTAGGAGCTCTGAGTTTCAACCAGAAACTTGATTGCAGGTCCATATGTTAACTCTGCCAGTCAGCTGTGGCAGTCTCTAATGAGGTGATTTGGAGCATCGTGGCTTCCTCCTGGAGAAAGTCGCAACAGGGAGGCTCAGAAAGTGTCAGAGCCTTTAATCGAATCCATAGACTAGTCAAATGTATTCTCTGTGTTAGAAGTGAGAGGGAACCCAATGGAGTTGAGTTTGTTTCATCCTCTCGACATGACTGCAATGCTAATGAAGCCATCTGCCTTTATAGACCCGGCCGTTTCGCAAGCCCAATTCACCGCAAATCCCATAAACACTCCAAATCCGATGTGCTGTGTTCAAACCAGGGCTTGGAATCAAAATTAATTTTCCAATCATTTTATTTTAAACAGAAGGACAATTCCATTCCACTGTTTCCCGACCAGCAAAATAAAGTTCTTAACCTGTTCCAAACCCCCAAAAAGTACTGGTTTATATCGTTCCTTTTTGTTCCTTCTTTAACCTGTGAAATCCTCAAGTTAACTTTTCTTGATTTATCTCATTAAATGACTTCACCAATCAGTGTGGATAGGCCAGGCAAGCTAGTTGTTTACATGCGTGACGGACAGACAAGTGTAGCCTATGGCGAAAGATTGACATTTTGTGGGTGGGGAGAGGGCGAGAGAGGGTTGAAGAGGAGGAGGAGGAGGCTTGGCTTGAAGCACTGGACATCTTGTTATGACATGCATTTTCTGAATTAGGTCCACATAATTATACCTAGGAGGAGGGGCTTCTATGGAGGAACTGTAGTCATTTCCTACGGTCAAATGACTAGTGGCCTCATGGGTGGAATGTTATTTCATATTTTTAAACTAATTAATAAATGTTATTTACAAAAAACTGCTAACTCTGTATTTGACATGGTACAGGTGTCTTCTTTTTTTGAAGCCCATAACTATGTGTGTGAGGTGTATACTTTAGTTTCAAAGTAGATTAGTTTAACCTCTCTGGGATATGTGGGACGATAGCGTCCCCCACCTGGCCAACATCCAGTGAAAATGCAGAGCGCCAAATTCAAATAAATTACTAAGTTAAATGAAAAATTTAACTTTCATGAAATCACACATTCAATATACCAAATTAAAGCTACACTTGTTGTGAATCCAGCCAACGTGTCAGATTTTAAAAATGCTTTACCGCGAAATTAAACAATGCTATTATCTGAGGATAGCACCCCAGCTAACAATCACAGACCATCATATTTCAACCCTCCCGGCGCGACACAAAACGCAGAAATAAAGATATAATTTATGCCTTACCTTTGACGAGCTTCTTCTGTTGGCACGCCAATATGTCCCATAAACATCCCAAACGGTCCTTTTGTTCGATTAATTCCGTCGATATATATCCAAAATGTCCATATATTTGGCGCGTTTGATCCAGAAAAACACCGGTTCCAACTTGCACAACATGACTACAAAATATCTCAAAAGTTACCTGTAAGCTTTGTCCAAACATTTCAAACTACTTTTGTAATACAACTTTAGGTATTTTTTTACGTAAATAATTGATAAAATTGAAGACGGGATGATCTGTGTTAAATACCGGAGGAAAACAATGTTTAGCATGCTTTCTGGTCACGCGCCTCTAACAAACAGTACACTTCACTGGAGCATCATTCTGAACATGGCTACTTCTTCATTTCTCAAAGGAAAAACCTCAACCAATTTCTAAAGACTGTTGACATCCAGTGGAAGCGATTGGAACTGCAGGAAGGTCCCTTAGAAATCTGGATTCCCAATGAAAACCCATTGAAACAAAAGTGACCTAAAAAAAAAAAAAATCTGAATGGTTTGTCCTCTGGGTTTTGCCTGCCAAATAAGTTCTGTTATAGACACAGACATGATTCAAACCGTTTTAGAAACTTCAGAGTGTTTTCTATCCAATACTAATTATCATATGCATATCGTAGCATCTGGGACTGAGTAGGAGGCAGTTTACTCTGGGCACGCTTTTCATCCAAACGTGAAAATGCTGCCCCCTATCCTAGAGAAGTTAAGACTACCAAGAATCAGTCTGTGTGATCCTGATTTATCCCACTGCAGTAAAAGTTTAAATGTCCTTTGAGCTATCTAGTTAACGTTATCAAGCTTGTGTGTGTGAAGAGCCGCACCAGATTTAAAAACACGTCATAGCGTTGTCTAGTTAATAAATACAACATGAAATGTGGTAACTAAGCCTATAGTATCCTCAACTCACATTCAAAAAGTTAATCCATTCTTCTCTAGCTAATTAAAAATCGATCTCCCTATCTTCTGAATCACGCTTGTAACGTCAGTACAGCAGCCTATGGTAACGTCAGTACAGCAGCCTATGGTAACTTCAGTAGAAAGATTTTCAGCTTTTCGGCAGACACAAAGTGAGGGCTTTGTATAAGCGCTTTGTTGCATTTTTTGTGGGACTAGAAGAAAATAATATTATTAACTATGCTTTTAAAATAAAGGTTCTGTTCCGGACCAGTATGGATCACTTTCGTTCCCGGTTCTGTTCCTTGAAAAAGTCATTATGTTCCGGTTTTTGGTTCTGTTCCCTGAACCGGTTTCAACCCCTGGTTCAAATACACGGCGCTAAGTCACCTTGGTGTGCATTTAATCCCAGATAACTGCAGGCAGTGTAAGATTTCTGCTCAGATCGTAAGCAGATCTATTCGCTTATCAAGAGCTTGACCTTGTGAAGGCAATTGTCATACTGAGAGTTCCTCGTTAATAGCTTAGTTACAGGAAGATGTCTCTATAATTGAAGACACTATTACACATGTTCAGGCCATCAAATAATCGGACGAATGAATAGGGATAGCCCATATTAAAAATGGCCTCCTTGGAGCCGTCGTTGAAGGTTAAGTGACAACGAAGAGGTTCGACGTTGAGCACACAGGGGAAGATGGGCAGATCGTGGATAATGTTTGATGAGACTAGCTTGCTAGCTACCGCCTGGAAGATATTACTCCAGTACATCACAGCCTCTTGTTACAAGCCAGTGAGGGGATAAAAAAAACCTGTCCGGACAGACCTTAGCACGTGATAATGGCTTTCCAGTGAAGTCGAGCAGGTAATGATAAACATGGTCGTGACTAGGGGAAGGCAGCTTGACTCCCACCTCGAATATGGATCCCACCACCACAACCGCCGTCGCCTCTTCTGGGCTGATTAGGCTCTCTGTGTGCCTGAGTGGTGCCAACTGAAACCTCCCTCTGTGGGGATGGAACAGGTGCTTATGAAGTGTTCATTACTCCATACTACCAAGTAATTAGACTAAGAATCTATTTGCAGCGGAGAGAGAGCGAGGGAGAGAGTTGGCTCCGCTTTACTGGGTATCGGATTATTAAATGAGCTGTTAGTCAGGAGAAGTCATCTGTTATTATAACCAATGATATGCCAACGTTCACCGAGGAGAACTTATAATGGCTGTAATCATTATTGTGGGGTAACACTTTCTTGTGATTTAATGCATTATGAATTAATTTATAGCTCCCTCTTGTCACCGTCAGACGCATGGGAAGATATGATAAGTATTCATAACAGCTCATGGCTCCTTAACAGCCTTTAGTACTGTATTAACACTAGAACCACCTGGCCTTTCAGACTATTAGTACCCACTAGAGAATGCTGCCGGGCGTCCCCTTTATCATATGCATCAGATGAATATCAACCCGCAAACATAAGCACCAATGCTTGATAAACACAGTCTTAGAAAAAACATTTTTGTTTCCCTTAGTATACATTTTTTTTGTGTAATCCATTTGATCAACTTTATTTGTAGATTCGATTAGTAATAGAGTTGTACAATTGAATAAAGTCCAGCTTCTTTTGATAAAGTAGAAACAAAAAATATAATGATAATATAACCAGCCAGGTGCACAGGTAAAATTGTTTTCCGTATTCCTAAACAAAAGCACCGCTGCATGAACAATTGTAATTGATGAATTGCATAAAGAAATATTTGTGGAAATATATCCAGACGCTGAGCCGACCAATGGAGGGTGGTCAGAGCTCTCGTTTGACGTTAGTTTCACTTTCATTCCGGCTGGGTTCAGAGCGATGCCTGTTTGGGTGGCCTTCCAGGTTTAATCATTGACACTTTCGGATGGGTATACTTATAATCCCCCATTTTTGTTTTGTTATTTATTTTTCAATTCTTACATTATTCTTATTACCATACCATTTATTTATTGCTTGCAGGGGACTGGGGGTGATGGTTGGGAAGGGGCGGACACCTGGATAGCAAGTTGATGTTTTGTGCCGGTCTGCCTTTGTCATAGCCGTGCGCCGCTCCCCCGAGTAGATTCCCACCAGCCCTCTGTGGTGCTTGTGTCTGTGTAGGTGTGCGTACATATAATTAATATTTGTACTTTATTATTATTTTATCTCTCAGCATTTTAATAGTATTATGTATGTACATATTTTAAATTAGTGTAGATTATTATTCTGGGGTATGAATGTTTGTATATGTGTAATATATGTATGAATGTGTATATATGTGTGTGTGTGTGTGTGCATCTATATATATTTGTGAAAAAGTTGTGTGTATGTATGTATATATATATATATTAAATTTTTTATATGTGTGTGTATATGTATGTACAGTGGGGAGAACAAGTATTTGATACACTGCCGATTTTGCAGGTTTTCCTACTTACAAAGCATGTAGAGGTCTGTAATTTTTTTTCATAGGTACACTTCAACTGTGAGAGACGGAATCTAAAACAAAAATCCAGAAAATCACATTGTATGATTTTTAAGTAATTCATTTGCATTTTATTGCATGACATAACTATTTGATACATCAGAAAAGCAGAACTTAATATTTGGTACAGAAACCTTTGTTTGCAACTACAGAGATCATACGTTTCCTGTAGTTCTTGACCAGGTTTGCACACACTGCAGCAGGGTTTTTGGCCCACTCCTCAATACAGACCTTCCCCAGATCCTTCAGGTTTCGGGGCTGTCGCTGGGCAATACGGACTTTCAGCTCCCTCCATATTCACTTACTGGATAGGGAGAATGCTAGCCATCCATCTATGGAGAAACATAAAACAATTACCTCTAAAATTTGAATATAATCAGATTCTCTCAGCTAAAATTGCTAAATCTTTTCTCTATGCCAAGCAAAAATATTTTGAGTTTGGTGACAAACCACACAAATTACTCGCCAGACAACTTCGAAACAATGTGAGTGACCGAATGATTCACAAAGTTAAATCTGCATCGGGGGAAATACTCTCTTCCCCCAAAGACATCAATGACAGATTCCATCAGTTTTATGAGACTATATACATCTAAAGCGGATCCTAACCCCTTAATTATGCAAAACTTTTTGGAGGACTGTAATCTTCCTGCCCTGAACCAGGAAGATTCTAACTTCCTGAATAAGGAAATATCTCTTGAAGAAATTCGAGAAACAATTAAATCTCTAAAGAGTGGCAAGACCCCGGGCCCAGATGGATACCCTGGTGAATTCTATAAAACATTCAACAACATGCTCTCTCCCTACCTGCACAAAATGCTACTTTGGATGAGGTGTTCATTACAGTTATACATAAGAAGGGTAAAGATCCGGAAGAGGTAGGATCATACAGACCAATATCCCTCCTTAATATGGACCAAAAGATTTTAGCAAAAAGTCTGGCTAACAGGCTTAGCACTTTAATTGGCAAATTGGTCCATTCGGACCAGACCGGCTTTATCCCTAACAGAAACTCATTCTTCAATCTCAGGCGCCTCTTCAACATTATGTATTCTCAGAGGTTACCTAACGTGGACCATGCCGTTATATCTCTTGACGCCGAAAAGGCCTTTGACCAAGTTGAGTGGTCCTATCTATTCAAGGTCCTACAGAAATGTAATATTGGAGATGGGTTCATAAATTGGATCCGGCTTTTATATAGGAACCCCTGTGCGAGAATACTCACTAACCAATCATTGTCTCACCGATTTAACCTTTACAGAGGGACAAGGCAGGGTTGTGCGCTGTTGCCTATGCTCTTCGCCCTAATTATTGAACCTCTCGCTCAGGCGATCGGATCTCATGCAGCTATACACGGCTATAATACTAAAGATACTCTAAATAAGATTTCCCTATACGCAGATGACATTCTCCTCTATGTAACAGAACCCCACGCTAGTATTCCAGCTATTCTTGATGTGATTCATTTGTTTGGTACCTTCTCGGGATACAGAATCAATTGGAACAAGAGCGAATTAATGCCCATACGGTTGCAAAACACCTCTTGGCTATCTTCAGAAAAATGTACCTACCTAGGAATTGTAGTTACCAAACAATACTCATTATTTAAAGAGAATTTCCCCTCTCTGATGCAAAAACTCAAGGCAAACATACAATTTTGGAGAACTCTCCCAATTTCTCTGCTCGGAAGAATTAATGCCATTAAAATGGTCTTTCTCCCACAACTGCTCTACCTATACCAGAACATCCCAGTATTCATACCTACATCCTTTCATAAACAACTGGACTCAATTATCAATCCTTTCATCTGGGATTATAAAACACACAGGATAGGTAAAAAACACCTCTGTAAATCCAAGATGGAAGGAGGATTGTCTCTCCCAAATTTTATATTTTACTATTGGGCCGCTAACATCCGCGCTGTTATGTTTTGCTGGATGACGCACCTCTGTCATCCAGCTGGCTTAGTATGGAGCGTCACCCCTTCTCTATTGGCGCTGTGATTTTGTCGCCTGTCAATCTGGAGATGTCACTTTATCGTAACAATCCTATTATACATAGCACAATCCGGATCTGGAAGCAAATTAAAGTCCACTTTGAGCTTAGACCAATATCATTCATGTTCCCTGTTGCCAGGAATCCCTCCTTTGCCCCCTCTAACCTTGATAACACCTTTGAGCGATGGGGAGAGCTAGGGATAAGTACCATAAGGGATTTATATATAGAAGGGACCTTTGCTTCGTTTGAGTTGCTGAGTGAAATTTATAATCTTCCCAGAAGTAACTTTTTCAGATACCTACAAATTAGAGACTATGTTAGAAAACACCTCCCAACATTTGGGAATGCTAAACCGTCCATGTTTGACGGATGGATAGAAATATGCCCCACCTCAGACAAACTGATATCTCGTCTATATGACGCTTTTCAATCTGTTAGCACACCTTCTACAGATGCCATTAAGGCAAAATGGGAGGAAGAACTAGGGACTGACATTTCTGTGGCAGACTGGGAAGATGGCTTGGAGTATATCCACACATGCTCCATTAACTCCAGACATCGTCTCATACAATTCAAGGTATTCCACTATTCCAAAACCAAACTGCATAGGATATTTCCTGATACATCCCCTATGTGTGATAAATGTCAGGCTGCGCAGGGTACACTACTCCACTGCTTTGCCCTATGCTCTAACTTGTATGGTTATTGGTGAGGAATTTTTAGGATCCTCTCTGAAGTTCTGGAGACTTCAATAGACCCAGACCCGCTTCTGATAATCCTGGGAGTGTCTGATTCCCTAAACGGATTAACCAACCCCCAAAAACAACTAATCTCTTAGTCTCATTTCGGCAAAAAAAATGTATCTTGTTGTTTTGGAAGAGGAGGGAAGCGCCCTCTACCAAATTATGGCTCAGCGAATTGGCAAACACTGTACACTTAGAAAGAATTAGATATATTCTGAACAATAAATTATCAACATTTGATCAAATCTGTCAGCCTTTGCTCTCAAGAAAAGAGACACTGAGTTTGAAGGTAGGCCTTGAAATACATCCACAGGTACACCTCCAATTGACTCAAATGATGTCAATTAGCCTATCAGAAGCTTCTAAAGCCATGACATAATTTTCTGGAATTTTCCAAGCTGCTTAAAGGCACAGTCAATTTAGTGTATGTAAACCTCTGACCCACTGGAATTGTGATACAGTGAAATAATCTGTCTGTAAACAATTGTTGGAAAAATTACTTGTGTCATGCACAAAGTAGATGTCCTAACTGACTTGCCAAAACTATAGTTTGTTAACAAGAAATTTGTGGAGTGGTTGGAAAATGAGTTTTAATGACTCCAACATAAGTGTATGTAAACTTCTGACATCAACTGTACATGCATACATGCATACATTAATAATGCATTATGTTCAGGTGGTTGGTAAAAATAAAGCATAGCCGATGGTTCTCAATCCAAGTGGTTTTATTAAATACCTCTAAGAGGTATTGACCTGGGCGATCATCCATCAAGCCCATTGACCTCTGTAGAAAAGTAATGAGTCCCCATCCTGATGAGGGCAAAATGTACATAATCACACTATATTTGACTAATGAGACATTTTGGGACATGGTCCAACCACTACAAGCCATACAAATGACCCAGTTACCGTATGTGTGTCTGCTGCCCTGGACCCCTCGTATTCTAGAGAGTAATATGTTTTTCTACAAGTCTGCCACCACCGGTGCTGTATTCTGTCGGGAGAGAATTGGTTTTGCCTGGCGCTCTTCATTGTGCTGTGACACACTGTATTGTTATGGTGCTCCAGCAGTGCTAACGGTAATGCTAGGCAACAGGGTCAGGTCCTGGAGCCAGGGAGGAGATGATTGAAGACAGAAACTCATTTCAGGCTGTCGCCTCGCGCCTCGATGGGGTTCAGGACACCCTGGCTCCACTTCACATATTACAGGCACCAGCATCACTTTCCACTGAGACTATTCGTTTGGGAAAGTGGATTAAGACAGATATATTCAAGTTTAGAAGTTTAGCTGTATGTTTAGTAATGTGCTTTATTGGTAGAGAAAAAAAGAGAGGGATACAACTTTAGTTTTCTTGCTCCCCCTGCAAACCCAGTTTTCTCCCTTAACAAAATGTTATTTACTTCCCATGGTGGAAGAAGCCTCTCCAGAGGGTTATGGCCTAGCTATAACCTGTTAACCGGTGACATCATTTCTCCTCGCCACTGTATGACTATGAAGTGGAGTTAAAGGAGCATAGGGGTGTGATGATAAGTGTGTGGCCTGACGTGCTGAGCGGGGTGTGTGATTGGATATCTGCGTTGTCAAACGTGGCCAGCCACAGATTCACATCGCTCTCAGCTGGGGTTGTTTTATCCGGACAGCAGGCAGCTGTTTGAAATTCACACAGGAGATCCCAGGTCGCTATGTGTCCCCCCCCCCTCGAGCATTCGTCGGCATTTGGCTTTTTGAAGATTGTCTGCCCACACTTCACGCCACAGTTTTACGAATGGAATTGAAGTGTTTGTTTTGTCTCTTAGGTGAAGTGATTGGCTAGGGCTCATTTCCATAGCAACTTGTTCAGCTTTAGAGGTAAATGCACACTAGACCACCCGTTCTAAACGCGGTGTGGGAGGTTAAGTGCAGACCTCGTGAAAATACACTGCTCCAAAAAATTAAGGGAACACTTAAACAACACAATGTAACTCCAAGTCAATCACACTTCTGTGAAATCAAACTGTCCACTTAGGAAGCAACACTGATTGACAATAAATTTCACATGCTGTTGTGCAAATGGAATAGACAACAGGTGGAAATTATAGGCAATTAGCAAGACACTCCCAATAAAGGAGTGGTTCTGCAAGTGGTGACCACAGACCACTTCTCAGTTCCTATGCTTCCTGGCTGATGTTTTGGTCACTTTTGAATGCTGGCGGTGCTTTCACTCTAGTGGTAGCATGAGACGGAGTCTACAACCCACACAAGTGGCTGAGGTAGTGCAGCTCATCCAGGATGGCACATCAATGCGAGCTGTGGCAAGAAGGTTTGCTGTGTCTGTCAGCGTAGTGTCCAGAGCATGGAGGCGCTACCAGGAGACAGGCCAGTACATCAGGAGACGTGGAGGAGGCCGTAGGAGGGCAACAACCCAGCAGCAGGACCGCTACCTCCGCCTTTGTGCAAGGAGGAGCACTGCCAGAGCCCTGCAAAATGACCTCCAGCAGGCCACAAATGTGCATGTGTCTGCTCAAACGGTCAGAAACAGACTCCATGAGGGCCCGACGTCCACAGGTGGGGGTTGTGCTTACTGCCCAACACCGTGCAGGACGTTTGGCATTTGCCAGAGAACACCAAGATTGGCAAATTCGCCACTGGCGTCCTGTGCTCTTCACAGATGAAAGCAGGTTCACACTGAGCACATGTGACAGTCTGGAGACGCCGTGGAGAACGTTCTGCTGCCTGCAACATCCTCCAGCATGACCGGTTTGGCGGTGGGTCAGTCATGGTGTGGGGTGGCATTTCTTTGGGGGGCCGCACAGCCCTCCATGGGCTCGCCAGAGGTAGCCTGACTGCCATTAGGTACCGAGATGAGATCCTCAGACCCCTTGTGAGACCATATGCTGGTGCAGTTGGCCCTGGGTTCCTCCTAATGCAAGACAATGCTAGACCTCATGTGGCTGGAGTGTGTCAGCAGTTACTGCAAGAGGAAGGCATTGATCAGGAGCATGCCCAGGCGTTGTAGGGAGGTCATACAGGCACGTGGAGGCCACACACACTACTGAGCCTCATTTTGACTTGTTTTAAGGACATTACATCAAAGTTGGATCAGCCTGTAGTGTGGTTTTCCACTTTAATTTTGAGTGTGACTCCAAATCCAGACCTCCATGGGTTGATAAATTTGATTTCCATTGATAATTTTTGTGTGATTTTGTTGTCAGCACATTCAACTATGTAAAGAAAAAAGTATTTAATAAGAATAGTTCATTCATTCAGATCTAGGATGTGTTATTTTAGTGTTCCCTTTATTTTTTGGAGCAGTGTATATTAGGTATGTTAATGTGAAACTCCACACCGGTCTCTGTCTTGTGCAATTCCTGAACATATCAAAGGGATTTCTCTCTATTAGAACAATATTATCGATGTTGCGTCCAGAAATCAGCCGTCTTCTTCAGAGGGAACTTTTTGTATTTGAGGGAATGTCTAGCCTTTCTAATGTGATGTGGTGCTGGCTGGTGGGAGATTTGTAGTGACTCAGACTGACTCAGTCGTTCCTCCCTCACAGAGCTCTCTAAATGTAGTCCCCAGATACAGCAACCTTGATTCTATCGCATCCAGCTCAGGGATTTAGAGCTGAGTTCAGTCTAGCGAAGGATCCTTCCATTTTTAAACGACACAGCCATGCAGGAAAGAGAATCTCTGTGAGTGACGAAACTACACTCACTGTTCCCCCACAACAGCATCCTTTGACACAGTCTGCGAGGCCTCTGCGAGGCCCATGACAGTATATGAAGTGTGAACTGTTCAGCCTCCTCTGGGCCATCCCTGTCCACTGGCTCTGAACAAACTGTCCTTATTGGATTACTATGGAAGAGCGGTGACAAGCCATACCCATAACACCCAGGGTTATCAGGCGCTCTCTCTCTAGTCCTCAGCAGCAGTGGCTTCGTCCCTCCCTAAACAGTATTTAGGTTGAGCACAATTAGCAATCTGTTTGTTCCCAGAGAGCCAGAGACAGAGAGTCCAGAGAGCCAGAGTCCCAGAGAGCCAGAGACAGAGAGAAAGCACCTCTTATCTACTAGCTGCTCGGTTCTCATCGTTCATCTTCTCCCAAGTCTGATATAATGACCCTATTTCTCCCTCTACCATAAGAGGATGAACCAACCGCCCGCGTTCGTTCTATAGCATATTCTGCTGAACACACACGCCGTGGTTTGACAAGGAGAAAATTGGTTTGGGCGACGAGGTCACACATTGGGGTGAAGCCTTCAGCAGATTACCGCGGCTTTATCAGCTAAGAAACCGAGATGCTATAAGTTCTTAGTGTGTTGACAAGCCCTCGGCTACACTAGTTTGGTTTACCACCTCTCTACCCAGTGTGAATGGGGAAACGAGTATTAGCTGACTTCTTGCCCATAGTGCTCCTCTTAGAGGATATAATTGCTACACCAACTCTCTGCGGATGTAGTTTTCTCCACACCTCTGTGCTCCACTATATGCCCCTACAGCTCAACATTTTTCCTCCAAAATCAATCATGTCTCGTACAAAACTATACACAGCATTTATTTTCAAGACTTGCTAAGACCACCCTGCCTATCATGTCTAACCAGCTGTCTCTCCTGACGGTCTTCTCAGTTTGAGCAGTCTTTTTTTCCAACTCTCCTCCCTCTCAGCCGTCTCTAGCATATGGATATATCTGGCAGACAGTCAAAGGGCCTGCTAGTTTCAGGGACCCCCTGCAGCACTCCTCCAGTCAGTACAGTAGTTAACTTCTCTGTAACAGTTAAGTGGAAGTTAAACAGCACAGCCAGAGAGTTTCAGCGGGGTCTCTCTGACACTCAGACTCTACTGTTCCGTTCGGGAGGTTAAGCGTGTTGTCATTGTCTCTTATCTCTCCGTTCGGGGAGGCTGATAAGCTTAATAAGCCATCTGCAATGTTAATGTGCATCGCTCAGCGCAGGAAGCTACGGCAGGAAGGAATTGAACAATGAAGTGTTTCCCTCGACGTCATCACCATATCGGGAGAGATGCTACTGTATCTTATCTGGGCTGAAAGGGATCCAGTTCAACCGCTCCAGTGGAGTTGTTGCTCTGTGTTACCTTGTATTAAACTGTATCAACTGATGACAGCAGGCAAGTAAGCACAGGGGGAGTTTACAGATAGAGACTGAATCCCTAGAGCAGTTCAACATCTCACTGTTTCACTACTTCCTGTGTGCTTACTGTGCACATGGACAGGTCTGTAGGGCTGCAGAGCTGGAGCTCAGCAGGCAGAGCGTGTGTGTGTGTGTGTCTGCACGTGTGTGTGTGAGCATATTCCCTTCAGGGGATACACTGCTCAATTTAATGTATTTTTACCAACACTTCAAAAGACAGGACTTACGTTCCAATTACATCAGTTTCTTGTTCTTCTATATGTATTCCCTGTGCCTGGTTGGGTGTCAGTATATCAAAACATCAGCACAGATCCCTAGTTGTCCTTTTGATGTGACGGATGTTTTCAAAGGTTATACCATCTCTGTGAGGGAAACGTTTGGGCCGTGGAGCTCTGAAGACCGGCGGGCTGACAGGCTGGCGGCGTTGTTTTGCTCTGTGCTCATTTAGGGCCCTGCCTGCAAAAGAACTCCCATCAGCCTTTGTTCTGTGTCAGCCTGTTTCAAAGGTCAACGCTGGATGATCATCAAAGCTAAAAACATCCCTCGCCCCTCCATTGTTTCTGGCCCAGCGTTACGTGCTGATGTGAGGGGCAAGCACACAACAAAACCAGGTCACCAGCCTTGTTTTTCCAGCATGCCGCAAGCAGATGCAGTCACTCTCTGAATGAAGCTGGTGTGGTGACTGACCTTTGTTATTAAAAAAAATGATTTGCATTTTTCTATAATGAACCCACCCTGCATTTATGGATACCTCCTATTATGCCCAGAGGGACTTTATGAATGAATATCCCTAGGTTATTTGTTGCATGCATTGAATGCACTGCTTTGGGGGCATGAGTTGTGGTGTTCTGTGGAATGCAAAGTAGTCTACTGGCGTCTCTTTTTTGGATAGTTCCGGTGTTTCTACTAGGGCTGGGAATTACCAGGGAACTCACGGTACGATGCCGTTACGATTATGTATGGTGATTCTCACAATTCTATATGTATTGCCATTCGATACCGTGATTTTTTAAATTGTCATTCGATGTTCCAATCGTATTGCTCATCATATGTCTGCTGCAGAGAGACGGAACACGTTTTGATCAGTCATGGAAATAAAAGTGCTGAAAACAAGCTGGCTCCCTAATTTAAAAAGAAGGGAAAATATTGGAGGTGTCAAACACAAAAAGAATATCCCGATATGTAACTGTATCAAAAAAATGTTTTCCCATCACTAGTTTCTACATTGTGTTTTGACTGGAGCCCTGCCGCTAACTAGGTATGTGAACAGTCATACTTGTGTTACTCGAGAATATGAGTGAACTACCTCGCTATGACTTTTTGAAATTGGCTTGTGTTTCTACTTTAAATTATCTATACCATTATTGTCTATGCAACAGTATTTTCCTTACATTTTTTTCACAGTCAAAAGAGCTGACTGTAACAGAGCCACGAGAAGGGAAATATCATGTTCAGTCTGACGAGGTGGTGTTTGGCTCTTAAAAATACTATTTCCTGGCAAGCATTCATTCCGACTAAAATCTCCCTACAAACCACCTAACCTAGGCTACATTCCATCCAATAATCTCCCTACAAACCACCTAACCTAGGCTACATTCCATCCTATAATCTCCCTACAAACCACCTAACCTAGGCTACATTCTATCCTATAATCTCCCTACAAACCACCTAACCTAGGCTACATTCCATCCTATACTCTCCCTACAAACCACCTAACGTAGGCTACATTCCATCCAAGAATCTCCCTACAAACCACCTAACCTAGGCTACATTCCATCCTATAATCTCCCTACA
This sequence comes from Salvelinus namaycush, assembly GCF_016432855.1. Taxonomy (NCBI): domain Eukaryota; kingdom Metazoa; phylum Chordata; class Actinopteri; order Salmoniformes; family Salmonidae; genus Salvelinus; species Salvelinus namaycush. The sequence goes on from NC_052330.1 coordinate 11,943,298, forward strand.
AACCACCTAACCTAGGCTACATTCCATCCTGTAATCTCCCTACAAACCACCTAACCAAGGCTACATTCCATCCTGTAATCTCCCTACAAACCACCTAACCTAGGCTACATTCCATCCTATACTCTCCCTACAAACCACCTAACGTAGGCTACATTCCATCCAAGAATCTCCCTACAAACCACCTAACCTAGGCTACATTCCATCCTATAATCTCCCTACAAACCACCTAACCTAGGCTACATTCCATCCTATAATCTCCCTACAAACCACCTAACCTAGGCTACATTCCATCCTATACTCTCCCTACAAACCACCTAACCTAGGCTACATTCCATCCAAGAATCTCCCTACAAACCACCTAACCTAGGCTACATTCCATCCTATAACCTCCCTACAAACCACCTAACCTAGGCTACATTCCATCCTATAATCTCCCTACAAACCACCTAACCTAGGCTACATTCCATCCTATACTCTCCCTACAAACCACCTAACCTAGGCTACATTCCATCCTATAATCTCCCTACAAACCACCTAACCTAGGCTACATTCCATCCTATAATCTCCCTACAAACCACCTAACCTAGGCTACATTCCATCCTATAATCTCCCTACAAACCACCTAACCTAGGCTACATTCCATCCTATAATCTCCCTACAAACCACCTAACCTAGGCTACATTCCAAGTCGGGATGATGCACAAGGAAGAGTTTTCTCCTCATGACATAATGGGGGTGAGCCCAGTGATGCGCTGCAAATGTGGATTAAAGGGTCGCGTTTCACACACGAGAGGAGGCCTGTCAAGTGTTATTGAGTCCAGGAACAACATATTACATCAGGGTTTTTATTGTGGTCGTCCCCTCTAATGCGTTTTAGTTTATGAACGTGGTCGTCAATCCCCACATCCATTTCCCTCAATTGAGTTGCATTACAAAGTGAGAACAGGCAGGTGTTTAGGCTGTTTTATTAGAAGTACATGGACTATACAACTATTTCAAGGGCATGTGCTGTACAGTATGAACCTGGTGTTGACTTGAATGATGGTGTTACGCTCCGCTGTGCTCTACTGATTCTGGAAAGTGTTGTGCGCTGCACGCGTGCACTTTCTCCCCTCCCCACTGACAGCGGATAATGAATGTGTGCGCTCTCAGAGCAGGGAACTGTGTTCGTTCGATTATTATTCTTTTTTTTCTTTCTTTCTTCCCTCTGATTGAGGGCGCGTGGGGTGGAGGAGGAAGCGAGTGCCCTGTAAATTAAATGTGAGAGCTGACAGTCCGTCCTTACCCAGCATGCTTTACTGCCATAACTGGAGCGTTGGAGTCGGGAGTCGTCCACCCACCCGCTGCCGTGTCTCTCCCTGAGTGTCTGAGCGGCGTCGTGGTAACCTCTCAGACTAGCGTCTTGTCTGAAACCGGGCACGCTTGCCCTTTGTGCTCGCTCTGTAAGCTGCTGCATTGACACCTATCTCCTCATCTCGCTAAGGCTATTGGAGGAAGATCTTATCCCGCCCTGTCGTGTCGGTGTTGCGTAGATCCCTTTGTATGAGGTCTTTTATGCTTTGAGGTTAGTGCAAGCTAGCATCCAGGTGGAAAGGATACAGGACGAAAGGATTGTATGCTATTTGTTCTGTTTTCTCTCCTAGAGCCGATCTGGCTGAGGGAGAGGCTGGCTGACATATCCTCTGGGAGTGTAGTAGTCAGCGAGGAAGAGGACCAGGGCCAGAGCTCTCGTGTCCATGTGGTGGAGAGGGCTTTCAGCAGCACACGTGTGTCTGTTCCCCAACACAATGCCATAATAATGGTTCCTGGGCTGGGAGTTAGAGGGGCCAACAGGGCCTGGCAGACAGGAGCTGCTCCCCCTGGCTCCCCTGGCTCATATGCCTGCCTGACTCCCACATGCTGGTATGGTGGAGCCCAGCCAGGACAACCAAACAGCCAGCCAGCCTAGATGCTGCCCCCGCCTCTCCTTTCCTTCTTTCTCTCTTATCCATCTCTCACTCTCTTTTTCTCTATGTCGGGTATCCTCCCCTCTTGCTTTCCTTTCCCTGTCCTCTGTCTCTTTCTCATGTGTTCTCTCTCTGTATGTCCTCTCTCTCTCGCTCCCTCCCTCAACCTCTCCTCTCTCCACCCTTCTGCAGGAACAAAAGGCCCTGAGTGGGGCTGAGGATTGTGCAGGCCAGGCAGGCTCTGCTCTGTGTGTGTGTCTGTCTGTCTGTCTTCCCAGTTCCACTAATCCAACCTGCTTTATCGCTCCTGACAGGTGGTCCCTGGCGGGACACAGAGCATTCACTCCGCAGAAGCTAAGAGCTCTCTCACTATCTCGAGCTCTCTATATGTCTCTCTCTCTCTCTGTTTATTTCTTTCTCTCTGTCCCTCTCACTCACTCTCCCTCTCTTTCCCTCCCTACCTCTCACGCTCTTTCCCTCCCTCCCTCTCACGCTCTTTCCCTCCCTCCATCCCCCTCACTCTCCCTCCCTCTCACTCACTCCCTATCTCTCTCTTTCCCTCCCTCCCTCTCTCTCTCAGCCACTCGTTTCCATCTGAATAGCATCACAGACACCAGTTACTCCCTACATACAGACACGCACAAAACACTCACTGAAATAAAAGCCATTTTCAATAACCTTTAGTATGGTCAATGGTGCAGTGAAAGCTGTGATGGACGATAAGGTTGGTTGATGTAGCCTACCCTACCATCTCTTCCTCTCCCTTTCTCATTTTCCTCCTGGTTTACCATGTGTGTGTCTTTGGTCTATGTGTGTGTGTGTGTGTGTAGATGCCTGAGTTAATGCATTGTTGCAGCTCTCGTGTCCTAGCAAGAGCTGTTCACCGGGATCACGCACAGTGATAAAACCCCTCTCACTCTATTACCTAGTGTCTGCTCATTCATCTCACATCACCCCCCCCCCCCCCCTCCCCTTAGCCAGCCGTGTTACGATGTATCTGGGACATAATAAAGACGTCCGCTATCTAGGCTCCTAAATATATCAATTATTCCCGGTCTACCTTCCATGCTACATTGCGTGCCTCTCAGTCACCCCACCGTTAACGGAGAGAATGAATGAATAAAAGAAAACGCACTGGCGACTGAAACACAATTATCCCGGGGAGTCACGGCAGCACTTCGCCAGGCACAAATTCAAATCAATAGAAGCTAACAAGTCGGGGACAGTAATGAGCTTGGCGTTTTTGTTTTTTCTCCCGTCCTGTTGCCTATTTTGTGACTGGGGTGTAATTGATGACGAACACAGGGAACGTAATCCGTGTCTTGTAACGGACCCTGTGTTAGACCCTGCTATAGGGGAGATCTCCCATTCCCCTTCCTAGCACATGCCTTTTATTTGCTGGAGAGCCAGGGCCCAGGGAATATCCGTCTCTTCGCCTCTCTTCCATGGATCTGCTTCAATCCAGGCTTTTAGAGGATCTCTCCTCACTGCTGTCTTCAATTTACGGACAATGTTCTTGTGTGCTAGCGCATTCCGCAGATGTGAACCTGTTCCAGCCCTGAAGGATTAGACTACAGAAAACACCAGGGCTTTTCTCCTCACTTCTCTGTTTGGTTGTACATCATCATTCACCCCCTCAGGGAGAATGCAGTGGGAATCCACACATCTTCTGCTTTGTTTTTTAAAGGGAGAGGATAGGATGGTATTGTGGCTAGTTTGTTTGTTCAGGCGTGTTCTCAGTCTCCGACAAAACTATTCCTCTACTTTCTTCCCTCTCAGACATGGGGTAGATCCCAGCTCATCCTCACCTTATGTAAATGACTTTGTGAAGGAAACACTGGGATGCTGGGAGCAGTTTATCACTCTGTGGTCTGCCACAGCCCTCCCCCTCCTCTTCCACCTCCTCCCAGCTCAGTGGGCTCAGCTCTTAGGCACAATAAGGCAGACATATTAGAGGAAGCTGCTGAGGATCTGTAGTCCTCAGTATGCTGAAAGAGGCAACAGTGAGGATAGAGGGAGCCTGGCAGTCGTCAGCAGCTCAGCCCTCCCCTTCTGTCTGTCCGGTCCAGATTGCGCTCAATATTAAGTCCTCCTGCTCCTGTGTGAATGGACGTCCTTGTCTGCCTCTACTTGTCTTTGGTCCAGCCGCGGTGGAGCCCCATCTTCATCTTCGGCATCTTTCAACACCACATCTCTCTCGGTCGGTCTTGGAGTGTCAGTGTTGGAGTGTCAGTGTAGGATGTGTATGGGTAATGTCCAGTGAGAGTGCATAGAGCCAGTGACAAAAAAAAGTCATAAAAAGTGGGTCAATGCAGATAGCCCGCTATCCATTTGATGAACTGTTCAGCAGTCTTATGGCTTGGTGGTAGAAGCTGTTCAGGAGCCTCATGGTCTCAGACTTAGTGCTCCGGTACAGATTGCCGTGCGGTAGCAGAGAGAACAGAACTTGAAGCACTTGACCAGCTCCAGTACAGCCCCGTCAATGTGGATGGGTGTGTGCTCAGCCCTCCGTTTCCTGTAGTCCACGATCAGCTTCACCTTGCGGACGTTGAGGGAGAGGTTGTTGTCCTGGCACCGCACTGCCAGGTCTCGGACCTCCCTATAGGCTCATCTTCATCTGTGATCAGGCCTACCACCACTGTGTTGTTGGCAAAGTTCATGATGGGGCTGGAGTCGTGCGTGGCCACGCAGTCGTGGGTGAACAAGGGAGTACAGGAGGGGACTCTCGGTACCCGGGTGGGGGGACTCGGTACCCGGGTGGGGACTCTCAGTACCTGGGTGTGTGTTGTGTGCGCTGTGGTTGCAGTTGAATTTCTACACAGAGGGACAGAGCATTAATTTCCACCATACATTTTTACGTCACATATAATGTGACAAAATTCACTTAGCCTATTGTTTTCTGGCACATTCATTTTTTTTTTTTTTTGCGTGCCCGGTGCAACAGTAAAAATGAGTCGGACCAGTGGCATTTCGTCAGTGGCCAGTAACTTTTTTTGTTCATCTGTTCTGTCGTAGTCTACCATTGAAAACTACACACACCGCGCTCCCGACTTCTCGAGTAGTACATGAGTTGACGCCATCACACAGCACGTGTGAGCTGTCTGGAGCAAAAGGACGTGCCCTACTCACGGAGCTCATTTATTTATTCTTTATTCTAAAGAATATAGTAATGACTTGCATTGCTAAATTATATTACGCAGCTTTTTAATACATACACTACATGTGGACGCCTGCTCGTTCAACATCTCATCCCAAAATTATAGGCATTAATATGGAGTAGGTCCCCCCCCTTTTGCTGCTATAACAGCCCTCACTCCACTGGATGTCGGAGCATTGCTGTGGGGACTTGCTTCCATTCAGCCACAAGAGCAAGAGTGAGGTCGGGCACTGATGTTGGGCGATTAGGCCTGGCTCGCAGTCGGCGTTCCAATTCATCCCAAAGGTGTTCGATGGGGTTGTGTTCAGGGGTCTCGACAAACCATTTCTGTATGGACCTCGCTTTGTGCACAGAGGCATTGCCATGCTGAAACAGGAAAGGGCATTCCCCGAACTGTTGCCACAGTTGGAAGCACAGAATCGTCAAAAATGTAATTTGTATGCTGTAGCGTTAAGATTTCTCTTCACTGGAAGTAAGGGGCCTAGCCCAAACCATGAAAAATAGCCCCAGACCATTACTCCTCCTCCACCAAACTTTACCCTTGGCACTATGCATTGGGACAGGTAGTGTTCTCCTGGCATCCGCCAAACCCGGATTCGGACTGCCGTCGGACTGCCAGCTAGTGAAGCGTGATTCATCACTCTAGAGAACGTGTTTTCAGTCCTCCAGAGTCCAATGGCGGAGAGCTTTACACCACTCCAGCCGACGCTTGGTAATGTGCATGGTGATCTTAAGCTTGTGTGCGGCTGCTCGGCCATGGAAACCCATTTCATGAAGCTCCCGACGAACAGTTAGTGTGCTGATGTTGCTTCCAGAGGCAGTTTGGAACTCGGTAGTGAGTGTTGCAACCGAGGACAGACGATTTTTACATGCTTCAGCACTCGGTGGTCCCGTTCTGTGAGCTTGTGTGGCCTACCACTTCGTGGCTGAGCCGTTGTTGCTCTTAAACGTTTCCACTTCACAACAACAGCACTTACAGTTGACCGGGGCAGCTCTAGCAGGGCAGAAATTTGCCGAACTGACTTTTTGGAAAAGTAGCATCCTATGACAGTGCCATGTTGAATGTCACTGAGCTCCTCAGTATGGGCCATTCTACTACCAATGTTTGTCTATGGAGATCGCATGGCTTTGTGCTCGTTTTAATATACCTGTCAGCAACGGGTGTGGCTGAAATAGCCGAGTCCACTCATTTGAAGGGGTGTTCTCATACTTTGTGCATCATAATAACCAAATATAGCCTATTAATAGTTGAAGATAGAAAGAAAGTATGCCAACCTATACTGCCCTACCAAGCAAAAAGTCAGTAACTGCTCATAGTGTGGAACTGAGAAAAATGGCTTTTATTTACCTTGGTTTCACAGTAACTTTATGCAGTTACTGCTACATGACCCCCATTTTCTCCAAAACACAATACAATAGAGGCAGGATACTTGTCCACATGATTGAGCAGTTACTGCCTTTTTTCTTGGTAGGGCAGTATAGGCCCTGCATGACCACAATGCATTTTAGAACTACACCATGTCCGGACTGTTTGGGACAGTAGATTCTTGTCCGACCGGGCCAGTGAGGAAAGTTCACGTTGGACCCTGGCGTGTTTCATATGCAACCACAGAGTGGTGGCGCATAGTCTATTTACTGTGCTTTGATTGATGAACAGCAAGCTGGACTAGTTTATAAAAGGTGACAAACTGACTGAATAAAGTCTATCTCATATATCCTTGCCATTCATAAATTATACATGAATGGTATCGCATCCGGACAAGTAAACTAAAGTTCTCGTTTGTATTTTCAATATGAAGTCCATCAGGACTTGTCAGACAGTGGTATTAAAGTGAGTGACTCGTCAGTAGCTTACTGAATTGCATCGGTAAGAGAGCTGTTCATTTGGCTCCCTAAATTGCATACTGGTAGGCTTGTTGGCGATTATCTGCAGATAAATTATGAACACATTCGATGAAGATGGTGAATCCTCCTCACTGCAGGAACAACAGACAGGCTAGTGGAGAGAGAGCCTCACTCTGGTCCGAGATATGATAAAAGAAAGCGGATTGGATTGTTTTAAAAGCTAACGATACATCTGTTATTTTCAAATATATTGATCTAGGTCTACTGATTTGATCAAAGTGTTGACAATGGAGTAGTCGACTGCTGTTCTCTGTGTAGCAAAGCCCTTGATTAACACCTGCTACATTCTTCAATCATACCTGGATTGCAGATAGCTGAGAAAATGCCTCTTAAGCGGAAGCTTGAAGCCTGTGGAAGTCGGCAGACTCATACAGGATTCTTTAAAGGTCCAGTGCAGTACAAATTAAGTCGTTTTTCATATCTTATTGTACAACAGCTGATGAAACTAACATTGTAAAAATGTGATCAGTGTTATTTACTGATAGTTGCTGTTTGAAAATACAATCTAGCTTTAGAATATACCAGAGGCCACCAAAACATAGATTTTTGGGGGTTGCCTGGCTGGCTACTTTTTCTATTTGGCTGTCTACTCCATGTGTTAGTGGAAAACACTACGTCTCTGTGTGTGGAGTAAAGGTGATCTAGAGTTTTTATTTTACTCCAGTTGCACAGGTGACATGCTGGTAGAAATGAGGTAAGATGGATTTTCCTGCATTAAAATCACTGGCCACAAGGGGCACTTCCTGAACGAGTTTTTTTTCTTGTTTACTTACAGCTACAAAAAATATAGATAAACTCTCTTGGTAAATAATATGGTCTAAAGTATTCTAACTCAGGTGAGCAGAACCTTGACACTTCCTTGATATTAGATATGGCCAGGCTATGGTCACTCAGTCTGTACATTTGTTCATTTCTTTCTTTGTTTGAAATATTGGATTTTGATGAGGTGTTGTGATAATTTGATATCTCTGTTTAGAACTTGGTTACATTGAAGCTTGTGATTTTAAATTAAATACAATTTTGCCAGTAATTAGTGTATGAATTAGGGATAGCTATTTCTATTTGTTTGAATGTAGATATTGGTTGTCCAATTGTTGAATTTAGCTGGTGCTTTTGGGCCAATTGCTCTGAAGGGGCGCACTCTGTGTTTCAGGGTTGTTTCTCCTAGGGTGAAATGATATCTACTTCCCTAAGATCTGGATTTTTTTATGAAGATCATGACTTTGTTTTTATACATATTTATTATAATATTGTTCTATCAAGGACAGACTTTGTTGTAGCCTCTGTTCTGTTGGTGGCAAGATTACTAAGTCATCGGCATATAAAATCAACTTTATTTATTTGTATTGAATAAGGTCGGGCTCCTATTACAACCTTGTCTCACTCGTCTGTTCTGACTAAGGAATTGTCTCTTTTTTTTGTTCCCCAAAACTAGGTTAAACAGCTTGAGAATAGACTCTCTCAGCGTAGGCCTGCTCTGTTTATATGCTGTCTGGCCCACAGGCTTTACCGCTCTTGAGGGCCTTTATTGTATCATTTAATTCAGACAATGCAATAGGATTGTCCAGTTGGTTTTGTTTGTATTTTACTGTTCATTCTAATTATTATAATTGTTCTATTATTGATGTTTGGGTGTAGTTCAGTAAAAAAATATATATATATATAAAAGGTTTTCAAAGTGTTGTTTACAGGTTATACCAACTTTGGTTGCCCAAACAGTTTGAGCTTCTAATTTTTTAAATTAATATCTCCAGAAATAAGTCTCTCACTGTTACCGCCTGTTATAGACCCCCCTCAGCTCCCAACTGTGCCCTGGACACCATATGTGAATTGAACTCTATCTTCAGAGTTCGTTCTGTTAGGTCACCCAAACTGGGATATGCTTAACACCCCGGCAGTCCTACAATCTAAGCTAGATGCCCTCAATCTCACACAAATTATCAAGGAACCCACCAAGTATAACCCTAAATCCGTAAACATGGGCACCCTCATAGATATCATCCTGACCAACTTGCCCTCAAATACACCTCTGCTGTCTCAGCGATCATTGCCTCATTGCCTGCATCCGCTATGGGTCCGCAGTCAAACGACCACCCCTCATCACTGTCAAACGCTCCCTAAAACACTTCTGCGAGCAGGCCTTTCTAATCGACCTGGCCCGGGTATCCTGGAAGGATATTGACCTCATCCCGTCAGTCGAGGATGCCTGGTCGTTCTTTAAAAATAATTTCCTCACCATCTTAAATAAGCATGCCCCTTTCAAAAAATGTAGAACTAATAACAGAAAAAGCCCTTGGGTCACTCCAGACCTGACTGCCCTCGACCAGCACAAAAACATCCTGTGGCGGACTGCACTAGCATCGAATAGTCCCCGGGATATGCAACTTTTCAGGGAAGTCAGGATCCAATACACGCAGTCAGTTAGGAAAGCAAAGGCTAGCTTTTTCAAACAGAAATTTGCTTCCTGTAGCTCTAACTCCAAAAGGTTCTGGGACACTGTAAAGTCCATGGAGAATAAGAGCACCTCCTCCCAGCTGCCCACTGCGCTGAGGCTAGGAAACACTGTCACCACCGATAAATCCACGATAATAGAGAACTTCAATAAGCATTACTTTACGGCTGGCCATGCTTTCCTCCTGGCTACCCCAACCCCGGCCAACAGCTCTGCACCCCCCGCTGCTACTTGCCCAAGCCTCCCCAGCTTCTCCTTCACCCAAATCCAGATAGCAGATGTTCTGAAAGAGCTGCAAAACCTGGACCCGTACAAATCAGCTGGGCAAGACAATCTGGACCCTCTCTTTCTAAAATGATCCGCCGCCATTGTTGCAACTCCTATTACCAGTCTGTTCAACCTCTCTTTCGTATCGCCCAAGATCCCTAAATATTGAAAAGCTGCCGCGGTTATCTGGTTCTTCAAAGGGGGTGAAACTCTAGACCCAAACTGTTATAGACCTATATCCATCCTGCCCTGCCTTTCTAACGTCTTCGAAAGCCAAGTTAACAAACGGATCACTGACCATTTCGAATCCCACCGTAACTTCTCCGCTGTGCAATCCAGTTTCTGAGCTGATCACAGGTGGACCTCAGCAACGCTCAAGGTACTAAACGATATCATAACCGCCATTGATAAAAGACAGTACTGTGCAGCCGTCTTCATCAACCTGGCCAAGGCGTTTGTTTATTCCATGTGTAACTATGTGTTGTTGTTTGTGTCACACTGCTTTGCTTTATCTTGGCCACGTCGCAGTTGTAAATGGGAACCTGTTCTCAACTGGCCTACCTGGTTAAATAAAGGTGAAATAAAATAATTAAAATATTTTGCCAAGCTCATTAGTCATATAGAAGGATTTATTCCTTTGAAATAACTTCTTATATTGGCTTAGGGCCTGTTGGTATATGAGACGTGTTTTTGGTTTGACAAAACTCTTAGTTGTCTTGCAGTGGAACATTAATTGTCAAACCATTTTTCCTTTGGAAGTTCATCTTTTTTGTTGTTCCCTTTTTTAGATTCGATTTTCTAGCCAGTTTTAGAAATATATCAATCAATTCACAGGGATTAAAGTTCTCCGTTAATGCGACGGATTTCTGTCATGTGGGTTCTGGAGAGGTCGTTTTTGAGATCAGTGTTGATCCGTAGTAACAATATCTGGGGGTGTGTACTGACCTGACATGCATGATTGTTGATGACACGCCAATGTTCAGATGAAGGGAATTAAATAGTCTTTATATAATTTGTGGGTCTAATCCTGAATGCTGATTGGTTAAAACCACATTCCAGCCGGTGTCTATTCCACAAGTTACCACAGGTTAAATCTATGATGTTAAAATTCCTATTTACTCTGTTCCATCTGACTGCGCAATCCACTGTCTCATCAGCCCAGGCAGGGAAGTTATAAACTTGATCTCCACTATAAAAAGCATCTAGACATTATCTCACATTTCTTTTAGACTAGCAATTGGTTTTCAATAACAGAGATTTGTATAAACCTCGCTGTCTGTCTCTCTGACATTTGCACCATTGTTTCAATATTGAAATTTGATCTCCAGCTGTCCCATAGTAATGAAAGTGTAGGGGTCAGGAGTCGGGACAAGACAGACATGCAGGCAGCTTTTCTCAGCCAGTCGAAATCATGAATCAGCATCATTTTTATGGATGTGTACACAAAGATGTCAATAGAAAACAGGTAAAACAAATGCAGCTAGTCTTTCCAGCTTCAGTTTGAAGTGTGTTGTTGGCTAGCTCCTCTGAACAACAGTGTCCTGAGTAGAGAGCACATTTTCTGGGCCAGGTGAAATCGAACATCATTAGCTAACTGTTATGGATATATTCAAATAAATGTCACTAGAAAACAGCTTAAACAAATACAAATTAAGTCTGGGTTCCTGCTCTTTAGGCCAAAGGCAGATAACCTCAGACCTTGTATATTCCAGGATGAGGTAGTAAACGCTTTGTGTTCCATGGTGTCTAATGTTTTTTTTGTGTGGTTTAGGCTCGGACCATTACAGTAGGTGTGAGCAGAGCATGTTGAGCATCTGATACATACTGCTTAGGTCGCAGGATGGGGCTGTCTCTCTCTGTTACTCTGTCAGTCTCTATCTTGTCTCGTTCTGGCATTCAGGTCTCTCTCACTCTGACTCTCATACTGCCTTAAGAGTGCTTATAGACCATAATGTGAAAACCTTGTTGGATGGCAGTGATCTTAAGCCACACATCTGGGCCCTGGTCAGTTGATAGGCTGAGTCAGAGGTTGAAATGCCCTTTTGGTCTTTACGGTAGATGGTCTTTACGGTAGATGGTCTTTACGGTAGATGGTCTTTACGGTAGATGGTCTTTACGTTAGATGGTTGCTTCTCAGCTAAGGAGGCCAAGGCTGTCAGCTCTAGTCTCAGATAGTCCATTCCACTGCCTATATGTCAGAGCTGTCAATGGAACTCACTTGTGGCAAAGAAGTCAGTTTTCCTGCACCTGGTCTGACCTTTAAGACTCCTGGTGTTTGAGTAGACAGACAGACAGACAGACAGACAGACAGACAGACAGACAGACAGACAGACAGACAGACAGACAGACAGACAGACAGACAGACAGACAGACAGACAGACAGACAGACACAAGATCGAGGTCTCTTCATTTGGGTTTACTGCTGCCCCTCAGAATCTCTCTCTACTTTTCTCACATACTTTCTCTCTCTTTCCCTATGGCATTTTATCCCTCCTTACCTTCCACAAAATCCACTTATCTCACTAGCCCTCTCCCTCTTTCCCTCTCTCCCTCACTGCTGTGGATTCTTAGCTGTAATAAGTGCTGGGGCCCACAGTGCTGACTTAAGATAAATCCCTACAAATGACTGTGGTAATTGCCTTGAAGTGCCCTTTCACAATGTCTCCCCCTGCACCCAGGACGTGATCTATTGTGGCTAGCTCCCTTAATGTCAGCATAGCAGAAAGGCACAAACTACAAACGACACCTAGTAATTGTAAAGCACAGGTACGCCATTCCTCTAAAAAATACTTATTGGGGCATAATGGGGGAATGGGGTTCTTTCTCTCGCTGCTTAATAGTTCATTAAGGAATGGAGAAAGGTCTAAGTCGTCATTTTAGATGTGAGGTGAGATATCTTCAGGCTCTCTTTGCTAATATAAAAAGCTGCGCCTCAGCAGCACATTAAAGGAAGGGGCACAACCCCTGATCTCAAAGACTTCAGTGTTGTTACTTTTCAATCATCAGGTGAATCAGTCATGCCTGGGACGCCAGGTGAGTTCTCTCACTGGCACTGCCCAATCGATGGCCTAATCAATCTTTTAAGTGCGTAGCCACAGCAAACAGCACCAGAGGACTCCTTTCTGAAGTCACAGTTTAGCTTTGAACTTTCAGCAAGCAATGATTTCTCAATTAGTCGGAAAGTCCCAGTTCCGTCCAGAGGCCTGTTTGAATGGTGTTGTTCTCCTCGGTCTTTAGGGAGGACAGCGCTGCTATGGGTCCCTCACTCAGGTGGACGTAAACTGGGAGAGTGCACTCTGGTAAACGGTGTGCTGGGTTTCATTCCCTAATGCAATTGGACCTCCCCTGTCCTGCCCGGTGTTTTGTGCAGCTCACCACAATTAGATCGGACAAAAGCTGCTCTTTCCCAGCAATTAATATCTCAGGCCCTTTCAGGCTTTAGCCTGCTGAGTGCAGGATGGCATCTTAAGAGGGTCAGACCACTCTGTCTGATGAGCTGATGAGAGATCCAGTCTGGATACAATGCTATTGTCTAGTCATTGTCATCCTCAACAGAAGCCTGTGCAGACATCTGCAGGACTGTGCTCATGCCAATGGAGATTGGAGATCTCATGGGGTTTTAAAAATCTGTCATAATATCACCACAGCCCCCCGAGTATCTATCTGTATTTGATGTTGTATTATGTGATATTAATCCACAACGGCTACAGTAGAAGCAGGTACAGTCAGTTCTCAGATCTAACCTACGGTTCAGTAGCCACGGTGAAGTGAATTTCCATGGTGCCGTGTTCAGTCCTGTTGTTGACCTGTGATGTGTGCTCCCTGGAGAGTCATGGCAAGGTATTGGAGATCCCATCCCAGAGCCCCCCAGTCCCTCCCTGGCACTTTATCCAGGTATAGCTGGTAGGGGGGGCTCTGGGCCGATCTATCGGAGGCACCAGATCCCTGTCACAGACACGTGGAGTAATTTGGGCTGTGTCCCGCGAGGCGGCCCAGTCAACCCTGGTCAGGCACGGTAATTCATCTTATTTAGTGGCATGTCCAGCCTTCCTCCCCACAGCCCCAAAGCACAGGACCCGTTAGCCTGGCTCCCTGTGACAGGCACATAGCCCTGTTGTACACACACACACACACAGCATCACACACACACACACACACACACACCCACACACACACACACACAGCATCACACACACACACTTACCCTCGCCCATTATGTCTCTCTCTCTGTGTGCTCGGTGGCTATGTCCTTATTCCCTAGCTCTAAATGTCTTGGTAGAGGACAAATATAATGGCTCCTATTGCAGAAAGAGGTTGTGTGCAAGTTGAAAGTAGTGAAACCAGACATCTCCCCGTTTTCAGAACTACAACCACTTCTTCCTTCTTTGTTTCCTCTGACCTGAATCGTCCAAATGAGTCTTGCGTTATCCACGTTCAGTGTCAGGAAACCCGCAAAAACCGCCGTTGCTGTTTATAATCCGTATAACACACGTCTGAGTTCTACTTCATAGCAGAGCCTCTCACATCGGTGATAAATCATTATCCAAACTCACTGGAGTGTGTTTGCAATATGATCATCATCATCAATATTTGCTAATGTTATCTGCCGTCCATCTCGCCTGGCCAGGTTGTTTGGTGGTGCAGATCATTTGATTGCTTTGTAAACCTTGTTGACAGTTTGCTTGATGACTCTAGGTGGTGCTGTAGTTAATTTATTCTCCAGCGTCCTGGCATTATTAAAGGCATTAATCACACCAATTGGATGAGACGTAGCTACGCAGGATATCTCCATTTCTGACCTGTGTACAGTATATATGCCAAACCTGGTGGGATGGAATGATTTGTGGGTGTCCCCTACATACATTGCGGGGGCTCCAGATTACTTTCAGAATCTCCTCAGAAACGAGCTATAAATGTCCAATGTAATAACACGGATCCTGGAGGCGACAGACTAACTCAGTGGTGAATGAGCGAGGTAGACAGCCCACGTCTCATTGCAGAGGGGGCAGCGCTGTGGATTTAGTAGAACAGGTTAACAGGTGACCTTGTCCAGAGACTCAAAGGACACGGCGGGAGACATAGTAATTATTTGGTGGCTGACGCACACAGACCTAGCCGTGTTGTTTGAGTACGGCACAAGTCTCAGTGGGCATCCGGTGAATGACGCCGATGGGTGAAAGGCATCAGTAACACAATGAGCTGAAAGCAACCTCGCCACGTGATGTCATGTAGCACCGCCCCGTATTGATACGGCTACCAAATGCCTCTTTTGAAAGTTCGCCAGCATATCCATCAACCTCCACTTTTTGAAAATACCCAATTCAATTACTTTCAAGACACCGGCTCTGTGACACCAATATTTGACAAGTTGCGTTTTTACCCTTTTCATTTGTGTCCCCTCAGAGCAGGCAGCTCATGGTGAGACATTCTCCACTATGGAGTGGCTGGTACCCAGTGGGGCATTCTCTAAAGCTGCTACCCTTTCTCCTTCATTATCTGAAATAAGCCATTTTACTACTTCATAGAGGAGAGAATATCTTTTCACATCAATTGGATTAGCAGGAAGCCGTGTGGCACAGGTCCCTGGATTGGCAGTGCTTCCACAAACAACACATTTCACCAGGGGTGACCAGGGTGTAAAGGTCACAGTGATGAGTGTTGAAGTGGTAACAAAGTGGATGGCAGTGTGGTAAATGACATCTTGTTTTTTTTCGGGGCAAGACTGTAAATTACATCGCCATAGTTCCGAATTGCCATTTTTACAAGGGTGTACTTGGCAGAGTGGGTGAAGGATGCTTTGTTGCGGTACTGAAGGTGGGTGATGTGGGTATGGAATGAGAGTGAGCACTCCATCCATATACCAATAAAACATAGTCTTGGTTATTTCTTTATTGATGCTGCGTGCAGACGTCTCTGCGCCTTCTGCCGCACACAACCTGCTCTGACGGCTCTATGTCACATTAGAACTATACTGAACAGAAATGTAAACGCAACATGTAAAGTGTTGGTTTTTCACGAGCTGAAATTAAAGATCCCAGAAATGTTTCAAACACATTCCGAAAAAAAGTTCTCTCAAATGTTGTGCACAAATGTGTTTACGTACCTGTTAGTGAGCATTTCTCCTTTGCCAAGATAATCCATCCACCTGACAGGTGTGACATATCAAGAAGCTGATTAAACAGCATGATCACTACACAGGTGCACCTTGTGCTGGGGACAATGAATGGCCACTCTAAAATGTGCAGTTTTGTCACATAACAAAATGTCACAATGTCAAGTTTTGATGGATCGTGCAATTGGCATGCTGGCTGCAGGAATGTCCACCAGAGCTGTTGCCAGAGAATTGAATGTTCATTTCTCTACCATAAGCCGCCTCAAGTCATTTTAGAGAATTTGGCAGTGCGTCCAACCGGCCTCACAACCGCAGACCACGTGTAACTATGCCAGCCCAGGACCTCCACATCCGGCTTCTTCACCTGCGAATACCTGAAGAGTATTTCTGTCTTTTAATAATGATTGGCTGGGCCTAGCTCCCAAGTGACAGACTGATTGACTGTGCCATCCCAGGTCCACCTGTGCCCCTGCTGTGCCCCTGCCCAGTCATGTGAAATCTATAGATTAGGGCCTAATTTATGTATTTTAATTGACTGATTTCCTTCTATGAACTGTAACTCAGTAAAATCTTTGAAATTGTTTCATGTTGCTTTTATATTTTTTGTTCAGTGTGGTATATGAACATGTGCTGGTGGAGCATTGATAGAATACACAGATATGATCATGTCTACAGCTTTGTTATCTCTGTTTGTTACAGTAGCTCTTGCGACTAAATTTACCGTTCTTATATGCTGGATTTAGCTGCACCCAGAGCACTTTATCTCAGAGCCGAAGTGTCTGCATGAAATTCTAATTATTGACTGGGGCATCTTCAATCCACACAGTGAGTGCATTCACAGAAACTCTGGGGACTTCATAGGGAACGTATTTATTCTACATTAGTATTCCTATTTCCTACTGTACAGAATCCTCTCAGGACTCGGACGTGTATGTGCCTTTCATATCCTACCTGTCATTGTATATAATTTCATGTAAAGTGCTGGTGACATTTCCCTGCCCCTGATGTAATCTGAACGGGTTGATAGATGTACAGTGCATTTGGAAAGTATTCAGACCCCTTGACTTTTTCCACATTTTGTTAGGTTACAGCCTTATTCAAAAATGTATTAAATAGTTTTTTCCCCCGCATCAGTCTACACACAATACCCTATAATGACAAATCAAAAACAGATTCTGACATTTTTGCACATTTGTTAAAAATAACTATTACATTTACATAAGTATTCAGACCCTTTACTCAGTACTTTGTTGAAGTACCTTTGGCTGCGATTACATCCTCTAGTCTTCTTGGGTATGACGCTACAAGCTTGTCACACCTGTATTTGGGGAGTTTCTCCCATTCTTCTCTGCAAATCCTCTCAAGCTCTGTCAGGTTGGATGGGGAGCGTCACTGCACCGCTATATTCAGGTCTCTCCAGAGATGTTCAATCGGGTTCAAGTCCTTGCTCTGGCTGGGCCACTCAAGGACATTCAGAGACTTGTCCAAAGCCACTCCTGCGGTCTCTTGGCTGTGTGCTTGTGGTTGTTGTCTTGTTGGAAGGTGGGCCTTTGCCCCAGTCTGCGGTCCTGAGTGCCCTGGAGCAGGTTTCATCAAGGATCTCTCTACATTGCTCCGTTCAACTTTCCCTCGATCCTGACTAGTCTCCCAGTCCTTGCCGCTGAAAAACATCCCCACAGCATGATGCTGCCATCACCATGCTTCACCGTAACGATGGTGCCAGGTTTCCTCCAGACATGACGGTTGACATTCTAGCCAAATAGTTCAATCTTGGTTTAATCAGACCAGAGAATCTTGTTTCTCATGGTCTGAGAGTCCTTTAGGTGCCTTTTGGCAAATCCAAGCGGGCTGTCATACGCCTTTTACTGAGGAGGGGCTTCCGTCTGGCCACTCTACCATAAAGTCCTGATTTGGTGGAGTGCTGCGGAGATGGTTGTCCTTCTGGAAGGTTCTCCCATCGCCACAGAGGAACTCTGGAGCTCTGTCAGAGTGACCATCGGGTTCTTGGTCACCTTCCTGACCAAGGCCCTTCTCCTCCGATTGCAGAGTTTGGCTGGGAGGCCAGCTCTAGGAAGGGTGTTGGTGGTTCCAAACTTCTTCCATTTAAGAATGATGGAGGCCACTGTGTTCTTGGGGACCTTCAATGCCGCAGAATTTTTTGGGTAGCCTTCCCCAGATCTGTTCCTCGACACAATCCTGTCTCGGAGCTCTACGGACAATTCCTTCGACCTCATGGCTTGGTTTTTGCTCTGACATGCCCTGTCAACTGTGGGACCTTCTATAGACACGTGTGCCTTTCCAAATCATGTCCAATCAATTGAATTTAACACAGGTTGAATCCAATCAAGTTGTAGAAACATCACAAAGATGATCAGGATGCACCTGAGCTCAATTTTGAGTCTCATAGCAAAGGGTCTGAATTATTTAATCAATTTTAGAAAAAGGCTGTAACAAAACAATGTGGAGGGATGGTGGGTGGTTGGGAGGGAGGCGTTGGGAGGCAGCACAGCGTTGTGGAGCTAAGTACAGTGCAGGATGGGAAGGAAGGCCTCAGACCTGCCCCGCTCCGCTCCGCTCTTATCTGATTTGCTTTTATCAGCCTGCTGCAGGATGTAGTCCTAAACACTCTTGCTCTGTCTCCCTCTTCCTGTCGCTCTCGCTCCCTCTCTCCCCCTCCTCCTCTCTCACAAACCAGGAAACAGCTTTTCCAGCTTTTTTTTTTCTTTTCCTCCTCTCTAACAGGAAGAAGGGCAACGCTGTATGTGAAATAAAATGCCCATGTGACAGGAAGAGCTAACCCTAAACCATTGTCCATGGATCAGTGCCTTGTCACCACCTCTCAGACATCAGACAGGATTGACAGAAAGACGGGGGTAGATTGTTTTGCTGATACATCTCTCTCCTCTGTTTGTTTGGTAGGTGTTCAGGAAGAAGGCCATACAACTGGGAGAGAAGCTGTTGCCTGCATTCAAAACACCCACAGGCATCCCCTGGGCCCTCCTAAACCTGAAGAGGTGAGTCCTGCACTCAAACACCACCATTCTGTCGGTCTCAGTCAGCCCACGGCTTCAAATATATCACTCACTATTCCCAATACTGGCGCGTCACTCAAATCAGAAGAGGTCAATACCTTGAACCTGGACCTGTACAGACATATACTGTACACCCACTAGGCAGCTTGAAATAGCTCACTCACTCCTCCCTTGCATCACTCGTCCTTGTACTCTATTCACAGGAGTAAAGACCAAAAGCCTTCAATGATTTCACTCTCTCTCTCCTTTGTTTCCCTCAGTTACGTTACCTACACAGACTATTGCAAATACTTCTCCCTCTCCACAGCTTTGAAGTATTCTCTGCTGTGGGTTGATAGCATTGTGGTTGGCACATAAAAGCAGTTTTGGGAAGTGGGATCTCTGCTTGCTTTATACTGTCCCCCAAACCACAGAAGTGAGGAATGGTGTCAGTATCGATGCTCAAGGCTCTGTTTTGGTAAGCCAGTGTTTTGACTACACACTGTCTGGACCTTGACACACTTCAGCCGATTTTATGATGCTCTTGCAAACCGAGCCTGCCTCTAGATTGTTATTCTGTCTGCACCTTACTCTGAATGACCTCTGCCCAGCGTCTAGGCTACAGCGTCTATAGCTGCTATGGCTCCCTCCCTGCTCCAGAAAGAAACAGCTTCAGAACAATACAGCCCTGAGTCTGACAAGTCAAGGGTTGGGTCGGCTAACCAATCCAAAGTGACCGTTTTTTCTTGAGCAGCCCTCCATGGAAGTCTTGTTCCCTTCCTACCCTCCATCCCTCTCCTTGCCCTTATGGTAGCCCCCCTGAGCTGAGGGGTGTTTAGCCGCCCACATCGCTGAGAACAGGGAGAGGGGGGTAAGAGGACAAAAGGGAGGACAGAGGGTACTCTCGAAGGGCAAACCTGTTGGATGATTATTATTGGGTTTGGAAATAGTTTTTCTTCCGACGCTAACCAACTTGCTGCCCGGTAGGTAAAAGCAGCAGGGGGCCTGAAGGGTGAAGGAAGAGGGGAATAAATGAGGGAGGAGGAGGAAGGAGGGGGGCGTGTAACACCAGTGGCTTGTCTCAGCCATGAGAATAAACAACCTCTCTGTCCAGTCTGCTTCAGTCTCCTGCAGCCAGTGTAGTGTGCTCTGCCCCATCAGTCCAAGGCCTGAGAGAGTCCTTATTTACACACTCACGCTCAACTCTTCCCTCTCACTGCACAACCCTTGCCACTACCAAGAACAGACAGAGAGATTTTTGTCAGGGTCACATCCACATAGCTTAGCTTTAAAGAAATATCACAAAACCTGAACATGTGGGTGGCTTCGCAGCACTATTACTGTCCCAATGACAGAAATGTCTTTAGCTTGATATGTAATATGTTATCTCTTCTCACACACCTACACACTGTATAATGTTTTTTAATAGCCAGGAGGGAGAAACCTGTCTCACTTCAGTAAAAAGCTCAAGTCAAGCGCCATGTGAATGCATTCTTTTCACATTTTCCCCCAGTGAGACCGCAGCCCAGTTTGTCAGATATTCATTAAAACCCAGGTTGTCATGGAGATGACTGGGTCCGTGTAACAAATTCATTTCTCCCCGCTTATGGCGAATGAAAGGGCTTTCTGCACGCATCGTCACATGGTGGTTGGAGCTACCAGTCTCCTGGAGTTAGAGCCGAGGCCCCAGAGGACCACCGCCCGCCCCCGCCTGGCCCTCACCCCACCACTGGCCCCCAGGGGCCTCAACAGATTGGTGTCAATGATGAATTTACCGCGCCACTGAACCATACTGTAGCTGGCCTAGCTTTTATAGAGCCCACCAGACATTGACCACAGATGGTATTTCTGATATGGAGATGGTAAGGCATAGGAGTGAATACGCTGGATTTCTTTAGATATGGGGAAAAGAAATAGGCTTCCCTTAGTATGTACGTTAATGTAGAGCCTGCCATATGTATATGATTTCTGTCTAGAGACTATAAGAAGCAGATTAGGATCAGTTGGGAGCACCATCCATTTAATAGTGAGCTGTGTTAAGAGAGCTCTCCCACTCGTTCTCTCTCATTAACGTGATGACTAACAAGACGAACGCTGTGTGCTGTCAAAAGCCTCTTGGCAGGTTTTGTTTGTGACTCATTTTCTTGTTGGAGGTTATGTCTGGCAGGCCCTCTTCCTTGTGTTTTTCATCTGAACATTTTGTTGGTGCTTGTTTCTAAGAAAGAGGGGGAAGTGGTCCCCTTTGGGGAATTCTGAATCTAAACTCACTGTTCTCTCCCTGCATATGGAAAGAGATGATTTGATATTGATCAACAACTTTCCTTCTCGTTTCATCTGTGTGTGTGTGTGTGTGTGTGTGTGTGTTGCTGTGTGTATGTGGATGAGTCTGTGGTCCTCTGTGGCTCAATTGGTAGAGCATGGCGCTTGCAACGCCAGGATAGTGGGTTCGATTCCCGGGACCACCCCTACCATTAATGTATAGAGGGGTTGGTTGATTAGCAACCGAACTGACGTGTGTGCAACTATGAGTAAAACAAACAGGGTTGGCTTAGATTGTTGACATAGTCTTCAATGTTTACTGAAAACATAAATACATTGTTAGAATGAGCAGGTGTTGTCTCTTAAATACAGTACATCGTTACAGTTGTTGGTTAGCCAGCTAGCAAATTTTAGCTACGTTAGTATTGACATGAAATCAGTCAAAACACCTCAAAACAAGACATGGTATCAAGAACAAGATGAAACGAGTCACTTACGATTCCCCACATGGCAGCTTCTTGTCATTGGCGGTAGCCATCTGGCTATCAAGAATCATAACAACATTCTTCTGCCCTATTTCAGCGTGTGCATTGTTTTCGTGACATTGTCGGCTAACCCATCTTTGCTTGGGATAAAAGCGTCTGCTAAATGGCATGAAGACTGATGCTTTTTTCCCCCCAGATGGTTCTTCATCTTCCCCTCTTACAAAAGTACAAGGACTCGTAACTAGGCTACTGCCATGAGCTGTTAAATACATGTATTTGACCCGTGAATTGTCGACAGCAACAGCGTAACCCAATTCAAAGATGACAGCCACTTTACCTGTAATGAAAGGAGGAAAGTTTGGGCTATTTTGGCATCTGCACTTTGTCCTACTTTAAATTGAGGAACGCACTCTCATCCGCTTACATCAGATATGTTAGAACCCGTAACCCAATTTCAGACAGCTACAGGAAGTTTTCCTCTACTCTCCTCGGAGAACAGTTAAGGTTAAGCCAAGTGACTTTGAATGTTTTAGAAGACCATTCCCAAGATTTGTAACACTAAGTGTTCATACTTTACATCCTAGTTTACATCCTTTTGTACTTTGCGGAGGCGGGAGTAACTTGAAAACCAAGAACCATACTAGCAGTCATAATGTTGCAGTCGTAGCAGATCATTTGTGCTCAGCAGTTATGTAGGCCTTAGTCTGTTTTGTAGAAAATATGTTGCAAAACCGAGTATCTGTAGAGGGATGTTCCTACACCTGTAAGCCTATTGACCTGAGACCAACCCTACTGGCCTCCAGCCCTTTCTAAAGAGGATGATGTCTATATATAGACCCACTCTACATCATCAGTCCTCACATAAGAGAGAGAACTTCACCTCCAATAACAGTCATTAACTGATAGAGGCTGCAGGAGTAGATAGCATGCCCTGGCCACGCAGAGCAGCTGCCACTTTAGCGCTGCCACTCTGTTAGTGGTTTAATGAGGAGGTGGGTCGGATACAGAGGCTTTTAAAGGCTACTACTTCCAAGCCATTCACATCTAGCAAATGAAGGAAGGATGGTAGGAACCAGGGCTGATTTGGAGAGCAAGAAATCTATTGATTTGTGATACAACACAGGATCGGAGGAGATTGACGCTAGTTCCTACTTCACAGTAGGGTCGTTTAAAAATATCTATTTTTCAGAAATGCCTTCTTGAACATATTCACTTTAATGTGCCTTAATTACAAGCTTGTATTGTATGTGTAAATATGAATAGAGCATTTCAATTTTGAGCCTAGTTTAGCCAAAGAGAAAGCACTGAGCTATATAGGGAGAAAGACAGGGTCCTTCCTGGCTATCCATGATTGGCTGAGATAATGGAGGGGTCGACAATGCTGACGTTTGGCCATGCGTTTACGTGTCAATTCTTAAAGAGATGGGTGTGGGTGTGAACGATGCCGAATGGGCGTAAACAAAGAAGCGCTCTCTGCATGTGTGGAAATCTCATCAAAATATTCAAGGGCATTTTCTCCTACTTGTCTCCTAAGTGGGATAACACTTTTATCAAGTTTATCAGCAGCATAACTTTCCCAGAAAAGCAAATCACTTACATTTTACATAAGCCCCCATAGCGATATCTGGTTACATTTTACTCGGACCACGGTGTTACAACCTTGAGCCAGATTGATCCAGAACTGATCTTTGGCACTGGGGGTATCCCATGGAAGTTTGGTGAAAGCATGCCCCATCCCTTTCTCTCGCTCTCTCTCTCCAGGTCCGTAGACCCGTACCTCTATCCTTCTTTTCCCTCTTTTTCTCATCCTCCTTTCTGTGGATGTCCAGATGAATATAGCTATGCATATCACTGTGAGTATGGACTGGTTCGAAGCTTGGCTCTCATGGGTCATTAAATGAGGCCATTTATTGTTGGTATATGACCAAGTCATCCTAGTGTGCATGGCTATCGTGGTGAGAGAAGTCCTCATAAATTAAGGTCACAGATGGAGGAATCAGGATGACCAGGTCCTCCAATGACCACAGAGTTAGAAAGTTCCTGGCACACAGGCTTGCCACCTCATTAGCTGCTAATTGATTGTGACCCTGGAACAACAATCTGATTAGCTTAATCTCTTCTGTTCTCTGCTTGTTTGTATCCCTTACATTTCCTCCACTGCGGAAGGATGAAAAGAATTTGTTTAAAAAAAAAAAAAAAGCATTTTCATCTCGGGGTTTACATTAAAAGAAAAGAATCGCACCGCTAGAATAATCAAACAATACAACACCAAAAGGATTAGATCATTTAATTAGCCGTTTGAAACATAACAGAGGTGTGTTTACTTCTGTGAAACACTGCAAAAACCTTTAATCAAAGAGACAATGGTAAAATAGTTGTGCTAGCTACATGACTAGATTCCTTTGTGAACTCAAACACTATCTTAATTCTCCCCTCGAAACGATTTTCTCCTGAAGGTCAAATGGAACATACATTACTTTCATGAGACATGATACAGTTTCAAAACCATTGTACGGTTCTGAGTTTGTGAGTGGTAAGGAAGATAGAGAACAAACAACAAATGCTTGAATCCTAATCAATTGTTTATTTACATCGCCATGGAAGAGGTCGCGCTCAGACGAACACCTTGCCAAACGTAAGTTGTACATCACCTCATATACAGTCAACTTGCACAACATGTACATTCTTATTGGTCAGTACAGAAACGTCAGGTCAGTTACATATTCACTTTGTGACTTGGTCAACATAACTTCTAGATAATAATGAAGGTCATGTATGCATTGAGACATCTTATCTTCTTCATTTTCCATGAGCAGTGCAAAGAGGCTCATACCTTTCGAAGAACAGTCAACTAGCTCAATCAAGAACATACTACTATTTGATGTGTCCGAACAGATATTGGAGGGAGAAACATGTTTTAGCCATGTAACATAAATACACGTATAGTAAAACAGTTCCCATCACCATTGAAGCTGTGGAATTGAAACACTGTACTCTGTGAGCCTGCTAATGTTTCGGGAAGATGAGGGAGACTAGTGGAGCGGAGGACATTTCCACTCTCCTTGAGGAGTTGACAGTGATGCGATTACAGCTGGTGTCTGCAGTAGGGTTGCAAAGGCAGGATATATTACTGGAAACGTTCTAAGTTTATCAGTAAACAACCAGAATTGTTCTATCACAAGACATCTAGTGGCCCTTTTGGGTACTTTAGACTATCACATGTGTCTGGAATTGTCTCTGGGCCTCTGTGTGACCTTATCACATATAAAATATGAAATAATTCAATAAGAAGTATAAGAAATAAAATGGCAAAGCTGTAAAACATTATCCTAAATATAAATCATCAACTTAGTGAATACCATGGGTGTGTAATATGAGGATTCCGGCATTAAATATCTTTTATATTTTTTTTTTTACACACTTTTCAGTGTTTCCACCAGCGGCCGCCGCTGCTAAATCGTATCTGCCACTCCCAAAAATATGGTGTCATTTTTTGTTTTATTTGTTTGTTTAATTTTTTAACAATCATTTTTGGGATGGTAAAACATTGTAAACTTCAAACCACTGAAACCAGATATAAAATATGTAGAAAATATAATGGCGTTATATATTTTTAAATAAGATATTCTTTGAGAACTAACAACCACCAGAATAAACACTAGACCGAAGCAAAAAATAATAATATTTTTAATACCATGGCATGTGGCCCACATGGATTTAGTTATAATGTTTGAGTCACTCAGATAGCATAAGAACATGACGTAAGCCATGGCAAAATGTCTAGAATTGCAAGAAACTAGCTTTAAAACTAAAATGTTCTCTCCGTCCCATTGCAAAATGTTTAGAAGAGCAGAACATTCGCTTTAAAGTAAGTGCCCAGTGAAAATCTCACTTAATAGTAACTCTTACCCAAATAATGATGTTGATTTGTCCAATACTTGTATTTGTGTCGAAAGCTTAAATTGGAGAAACAAAAGCCACCGCAAACTTTAAAATATGCTTGCTATTTCCTCATGGAGTATGATGTAATACTCCTCAAGATGATGAGCTGACCAATCAGTGGTCTACTTGCATGAACATGTTTAATGCCCGGTATACGCCCACACCATTCTGTTGTTGGGGTACGCTCAGACCAGAGCCTAAAATTAACACCCGCCACAGACGGGTAGATTTTAGCATTGGCGGGTAAGATGTCTATTTCACCGGCGGGTGGTCAGGGCTCCACAGTGCGAGCATTTCACTCGCATTTGTGAATAAAAATGTCAAATAAATGCTGCAGTAGCTGTTTTTAAACTATTTCTGACGTTTTTGTTTCATATCTGGTCAATTAATTGCACAAGGTCAAAGAACTATGAATCTTATAACCTATCCCACCTTGCAAAGCAGCACTGCCTGGCTGGGGGCTGTGCGCACATGAAGTGCTGAGTGAAAGATTAATTTTTAGAAGTGCTGCGCACAGGCATAAAAGTTTATCCAATTTACTTGAAACGAAAGTCTACTGAAGTGAGACTTTGTCCTTGTTTCTTTGTGTTTGCATTGTTTTGTTCCCAAGTTAGTTTGTTTTTCAATGTTTTAGTTTCAATTGCTAGGGAGACTCTTTCACAATCTCACAGGCACAAGCATGACTCAGTCATGTTATTATGGTAACCTCACGTCCTTAAAGGGGCAGGTGAACATTTTTGTCTGTGATATTTTGGTTGAAAGAAAATGTTAAACAAAAAATGTAATGAAATGAAGCAATATACTACATTACTTCTTACTAGTAATACATGTATTGTTTTAGAAACATTACAAAGCATCCTCGTCCGTTTTTGTCAGGTTATTTTTTGTGTGTAGTTTTGGTGAAAATGTATTGTTTTGCCTGATAAAAAATATGAGTGGCTGGTAGATTTTTGGACTGTTGGAAAAGCATTCCAAGTGAAGCTAGTTGAGAGAATGCCAAAAGTGTGCAAAGCTGTCATCAAGGCAAAGGCTGGCTACTTTAAAGAATCTCAAATATTAAATATATTTTGGATTTGTTACACTTTTTTGGTTACTACATGATTCCATATGTGTTATTTAATAGTTTTGATGTCTTCACTATTATTCTACAATGTGGAAAATATTACAAATAAAGAAAAACCCTGGAATGAGTAGGTGTCAACTTTTGACTGGTGCTATATATAGAAATCATAGACAAATGTCTTAAATTAATATGTAACCATTTAAACAACTGGATTAGCACAAGAAGCAAAAACATTTTACTTACTGATCTTAAAGTACCTTCTCCTTCCAATCTTTCTTGCGTGCAGGACTCATCGTGTCGCTGTCCCGGTCAATTTCTGCAACTGTAAATTGGACACTGCCGTTTAGATTAACAATCATTTAAGCTCTCTGACCATATAAGACACAGGCATTTTACTGTTGTTTTATTTCTTTACCTACTTATTGTTCACCTAATACCTTTTTTGCACTATTGGTTAGAGCCTGTAAGTAAGCATCTCACTGTAAGGTCTACACCTGTTGTATTCGGCGCACGTGACAAATAAACTTAGATTTTATTTGACATGTCAATGTCCCAGAAAGTTGGCTTTTGTTTACAACGCCATTCTAGTCAAATCGCGCATATTGAGCAGCAACTGGGGCGGCAGGGTATCCTAGTGGTTAGAGCGTTGGGCTAGTAACCGAAAGGTTGCAAATTCGAATCCCCGAGCTGACAAGGTACAAATCTGTCGATCTGCCCCTGAACAAGGCAGTTAACCCACTGTTCCTAGGCCGTCATTGAAAATAAGAATTTGTTCTTAACTGACTTGCCTAGTTAAATAAAGGTAAAAAAATTCAAAACTGTCCCGATTTTGGGACACTGATCCAGTAAAGTTAATATACTTAATTACCCATTTTTGAAAGGAAAACAATTTCACTCATATTGTAAGAAATTATAGGTAATATTTCATAGAAATCTGGCAACACTGGGCAGTTACATTAAAACAGCAAAAAGGTGTCTGCGGCCCAGAGGAGGGCCTCAAATTTTGGTCAGAGACCGCGCCATTGGCCAGGCTCAAGATTTAAGCATTGACATGGACTCAGAACATCCAATTTCATTGTTTCTCTATTAAATGTTTTAATTTTAAGTGTGAAAAACCAAAACAATCTAAAATGAGGAAAAATATAACTGTGAAAACATAATTTGGGAAAATATAAAACATAATTCTGGCAGAAAATCACCGGCTTTATATGGCCCCCCTTAGTTGTTTATTAACCATTATTTTACCAAATATATTGACAGATAACGGTGCACTTCTCTTGTACACCAAGGACCCAGAGAAGAGTTGCAAGGGAAAGGAGAAGAGAAGAATATTTGAAAGCTAGAAAAAAATGTGTAGCTTGCTAGAAAAGGCTGGAGACCCCTGCTATATATATATATTTTTTAAGTTATTCAAAGATAAATGACCAACATTACGATAGATTTCTGCAACCCCAGTCAGCAGGTGTACCAGACAGACAGCCTGTCAGTTTGTCTGGAGAGGATCAGAGGAGGCGTTTCAATGCAACGGAGACAGCAGCACCTCACAGTAGCCCCCTGACCCTCAGCAGCTCTCCAATAGACTCTAAGCTTCGTCCCTGACTCCAAACCCCTTTGGACTGTCGATTTACTAACCTCACATAAAATTGTGTCATAGTGTGACTTAGAGTTTCCCTAATATCAACAGTCAATGCAGTGAGACCCAAGTTCAAAAAAGTTATACGGACTTCCTTTCAGGTGATAGTCTCCAGTCTAAAGTTCTACAGAGGAAGATGTCTCTCATGAATAAACATGTAACTTCATATTTTTTCATTATTAATGCTAGCGCTCAGGTGGGACTGACGTGTGCGCTCTACTTTAGCGTCTTTGTATTGCTTCACACACTACCTGGCACACCACGCCACACAGGCATCCTTTGAAGGAGGAGAACTAAGATAACACTTACTCCAATCACTCTTCCTGCTTTCTTCCCCTCTTTCTCTTTCCCTCCTCTCTTCCTCCCGGATCGCCAGAGAGTGTGCTGGCCGATGAACCCTGCCACTGAAGCAGTGCCTCTCCTCTCAGTCCGACACTATGAAATATTTTCTCTGAATCCATTTCCTTGGGATTATCTCCTCTCCGCACCCTCTCCCATCTCCTTTTAATAGTACCATAAGCAAGATAAAGGATTCCCAAATCAAATGTTCCCTGTCGCCGAAGCCTGACATCAGTTTAACTTGACTTAACCTGCCTAAATTCAATTAAATGGGAAATTGTTATAGGGGGGGTGTTTGGTCAGGGACACAGCTGTGTGTGCGTGTGTGCGTGTGTGCGTGTGTGCGTGTGTGTGTGTGTGTGTGTGTGTGTGTGTGTGTGTGTGTGTCGGTGTCCATCATTCCCACACATGGCACAGTGTCATTGATGTTATTTTCATGTTTTTTATCTGGCCAGAGCCAAACTAGGCCTATATTTTATTCAAGATAAGCTTTCTCAAGATAGCATGTTCCTAGTCCAACATGACTTGTTTTCATTACCCTGGTAGGGATGCTTCGGAGGGATGT
The DNA here is from genome assembly GCF_016432855.1 of Salvelinus namaycush. Taxonomy (NCBI): domain Eukaryota; kingdom Metazoa; phylum Chordata; class Actinopteri; order Salmoniformes; family Salmonidae; genus Salvelinus; species Salvelinus namaycush. The sequence continues at coordinate 11,972,434 of NC_052330.1, forward strand.
TCGTTGTAAATGTGCCCTTCCAGAGATGGAGACAAGAAGAACAATTTGAAAGAGTGCCAGGGGCACAATACCAATAAAATCAAAGCAATATGATACAAAAGTGTAGTAATTATTTATTTGATTTACCAATTATAGTTTGGTGACATTAAGACAAGCACTAAAACTCCAGTGACTAATCTCCACATTGCGTCGTGAGAAACCTCACTAGCTTCCTTGCCGTGCCATGAAAATGAATTTTACTGAACAAAATATGAATGCAGCATGTAAAGTGTTGGTCCCATGTTTTATGAGCTGAAATAAAAGATTGGAGACATTTGTCATAGGCACAAAAAGCTTATTTCTCTCCAAATTTGGGCACAAATTAGTTTACATCCCTTTTAGTGAGCATTTCTCTTTTGTCAAGATAATCCATCCACCTGACAGGTGTGACATATCAAGAAGCTGATTAAACAGCATGATCGTTACACAGGTGCACCTTGTGCTGGGGACAATAAAAGGCCACTAAACTGTACAGTTTTGTCACACAACACAATGCCACAGATGACTCAAGTTTTGTGGGAATGGCAATTGGCATACTGACTGCAGGAATGTCCACTAGAGCTATTGCCAGAGAATTTAATGTTAATTTCTCAAACACGTGTAACCACACCAGCCCAGGACCTCCACATCTGGTTTCTTCAACTGCGGAATCGTCAGAGATCAGCCACCTGGACAGCTGATGAACTGAGGAGTATTTCTGTCTGTAATAAAGCCCTTTTATGGGGAAAAACTGGGCCTGGCTCCCCAGTGGGTGGGCCTATGCTCTCCCAGGCCCACCTATGTGAAATCAATAGATTAGGGCCTGATTTTAATTTATTTAAATTGACTGATTTCCTTATGAACTTTTCTCAGTATATTTTTTTCTTTCCCCGAGTTAGGAATATAGAGTCAAATATAATTGAAGGTCGCTGCTGTGAGTAATCTTATTTTATCCGTTCAAGCCAGTGGGGTGGTGATAACCAGCACAGCAGGGGTAATAGTCTATCACCCCCTCGGCCCAATCCGTATGAAGTAAATAGCTGCATTGCTCTTTTTGAATATTGACTGTACCTTTGTGTAATGTAAGCAAGCACTAGCATACAGAACGGGTTGATTTGTTTTTCTCCAAAGGTTAACCATAATTGTATATCTGGCTTTAAATTGCAGTTGACTAATTTCATGTGGTCACAATAGCCTCATGGGTAATATCTCTGTCTTTGAAGCCTACCTAAGTGTCCAATACATTGAGTATACAATACATTAGGAACACCTGCTCTTTACATAACATAGACTGACCAGGTGAATCCAGGTGAAAGCTATAATCCCTTATTGATATCACTTGTTAAATCCACTTTAATCAGTGTAGATGAAGGGGAGGAGACAGGTTAAAGAAGGATTTTTAAGCCTTGAGACAATTGACACATGGATTGTCTGTGTGCCATTCAGAGGGTGAATGGGCAAGACAAAATATTTACAGTACATTCGGAAAGTATTCAGACCCCTTGACTTTTTCCACATTTTGTTATTTTACAGCCTTATTCTACAATTGATTAAATCGTTTTTTTCCCTACGCACAAAATACATACGTTTCAGATCCGTTACTCAGTACTTTGTTGAAGCACCTTTGGAACCGATTACAGTCTCGAGTCTTCTTGGGTATGACGCTACAAACTTGGCACAGCTGTATTTGGGGAGTTTCTCCCATTCTTCTCTGCAGATCTCCTCAAGCTCTATCAGGTTGGATGGGGAGTTTTGCTGCACAGCTTTTTTCAGGTCTCTCCAGAGATGTTCGATCGGGTTCAAGTCCGTCTCTGGCTGGGCCACTCAAGGACATTCAGAGACTTGTCCCGAAGCCACTCCTGCGGTGTCTTGGCTGTTGTCCTGTTGGAAGGGGAACGTTCACACCAGTCTGAGGTCCTGTGCGCTCTGGAGCAGGTTTTCATGAAGGATCTCTCTGTACTTTGCTCTGTTCATCTTTTCCTCGATCCTGACTAGTCTCCCAGTCCCTGCCGCTGAAAATCATCCCAACAGCATGATGGTGCCAGGTTTCCTCCAGACGTGACGCTTGGCATTCAGGCCAAAGAGTTCAGTCTTGGTTTCCTCAGACCAGAGAATCTTGTTTCTCAGGGTCTGAGAGCCTTTAGGTGCCTTTTGGCAAACTCCAAGCTGGCTGTCATGTTCCTTTTACTGAGGAGAGGCTTCTGTCTGGCCACTACCATAAAGGCCTGATTGGTGAGGTGCTGCAGAGATGGTTATCCTTCTGGAAGGTTCCACAGAGGAACTCTAGAGCTCTGTCAGAGTGACTATTGGGTTCTTGGTCACCTCCCTGACCAAGGCCCTTCTCCCCCGATTGCTCAGTTTGGCTGGGCGGCCAGCTGTAGGAAGGGTATTGGTGGTTCCTGACTTCTTTGTTTTAAGAATGATGGAGGCCACTGTGTTCTTGGGGACCTTCAATGCTGCAGAAATGTTTTGGTACCCTTCCTCAGATCTGTGCCTCGACACAATCCTGTCTTAGTGCTCTAGGGACAATTCCTTCGACCTCATGGCTTGGGCTTTGCTCTGACAAGCACTGTCAACTGTGGGACCTTATATAGACAGGTTTGTGCCTTTCCAAATCATGTTCAATCAATTGAATTTACCGCAGGTCGACTCCAATCAAGTTGTAGAAACATCTCAAGGATGTTCAATGGAAACAGGATTTCAAGTCTCATAGCAAAGGGTCTGAATACTTATGTAAAAGAAGGTATTTCTGTTGTTTTTTAAAATATACATTTGCAAACATTCTGAACCTGTTTGTTTTGTCATTATATGTTGTGTGTAGATTTAGGAAACATTTTTATTTAATACATTTTAGAATAAGGCTAACAAAATTTGGAAAAAGTCAAGGGGTCTGAATACTTTCTGAATTCAGTGTAAGTGCCTTTGAAAGGGGCATGGTAGTAGGTGCCAGGCGCACCAATTTGTGTCAAGGACTGCAACGCTGCTGGGTTTTTCACACTCAACAGTTTCCCGTGGGGAAGCATTGGAGTCATCATGAGCCAGCATCCCTGTGGAATGCTTTTGACACCTTGTAAAGTCCATACCGTGCTGAATTGAAGCTGTTCTGAAGGTGAAAGCGGGGTGCAACTCAATATTAGGACGGTGTTCCTAATGTTTGGTGTACTCGGTGTATACTGCAGGAGTATAGCAACGTGGTCTGGTGTTGTTCACGTCATTTGAAATTCAACTAGTTGAATATGGCTGATTTAACATGTCCACAATTTTTTTTTTTTTTTTTTTTTTTTTTTTTTGCAGAAGTAAACATTTGCACCATATCCCTTTTCAAAAGACAGCCCCCCCAAAAAACTATCTCATCACTAGTCCCATTTACCCCACCAAGCCCATAGCAACAGTGCTGTCAGCAGCATCACCGCTTACACCTGGCAGATGGCTTATTTATTTCACCAAATGACATGTTGGACAGGTACAGAGAAGTTGTCAATCAAAGTGTAGTATTGCGTCACACCATGGTCTGAAAGCAAGGATCAGTAGTTGTGAGTGGAGCGAAACTAAGCCATGAATAGTTTTAACATATGGAAGGCTTCTGGAATTAATGTGAGATGTTGATTTCTGTTTAACTATACTGAACAAAAATATCAATTCAAAGTGTTGGTCCCATGTTTCATGAGCTGAAATAAAAAATCCCATACATTTTCCAAAAGCACAAAAAGTTTATTTCTCTCAAATTTTGTCCACAAATTTGTTTACATCCCGGTTAGTGAGCATTTCTCCTTTGCCAAGATAATCCATCCACCTGACAGCAGTTCGGTGTCATAACTGACTTTAGTGGGCAAATGCTCACCTTTTGATGGCTACTGGCACGCTGGAGAAGTGTGCTCTTTGCGGATGAATCCCAGTTTCAACTGTACCTGGAAGACGGCGTCTAAGGCGTTGTGTGGGTGAGCGGTTTGCTGATGTCAACGTTGTAAACAGAGTGCCTCATGGTATGGGCAAACATAAGCTAAGGACAACAAAAACAATTGCATTTTATCGATGGCAATTTGAATGCACAGAGTACGTGACGAGATCCTGAGGCCCATTGTTGTGCCATTCATCCGTATTTCATATTGCACGGCCCCATGTCGCAAGGATCTGTACAGAATTCCTGGAAGCTGAAAATGTCCCAGTTCTTCCATGGCCTGCATACTCACCAGACGTCACCCATTGAGCATGTTTGGGATACTCCGAATCGATGTGTACGACAACATGTTCCATTTCCCGCCAATATCCAGCAACTTCGCACAGCCATTGAAGAGTGGGGAAACATTCCACAGGCCACAATCAACAGGCTGATCAACTCTATGCGAAGGAGATTTGCACGAGGCAAATGGTGGTCACACCAGATACTGACTGGTTTTCTGATCCACGCCCCTACCTTTTTTTTAAAGGTATCTGTGACCAACAGATGCAATACTGTATTCCCAGTCATGTGAAATTCATAGATTAAGGCCTAATGAATTTATTTCAATTGACTGATTTCCTTATTTGAACTTAGAAATGTTTGCATGTTGCGTTTATATTTTTGTTCAGTGTATATAAAAAATGAATTGTCTGCCTGCCGTTTCTGTAATTCCCTGTAAACAGTTTGATCATAGGGCCCTGGTGTAGATTTGCTCTCCTCAGTTGGTGGTGATTCAGTAAGACAGATTCTATATTTGGTACCTTAGAGTAGACGTCATGTCGTTAGCCGCACTGCGCCGCTTTTCAATAGAGTGTTTTTTCTGGGGACAGAGAGCGGGTCCAGCAAGGCCAGACTCCAGGCCTGGTGTATTAGTTCTCATAATTATAAATTAGTCTCCCTCCTCAGGGAATAATAGCTCCATTTTTATGAATCTTTTAGAATTCCCCTTTCTCTCTTATAAAATGGCAAGCAGGAAATTACTCTCCGATCAAATTGAACTTTTAGTTAAAGCGGATGTCATCACACGAAGTTAAAGCCAACTCTCTTTTCCCCGCCGTCTTGGTATGAAATATGGCAGCTTTAGCAGATTTACTCGTTGCGGTTCACTCTCAGGCTGTGCAATCCATCCCGAGAGTCTGGGGAAAGTGGTTTGATTAATAAGCCTAGATTCCGAGTGGCCCAATTAAGAGAAGCCATTGAGTTGTTTCACACAGTGACACACAGGAGCACCGCTTCATCTAGTATTGGCCGTCCCTCAAATATGAATTACAGCTGCCGTTTATAGCTCTGGCCTGATGAAACCAGGATAGCCTGAAGTTGATAGTTGATGGTAAGAGGATTGGTGCCACTGGGCCAAAGGGAGAGGTTCAGACATTACGTCAGACTGATGTATGTGAGCTATTATACGTTACCTGTAATTGGATTGGCAGACAAGGTTGTTTTGGAAAAAGAGCCACTGGAGTAGCTGTCTAGTCCTGACAGACCCTCTTCCCTCTGTGCTGTAGCTCTCCAGCAGCCAGGCGCTCTCCCAGGACACTACTCCAGGGCAATACCAGACGAGCTCCTGGAGCTAGTCTCCTACAATGATCCCCACATACCCCACCCAGCCTCCTCAGCCCCGCAGGATATAGAAGACTGGCGTGATTTAAGGAATTTAATTAAGCCCTTAACTGCGGATCTATAGCTCCCATTTCGCCCGGAGCGAGTAAGAGATATGGAGGAGAGATCAGGTTTGGAACTAAGAGCTAACAACAGGAAGCAGTAAGCCAAAGCTTCAGTATTCTTTCTGTGTGCACGCTGCCCACGTACAAAGGCATTGGCACCTGACTGGAGTAAAGTGGAGTGTATCACAGAGCCACTGTTAGTTGATTGTCCAGAAGGCTGTTTGTGTTCTCACAAGGTCCTGTCAGCCACTACGTTATGTACACAGAGCTGCACATTTGTTAGTGCCAGTCTGCGTCTCTCTTTCCCGTAAAAGGAATGGGTAAAAACCACTGAGCTGGACCTAGTGCCCACAGATTCCAGACCTGAGGCAATAGTTAAACAGAGAGGAAGGAGGGAGAGGAATATGGATAGTTTAGTTGGAGAGAGAGAAAGAGAGAGAGGTAGTAGAGTTCCCTCCCTGTAATGTAAATGTCGCATTTGAACCCCACTCATCCTCGACCCTGTACCTTTAGGCTTAGCCGTGTGCCTGTTTTGGGCTCCCCTATGCTCCCTGTTGTTATTCTTCCTCGGGATTTAGATCTCATCCAAGGGCTTAGGAAGGGATTTGACACATAGACCACAGGAGGGAGGGAGGCCAACAGAGAGAGAGGCCAAGGGAGTTGGCGGGGATCCATTTCAGGCGCTCAGAGTGCAGTCCAGACGAGTGGTCAGGTTAAATGCAGCTCTTAAGGCATCCACATGCTTCCCAGCCAACGCAGTTCCGAAGAGTTAGTGCATATGTTATGACATTTTGACGTTTTTGTTCGTTTTGGACATCCGTAAGGGTTTTTTCTGCAGTTCAGGAGCACTTTCGGAACTGAATTTCGGAACCAAATTTTTATGCCCCATCATTGGTCAGTAGTAGGGATTCTTCAATAAAGTACAGTGCATTCGGAAAATATTCACACCCCTTCACTTTTTCCACATTTTGTTACGTTACAGCCTTATTCTAAAATTGATTAAATAAATGTTTTTCCTCTGCAATCTACACACAATACCCCATGACAAAGCAAAACTATTTTTTTTTTAATTTTTGCGAATGTGTTTCAAATTAAAAACAGATACCTTATTTAAATAAGTATTCAGACCCTTTACTATGAGACTCGAAACTCAGCTCAGGTGCATCCTGTTTCCATTGATCATCCTTGATGTTTCTGCAACTTGATTTGGAGTCCACCTGTGGTAAATTAAATTGATTGGACATGATTTGGAAAGTCACACGCCTGTCTATAAAGTGGACCAAGCCACCAAACCAAGCCCACAGTGGACCAAGCCAATTAGGTTGAAAGAATTGTCCGTAGAGCACCGGGACATGATTGTGTCAAGGCACAGATCTGGGGAAGGCTACCCAAAAAATGACACAGATTTGAAGGTCCCCAAGAACACAGTGGCCTCCATCATTCTTAAACGGAAAAAGTTTGGCTAATACTTCTTAGAGCTAGTTGGCCGGCCAAACTGAGCAATCGGGGGAGAAGGGCCTTGGTCAGTGAGGTGACCAAGATCCCGATGGTCACTGACTGAGCTCCAGAGTTCCTCTGTGGAGATGTGAGAACCATCTCTGCAGTACTCCACCAATAAGGTCTTTATGGTAGAGTGGCCAGACTGAAGCCACTCCTCAGTAAAGGGCACATGGGAGACTAGTCAGGATCGAGGGAAATAATGAACGGAGCAAAGTACAGAGAGATCCTTGATGAAAACCTGCTCCAGAGCGCCTCAGACTGGGGCGAAGGTTCACCTTCCAACAGGACAACGACCCTAAGCACACAGCCAAGACAACGCAGGAGTGGCTTCGGACAAGTCTCTGAATGTCCCAGCCAGAGCCCAGACTTGAACCCGATCAAACATCTCTGGAGAGACCTGAAAATAGCTGTGCAGCGACGCTCCCCATCCAACCTGACAGAGCTTGAGAGGATCTGCAGAGAAGAATGGGAAGCTTGTAGCGTCATACCCAAGAAGACTCAAGGCTGTAATCGCTACCAAAGGTGCTTCAACAAAGTACGGAGTGAATGGGTCTGAATACTTATGTATATGTGGTATTTCTGTTTTTTATCTTTAATATATTTGTAAACATTTATAAAAACTGTTTTTGCTTTGCCATTGTGGGGTATCATGTGTAGACTGATGAGGAAAACAAACTATTTAATAAATGTTTTGAATAAGGCTGTAACGTAAAAAAAATTGGAAAAGGTCAAGGGGTCTGAATACTTTGCGAATGCACTGTATTTGTTGTCATTCAACGAGAGAACTTGTTTTCATGCACATTATTTTTATGGAGAAATACTGCACGTAACATCTTAGTTAGATGTAAAGTTGCGCGACTAAGATTTCCTCCACAGAAACATCAAAATGAATGACATTTTTAATTCTGACTATTTTGAGGAAGTTTATACTGGCTGCGGAGTCTCGAAATGGACAAAGTACTATTGAGACTTTTTCAAGCAACGTTTTTTTAATAGAGTACACTCGTTCGGTTCGCTAGCCGAGTTCGCTAGGCGCCAGCCGAACTGAAGCATATTGACGCCTTTATAGTCTGGAAAGAGAGGACATGGCAGTGCTGGGCCACAATAGAGCCAAGGAGCTCACTGTACTGTGTTTTAATGGACCATTATGGAGATGAAGGAGAGATGGCAGGTCTGTCTGCATCCACCTACCTTAACCTCATGGCTGGCTGCAGCAGGTACACTGCAGATACTGATGTCATCTGATTCTCCTCAGCTCACACACTCTTGACATAACCCACACACACCGTCACACAACTCACTGTCACACACGTGCATATATCATCTCCATCCCAAGCGATGGCAATCTGATTAAGTCTCTGGTAATGGATCTGGGCACTAACAATCATAAACACCAATTAGGTTTTCTGACCCAGGAACAGACGCTTTCTCCCTTTTCTTTCCTCCCAGACATTTTGTGTGATTTTTCCAGAATTTGTGTAACATGATTTAATCAGCTGTGTAATGAAAAACAAATTGTTTTGGAACAGCGTGTGGTTGAGGAGGGGGGTTATTACAATACACACCCATCTTTAAAAAGGTTGAGCATTGTGTTCCTGGCTGCTTCTCCCTCTCTTCCCCTTTTCCCTTCCCTATGGCCCAGACCATGGGAGCTGATGGATGTAGGCTCACGTTCCAAGGTCCTGTGTGTTTGTGCGTGCACGGTCATGCGTTGCCTGCATGCATGAGCCTAGCATTGGGGCAGGCCCTGGATCATTAGTGATAGTGGAAGATCATTTCAGCGATAGGAATGATGACATTGGTGGCAACACTAAGACCTTATGAATACACGATGTCATCGACTGGAGACCTCTGCATTGCCTGCCTGTTTCTCTAATGAATTCCGTGCTATAGGCTGTTGGGATTTGTCAGCCCTTTTTTGAAATACGGACCTGGAAAACCGCTTCAACCCAATTCTTGGCACGGAGAAAGGTCAAATTAGTTACACTAATGTTTATAAACAAGTTTGCTTTCCTAATGAAGTTAAAGGGATGCCAGTTCAATTTGGGAGTCTGGGTAGAATATGTTTTTCATAGCACTCACTCACACACACACGCGCACGCGCTCGCCCACACAGGGATATGTTTTTGGCTCTTACCCTTTGGTCCCTCCAGCCCAGCTGTACTAGCCAGAACTGATTCATGCAGTGTTAATGACAGAAATATCCCAGTGCTCTGTCTCTCACACAAAAGCTAGAATAATAAAAGTGACACTAGTTATTATTTGGGGAGTCAATGATTACACACCATTAGCAGACGGAAATATGGTTAGTCCTAATACACACATTGGCCCATCCTGGTGACTCAGGAAGCGATATTACACAGGAAGCAGGGTAATAGAAAGAATTTAGAAGGGCAGCTCTGACCTGGGCCTGCTGTTTAAAAACTATCAGGCAGCCCAGATACACATTGTGGTGGACATTTTCATATCACACACACTGTGGACAGATAGTATCAGAGGAGTAATGTGTGGTCTTTTAAGTTAAGTTAATTTGGTATGATGTTAAAACAGATGAGTACTATATCTAAAGTCACATTCCTAAGACAGGAGGAAGGTTTTGACCCCACTGACGTGTGTAGGGTTGACGTAAGTTGACAGGTTTATGGAGGCGTGAGCTCTCTAGGGAATGTTTGTGTGGTGGGGTTTTGACTGAGGTAAATGTTTTGACTGAGGTAAATGTTTTGACTGAGGTAAATGTTTTATGTTCTCTTCCTCTGCAGTGATGTTTGGTGGACCTGAGGTTTCGTAGAACTGTGTTTGGTGTTCTATGCAGTAACAGTGTTGTTTGGAGAAGCTGACTTAATTAGCTGTGTTGTCTTGTTGTCTCTGCAGTGGCATCGGGAGGAACTGGCCGTGGGCGTCTGGAGGCAGCAGCATCCTAGCGGAGTACGGCACCCTGCACCTGGAGTTCATGCACCTCTCTAAGCTGTCAGGGAACCCAGCCTTCGCAGAGAAGGTGAGAGCTAGGGAGACACAGCACATTCCATTCCAGTGCATTAACACCAAGTGTAACTGAGCACTCAGCCAGCCTGATGATGGGGTTATTCATAGCTGCGACCTTGATTACTATTCATGTTAACGCCTGTTCTGCAGGTAAATGCCTTCTTTCCGCTCTGAGCCACCGGCCTCTCGCTCTCTTATGCCTCCCTTAACTGCCGTCCCTGCAGTAAGGCCATTTAAAGTGCATTACTGTGCCGTGCTGCTGGAAGATTAGGCGGCAATGAGGTATTTGCAGGGAGAAAGTAGAAACTCATTTCTTCCTCCTCCTCCTAGGTCATGAACATCCGGAAGGTTCTGAATCGACTGGATAAGCCCCAGGGACTGTACCCCAACTATTTGAACCCAAACAGCGGACAGTGGGGACAACGTAAGTCCCCCTCATCCCTCTCTCATCTCACCCCTCTCCTGTCTCATTCCTATCTCCCATCGAATCCCTTCCACTTCCCTCTGCATCACTGTTTAACCATCTCTCCTATCTTCCATCTTGCCCAGCCTTCTCTCTTTTCACCTCTCTCATCCCTCTCTTCCATCTCACCCCTTTCCCTTTCCATTAGTGGTTCACCAGTGGCTGTCAATCGATGTTCCGCAGCCTGTAATTATCAAGGTATTTACAGCTGGGAGAGCCACTTCAGTTCAATGTGAGCACTTCTGATTGAGTGGGCTGTGCATTAGGAGATTATGTAACTTAATGCTGCCCAGGGGGTGAGGGACATCAGGGAGAAATAAGTATCTGTGGCTAATGACAGTACTTGAACATGGTGAATACTGCCAGTAAAGTTAATTAGTCCTCTCGCGCTACAGTTCAGTCGTGATACCTCCACACAATACTACTCAAACTCTCCTGCTCCTTTGACTCAAGGCACCCCAACAGTTCAGGACCCCCATCCCTGGTATGGAGCAACTTCTACTGTGACATTACCCAGCTCCAGCCAGGCCACCTCTTGACAAAACAAGCTTCAGACCCAAGAATTGCCTGGTCGTTAATCTAGGGCACAGTGAGGTGGCTGGGGAGAGGAGGTGGTGGGATGCAGTAACCCTGCAGTGTGTCCGTGCTCAGACAGCCCTGTGCCCAGCAGACAGCAGCTTGCGTGGATCTCTTCTAAAATGATTGTGTTTGTCTCTGAGCCGCACAAAAGGTTAATGAGATGCACAGACCAGATCAGACCAGACCCGTCCCTAGCTCAGCCATATGCTGCTGGCTGTAGCATCCTGATGGACCCACTGCAATCTCTATCACACACACACACACTCATTTGAATGCATATCTTAGCTGTTTTGTTTGTTTTGCTATTCTGTGCGATACCTCCCCCCTCCCCACTGTGTGTGTGTGACCCTCTGTAATTGAATGGCCCCTCGACGCCCTCGCTTAAATGTCACATCTGATGAATACCCATACTAGCTGTCTGTGTGTTTGTCTCTGCTGTAGTCCTGGTCAGGTGGGGTCAGAGAGGGTTCAGCGCTAATGACTGACCGCTGTGCATCCAGCCCCTGGGTCAAACTGGGTGGAGGGGATCAATGGAAGGGGAGGAAGAGGAGGGCAGCCGCCCGGCTTGTTTCTCATTCTCTCTGACAACTTGATCCATCCCACAGGGTTTATTTATTTTGGACAGTTTACAGCTCCATAATTTAGTGGAGCATGGGTGGTGTTGACATCAGGTCACCCAGCAGAGTGATGTAGTGACCCAGGCCAGGCCAGGCCAGGGTGGAGTGGAGTGGGGTGGGGGTGCTGTCAGAGTCCTGTGTCTCTCTGGATGACTCTACATCGTTGGGTCTTTGAAAAGCACTACTTAAGTACCGTATAGTAGTATTATTATAATTATCATTACAAGTAGCTATTCTGACGAGAGCTAGCCAGGTGAGGGAGAGAGTGGCTCTGTGAATTGCTGACTGACTAGGGGAAGGTAGTTGTACTACACCAGTAATGCCAAACCAAGCCTTAGAGAACACAGAGAAGGATCCAAGACAAATATTGCTAAAGGCACCTCTAAAAGTGTTTGTGGTCTACATGGTCAGTGTTAGCTGGAAGAAGAATGTCCAAGTAGAAGAAAAACAACTCCATTGACAAATAGCCTGAAGTGTAGGAATGCTAATGTTGGCTGTGACAAAAATGTAAAGCGATTTTTCAGGTTCGCACCAGAACCATTTGCCACCAGAGGATATTTTACATAAAGGTCACTTGTGATCTGTATTTACTGGTAGAGTTGACCTGAGGGGGATGTCAGAGAAATGATAGAAATGGTCTTTCCATTCTCAGTGTTTCTCTGTCACGGTATAGACGGCCTATGAAAGCTCTGGTGATGCTGTTGTAGTTGATGTTTCAATATAAACCATCAGTACAGTGTCGCTTAGAGCCACGTATCTGGCAGTCACATCTTCTTGTATGTGTGGAGCTGCCTATGACATGGCCCACATACATGACGGACATCGCATCAAACCAATGGCATAGCCCGCAGACATGACTGTTATCCTATCACACCAATAACATGGCTTACAGTCATGAGGACATCCCACCCTTAGGGAGTGAATGTTATTTACAGTATATTAAGGGGTACATGGAGGTAATATTTTACCTGGACTTCCCTGAGCGTTTGAGAAAAAAAACACGTTAACCTCCCCTACAAAATGGTCATTAAAACCAAATAGCAGGGAATATTAAATCCCTTATTAGTAGGCTATAAATGTTGCAGTTTAAATTTCTATCAAAACAAATCAGTGGTTGAAATCGCCTGCTGTATTCATACCATATTCATGTTATCCGCTAAAGGGAGGCCTTTACCAATGTAAGAGTTAAGGGCCGTCCACACCAAGGACTATAACTAACTGCGTTGGCGAACATCCACACTAGAGGAAAGTGTATCGTTCCACAGTATCCTACACCTGTCAATCAACTGATCAAAGCATCCTACTGCGACGCTGTAGGCCTATTCATAAAGTGGTAACACAGACCATTCAGTACTTCAGGGTGTGTTTATTGTCATAGTGACAACTGCGAATAACACTTCAATGTAGGCTACATGTAGTTTAATGACAAGTATAATATATTCACTTGCATTTTAATGACATGTAGATATTCAACAATAAACATTGTTTAGCCTGCTATTGCTTGCCATGTCATTGCTTGCCTTGTTGCTCAAGTGGTTTGTAAGTGATTTCCATTTTTCTAATGGATGTCAATTCGTTTGGCTCTTTTTCACTGTGCACATCACTGTCTATCCTGTGCAACTGTTTAATACATCAGTGCAACAATGTTATCATCACTGGCCAGTGATGCACTCTCTATCCGCAACTTTCCCCGATGTGCATTTTCTATGCTGTAGGCATTCTGCAATTAGCAAGACCAAACCTGCTTCTCTCCACGAAAAGCCTGATATATATTTTGTAGCCTATAGCTTTTCCTGAGATTTTCCGAGAAGAGGAATAGCGGAGAGTCTTGCATCCGTAGCCTATAGCCTATTGCACACGGGAATAGCTGGAAGAGAGACGCTAGAGTTGTGTAGCCAAAGACGCTAAATATTAGCTAGATACACTACATTACCAAAGGTATGTGAACACCTGCTCGTCGAACATGTTATTCCAAAATCAGAGGCATTAATATAGAGTCGGTCCCCCCTTTGCTGCTATAACAGCCTCCACTCTTCTGGGAAGGCTTTCCACTAGATACGTCAACATTGCTGCGGGGACTTGCTTCCATTCAGCCACAGGAGCATTAGTGAGGTCAGGCACGGATGTTGGGCGATTAGGCCTGGCTCACAGTCGGCATTCCAATTCATCCCAAAGGTGTTCGATGGGCTTGAGGTCAAGGCTCTGCAGGCCAATCAAGTTATTCCACACAGATCTCGACAAACCATTTCTGTATGGACTTTGCATTGTGCACGGGGGCATTGTCATGCTGAAACAGGAAAGGGCCTTTCCCAAACTGTTGCCACAAAGTTGGAAGCACAGAATTGTCTAGAATGTCATAGTATGCTGTAGCGTTAAGATTTCCGTCCACTGGAACTAAGGGGCCTAGCCCGAACCATGAAAACAGCCCCAGACCATTTTTCCTCCTCCATCAAACTTTGGGGTTGGCACTATGCATTGGGGCAGGTAGCATTCTCCTGGCATCCGCCAAACCCGGATTCGTCCGTCGGACTGCCAGATGGTGAAGCGGGATTCATCACTCCAGTGAACGCGTTTCCACTGCTCCAGAGTCCAATGGCGGTGAGCTTTACACCACTCCAGCCAACACTTGGCATTGCGCATGGTGATCTTAGGCTTGTGTGCGGCTGCTCGGCCATGGAAACCCATTGCAAGAGGCTCCCGACAAACAGTTCTTGTGCTGACATTGCTTCCATAGGCAGTTTGGAACTCGGTAGTGAGTGTTGCAACTGAGGACAGACGATTTTTACATGCTTCAGCACTCGGCAGTCCCGTTCTGAGCTTCTGTGGCCTACCACTTCACGGCTGAGTCATTGTTGCTCCTAGACGTTTCCACGTCACAATAACTGCAGTTACAGTTGACCGGAGCTGATTTATATGAAATGACAGGCAGCCTAGGATAAACAGACTAGGATAAACAAGAACCCCTTACATTATTGTGAAAATAACTTTTCATGAGTTGTGGTCCTTAAGTATGTGTGCGACGCCATGCTTGTTGATTTTTGGTGCTTTCAAGAGAACTGGGAACTCAAATCATGACTTCAGTGGTCTTCAAGTCGGAGCTTTAGAAAGATGCCAGTTTCCTACTTTGAATTCAGAGTTGGATGAGTCGGAGTTTGTGTGTGTGTGTGTGTGTGTGTGTGAGAGACCAACGTCCAATTGTGTAAGTCAATTCCAAAATGCTGACATTTTAATTGATTACAAATTACATGACCCTCCTTCAACCTAGCTTCCTTTCCTGACGAAAACTGGGTGGGAACTGAGCGGTCAGGCGTTTCTGTTACGCTACGATAGATTAACGAGATCCTATCAGATCTCCAGTCCAATCAGACTGCAGGGCTGCAAGACAGTGTGATGTCTAAGTCCTCAGTTCGCAGGCAGTTTAATTTATCCCTGTCCCTTGTCAATCAGATAGAGCCATGATCAGATCCTTGACCTTGTGTTCCCTCTCTGACCTGCTGTTAACCCCTGTGGCATTGACCCCAGTCAGCAAGGAAATACAGTCCTTATGAGGGCAAGGCCACACTCCACTACAAACTCCTCCTGGAGCTCTGTCCTGTCCCTTTTATTACTGCTGACGTCTAATCTATTTCCCCCAAACAAGGCTTTGGCTGTTAATGACATATACATATGTATGAGGGGGCATGACAATCACTATGATGAACAGCGGCTTGGCTTGACTGAGGCTCTCTCCCAGACCCTGGAGACTCATTCCTCACAGAGAGTGAAGTGGACAGGAGAGCACATCACCCGGCACAGCACGGAGCACAGCCCCACACCTCACTGACTGTCACAGGGACTGTCTCTCTTTTATACCCGGCTGTGGTATCGCTGCTGCTCCCTGCACAGCTCAGTCGGTACGCACACAGTGACCGGGGACGTGCCGGGGGGGACCTGATAAACTCATCAGAATGCCAATCTCCCCCTTGCAGACATCTTCCATACATCAGCCATCAAAGGAGACTAATCCCATTACTCCTGTAGCTTTGTTGGGCTCTGTTTGAAAAGGTGTCCCCGTCCCCTTGGCCAGGCCAATGCCAGACACGTCCCTTTGTCACTGAGGTTCTGAGGCTGAGCAGGTATTAAGGGGCCATCTTCCTGTGTAAACAGCCTCGGGTGCTGAGATGGCCGCCATCATTGGGCCATTCATCATCCCGAGGTGAGGCAGGCCACTGAGGAGGGAGGGCTGCTGCTGGCAAGATGAGATAGGTAAATTAGCCTGGCTCCAGCACGACGCTCAAATCTTTCGTGTTGTCTCTGTCCTGTAGATCACGTGTCAGTGGGCGGCCTGGGAGACAGCTTCTACGAGTACCTGCTCAAGGCTTGGCTGATGTCAGACAAGACGGACGAGGAGGGCAAGAAGCTCTACTATGACGCTCTGCAGGTAAACCCTCAAGACACCTTACCTAGCCTACACACCTCTCCTCTCTTCTCTCCCGTCCTCTCCTTTCCTCTCCCCCACTCCCATTCCATCCTCCCCACTCCACCCTGCTCCTCTTCTCCTACTCTCGTCTCCTCTCCTCATCCTTTCTTCTCTCCTACTGAGATTTAATGGCTACAGTACCAGTGCATTCCGAAGCGCTGACTAAACCTTTTCACAAGGCTCTTTTGACCTCCATTGAAAGCTTCTTTTGTCAGCGTGATAACAACAGTTACAGTTCTTAAATGACTGAACAGTCCGAGTCGGAAATCAGTACCAGTTGTGTGGGTTGCTATGTGAAAGCAAAACATGCTACGCCAGGCAGGGGTTATCTCTGAGTGTGAAGTACTAACCACACTCCACAGAAGATGGAGGAGCGAGTAAGTGGGGTTGGAGGAAGCTTTCAGTGGATGGGGGTCAGTCAGACTCAGAGCTCTGTCTGGTGAGATGTGCTCTGAATGCTGCTAGCCAAATTCTCTGTTTCATTAGAGCCACGCCTCCTGTCCTGTTGGAGATAATAACGTTGTTCTCCGTACGGAGGTCCACAAAGACCCAGACTGCTCCAGGATATTACCCTCCCTCCATTCCACTCCCAGGCAGCCTTGTTTCCACACCACACCTGCCTACCTACCAACCCGCTTGTCTGCCATCCACCTGGGTGAGACACCACAAGCAGGTCACCCACAGCGAGAGGGTCCCTATTGCCACGCCAAGCCATCCTCCATTTGGGTCAGACAGCCTGAGAGGCAGCTGGTTAGGAACAGACTCTGTTCACTTATTAATGGCTCCTTGGCATCCTCGCCTCAGTGCCGGCCCAGCCTACATGCTCTCTATCCCCCCGATGAGAAACGAAGCAGCCAATGCTGAACAAGATGTGCTGCTGCCTGCCTCTGTCCAGGTCTGTTTGTTCTCGAAGCACTAGTAGTCGGAGACAGAGATTGAAGGAAATGGCCTGAGTTTTTTTTCTTTCTTCTCAGCAGAAACAGGCTGGGCTGTTGCTAAACAGGATATAGGCTGCCTTTTAAAGAGACCAAAGGAAATGAAATAACCAGTTTAGGAGAATATTAATCGGCTGATTCTCTGTGGCGGAACACGCCAGGCAATGCCCACCCGCATATAGACGGCCCCATTTTACGTGATGGGTCACACACTACAAAAGCACAGATCTGAATTATCTTTTAAAAACGTAATTGCTTTCGGGAGATTTGCAATATTACATTTTCTTGGGTTTTCCCTCGGCAGGAGAAAAGCAAACTCAATGAATATGAAAATAAATGTGCCAAATGAAGCGATGAACAACGAGGCGCATCAGAGAATGCACCTGAGATAGTATAGCGTTTGAAGCTGCCGTCGACTCGCTGCACATATTTATTCCCTATGTTAAAAGGCAGGATTTTTACTCTCTCATCGGTAATGGCCGTGTAATAACCGTGTGTTGTCTGTCAGTTGTGATCTTACTGTATTGGACACCTGATGTGTGGCTAGCAGGAGACACAGGCCGTCGTTTTGAATCATTTGTGATCCTCCTGGTGTCGTGTCTTGCCGTGGATGAAACACAGCCCGCCATTCCAGAATGTCTCGGGATAAAGTGGCCCTCCTGTCTACAGTAAAAGCCAGGGACAAATAGGAGCAGCGTTCTGTGTCCACGCCGCCCAAGCAAATACATAATACTGGCCACCAGCTGGGACCCCTGGATTTCAAACAACATCCGTTTTATCAAGGTTAACAATGCTGTTTGGGTGGTATTTATTCATGTTCCACTCCATTTGTAGTGGGAATGTCCCCGGTCTGGGACTGGGGTTGGATAGATGGCTCACCTGTATGCCGTTCTTGTCATTGTCCTCCAGGCCATTGAGACCAGTCTGATGAGGAAGTCCAGCGGTGGACTGACGTACATCGCCGAGTGGAAGGGCGGCCTGCTGGAGCACAAGATGGGTCACCTGACGTGCTTCGCCGGGGGCATGATCGCCCTGGGGGCCGACGGAGCTCCCGAGGACAAGACGGGTCACCAGATGGAGCAGGCCGCAGAGATCGCCCGCACATGCCACGAGTCCTACGCCCGCACCAGTGAGTCTGACTGACCCCCTCATCTGGGGCACACCAGTGTCCCTGTCTCCCTCTACAGCAGGGGTAGGCTAAGAAACTCTTCCTCCCAGGTGAGGTGGTGTTAGTTCTGAAGCCCACACAAAGGAGGTGTAGGACTCAACCACAGCACACACACACACCACTCACTCTTTCTCTCACACACACACACACACACACACACACACACACACACACACCCTACACACTCCTCTTCAGAGCAAGCCAGTGTGAAATGAAAGATTAATGAGCGTTGAGCCTGTTTTCTCTCTGAGGCCAGAGGGGCTGCTGGGTAAGTAGAGCGTAGTGCCAGCCAGGTTAAAATCTTTAGTTATTTTTGATATATTTTTGTTTTGTTCATCACCTTCTCCTAGACCTGGTTGGAGTTTTTCATGATGATGTCTTCTTCCTTGCTTCCCCCTCTTCCAGCCCTGAAGTTGGGCCCAGAGGGGTTCAGGTTTGACGGCGGCGTGGAGGCCATCGCCACACGGCAGAACGAGAAGTACTTCATCCTGAGGCCTGAGGTCATCGAGACCTACATGTACATGTGGAGGTTCACCCACGACCCCAAGTACAGAGAGTGGGGCTGGGAGGCTGTGCAGGTGAGAACTATACTACCCATCATCCTTCAGAATTATCCCACCACAGTCCTATCTGTCATGTTTGTTTTCATCCTGTCCCTTCCTAGCCTCCACTGAGAAGAGACTCTTCCTCTTAGATCTTTGACAGTGAATTTAACATTTTTAATTTGACCTTTATTTAACTAGGCAAGTCAGTTAAGAACAAATTCTTATTTACAATGAGGACCTACCCTAACCCGGATGACGCTGGGCCAATTGTGCGCCGCCCTATGGGACTCCCAATCACGGCCGGTTGTGATACAGCCTGGAATCAAACCAGGGTCTGTAGTGACGCCTCTAGCGCTGAGGTGCAGTGCCTTAGACCGCTGCGCCACTCGGGAGGCCAAAAAGTGAAAAGGGCTCTGTACGCCAACAGACCCCTGTTCATTGTGATGTGTAGACTCATTCAGGTCTACGCACCGCTAGTTCTGAGTACAGTAGTCTTTAAAACCTCTGAGACTCTTCCTTCCTCCCCACACACTCTCTCTCTCTCTCCTCTCTCTCTCTCATTGCTATGCGGCAACAGATCAGAACAGTGGTAATGTTGAATGCTGATTGCTCAGATCCCAGAGCCATGCTGTTGTATCCACTAATGACATGAGATTACCTCTGATGGGCCTTGTGTTAGCCATAAATATGATCTGGAGCCTCTCTGCCTGCCTGCAGATAACTCCTCCTCCTGCCCTCAACCCTCATTCAGAGTGGATGTGTAAACACTGCAGCCCCAGGTCCATCCTCCTCAGCCCCATTTTCTCATTCATATTGCCTAATGCAGCCTCCTCTCCTCTTCCCCCCCACCTGCAGGCAGAGCAGCCACACTGAAGGGAAATATGCTGGTTCAACAACAAGCTAGCACCACCGTGCATACCTCTACAACACCCTGCCATAAGAAACAGAGTCAACTCAACACTTTTTCACCCTCCGTTCTCTCCCTCTTCTCCCTCTCTATTTTCTGTTCTCTCTCTCTTTCTTTCTGTCTCTCAGGCTCTGGAGAAGCACTGTCGTGTGGAGGGAGGCTACAGTGGAGTGAGAGACGTCTACGCCTCCAGCCCCAACCATGACGACGTCCAGCAGAGCTTCTACCTGGCAGAGACACTCAAGTAAGACGCTAATACACACACACACACACACACACACACACACACATTGTGAACTTACTCTGCTAAGAGCCATCTGGAGACATAGCATTGACATTTTGGCCTTGCCATTAGAGAGGAATAAAAATCGATCTTGTCAGAAAATCGATCTGTTTTTTTGGCATCCTTGTCATCATACGTCCTCCCCCCAGAACCGTTCCTTGAATAACTATAGTATTGGATTTGTTTGACAATATAATGGACACATACGTTTAGAAGTAATTGTCCTCCCTATAAGGCCATTATTCTCTCCTGGACAGATCTACCTAAACATAACTGGTACCGTAGAATCTGTTGGGACAAAATGGGATGCGGGGGATAAAGAGAAGCAGTTGTTCAGGTGTTTGGGTTTTTCGTCACTGGGTATTTGGACAAATCATGATTTCGCAGGTGTTCGCATCTTTCGAATTTCGGAAGGGAGGGTACATTCTAAGAGGTTAGAACTCCTCGTTCCAGTTCCGCTCCTCGTTTTAGCATCTCTTCTCTTAATGGGCAATATTTCCACTTTTCATCATCTCCAGCACCAAACCAGTGTCTACATGTGTGACCGACCGGGTCGATTCGGTCTTATATATTAACATTTTTAATTGTGTTTTTTACATTGGATAAAAGTAGATACTTTTTTTTTTTTTAGTAGATAGAGCTAGAAAATTGTATATCATACACAACAGTTGAGGATCAATGGGAAAGTAATTCTGCTTTGAAAGTTGATAAACTTGTAACCTCACTTTTGAGAAAATGGCCCTTGAATGTTTTGGTACACCTACTGGAGAGCTCTTCTTTGTCTACATCCATTCAGCATTGTTCACACCCTCTTAAGCCTTAGTCCCACCCATCTCTTTAAGGATTCACATGTGAGGCCATGTGCTAAACAGAGTGAATACAATAGTGTACTTAACAACCAAAGATTAAGACTAAAGGCTGGTTTACGTCTATCTACGTCAATCTGCATGTCTGTAGACAGTTGTCGCAGTGACATCATGAACATTTTATTGTCGTCTGACATCAAACTTATCTTTGTCGTTATGGAAAAGTATTAACACAAAAACGACAGGCTGCATGACGTCAGCAGCCTGGTGGTCCAAAATAGCACAACTGGTTTATTTTAACACCAATAAACCTGTTTGTTTAAACATTTATTTAGTATCTGTTTATCTAGAAAAACAGGCAACTAAAATAAACTTTCTTAACAATGTTTTGGTTTGTTTCTAGCTTGTTAGCTAGCTAGCTAATGTTAAGTTAGCTGGCTAGCAAATGAAGACCATATCATATAGCTGACATCTTAACTTGAGCTACTTTGCATTCATTATTACAGGAAAATAAACTCACAACAAGATCCATATTTACAAGTTAATGGCAAGCTAATTACAGAATATAGCTTACGGTTGTGAGTGTGACAAAATAAAAGCAGGACATTCTACTGGAGAATTTTACAACTTGTACACTGTCTCATTGGCCTAACGTTATATCCTAATTTGACTTTGGTGCAGGTCATGTTGTCCTTCACATTACCGTCTCTGGTAAAAACACACTATATCAAATACAATCCACGTTTATTTGTCACATGCACAGGATACAGAAGGTGTAAACGGTACAGTGAAATCATTGCTTGCATAGTGGAGTATTTTGTTTAGGCATGTAGTTAGTTAAACAATGAACCATAATCCCAACTCATAACGTTACTACCCTGCATGAATCTGTAGCTAAAGCTAACCAACTAGGTTCAATGTTAGCTAGTTAGATAATATTGGGCTATAACTAGAAATGCTAATGGCTCTGAGATACGAATAATATTACACAGATTGAACACGCAACTAACTAGCTAACATACTGTTAACTAGCTAGCTAGCTAACAGTACGCTTTAACTTGCAATGAAAACAACTTTCTGACAAAATTTGAAACGTATAGTAGCTAGCTAGACTCTTACCCGTATACATGGATGAACGCTTCTCCCTCTGTCACGGATGCCATGGTTTGAAGATGCAATCCGGAGACAGCTGTTTTATACAACAGCCTTCTGTGTGTTCTCTTTTTTGACTCTCTCGGCATATTTGCAATCAAACGCTAGAATTCTCTCCATCTCCTTAGCTATCAAACTCTGCTTCAACCGGGCATTCCACTGATTTCAAAACTCTTTTTCAAAACTCGGTCCTCCAGAAAGTGTAGAGCATTAGCAACACTTTTGCAGTTCTTCGTGATATTGTTAAAAAAAGATTACCTACACATATTGAGTAGCTCATGTTATAGACAGAAGTGTGCTACATGGCAGACCAATCCAAACTCATTTCTAGGCATGTCCAGCCCACCCATTATCTCAGCCAATCATGGCTAGCGGGAAGCTCCCGGTCTTTGTCCGTGGCTAAACCAACTAGGCTCGTAATTGAACAATTTTATTCGTATTTACAAATGACATACAAGTTTGTTATTAACCTCTAACACCTCCCAAACCCGGATCCGGGATCCCCCCCATCACAAAAGCTGACTAGCATAGCCTAGCCTAAAGCCACAGGGATATCATATAATAAAATGTTCATGAAATCACAAGTCCAAGACACCAAATGAAAGATACACATCTTGTGAATAAAGCCATCATTTCTGATTTTTAAAATGTTTTACAGGGAAGACAAAATATGTAAATCTATTAGCTAACCACGTTAGCAAAAGACACCACTCCCATACTCCACCATTTTCTTACTGCATCAGTAGCTATCACAAATTCGACCAAATAAAGATATAAATAGCCACTAACCAAGAAACAACCTCATCAGATGACAGTCTGATAACATATTTATTGTATAGCATAGGTTTTGTTAGAAAAATTTGCATATTTCAGGTATAAATCATAGTTTACAATTGCAGCCCCCATCACAACTCTCACTAAAATGACTAGAATAACTACAGAGACCATCGTGTATTAGCTAATTACTCATCATAAAACATTTCTTAAAAATACACAGCGTACAGCAATTGAAAGACACAGATCTTGTGAATCAAGACAATATTTCAGATTTTCTAAGTGTTTTACAGCGAAAACACAATATATCGTTATATTAGCTTACCACAATAGCAAACCAGACAACAGCATTGATTCCAGCCAAACATAGCGATAACGTATTCACCACCAAAATAAATTAATTTTTCACTAACCTTCTCAGAATTCTTCAGATGACAGTCCTGTAACATCATATTACACAATCCATATAGGTTTTGTTCGAAAATGTGCATATTTAGCAGCACAAATCGTGGTTATACAATGTGATCAGTGGCAACAGGTCATGCATTCTGGCCGGCGCCATCTTGGAAAGGCACCTAATCTAATCAATAAATAATCGTAAACTTGACTAAAAAATACAGGTTGGACATCAAATGAAAGATGCATTAGTTATTAATGCAACCGCTGAGTTAGATTTTTAAAATTAACGTTACTAGACATACAGTGTGCGTTACAGCCAGACTAGTGCCGCAATAATGGCGGACAAATCCGTTTACATTTTTCCACATAAATACGGAATAACATCATAAATAGCTCTTACTTTTGGACGAGCTTCCATCAGAATCTTGGGCAAGTGGTCCTTTGTCCAAAAGAATCGTTGCTTGGTTGTAAAACGTCGTCTTCAACTTCGGAATTAGCAGCTAACAATAGCTATGTGGCCACAACATGCCCAAATCCTCAAAACACAATACTATGGAAATTCCGAAAATAGCAATATACTCGCATAAACTGATATAACTCGGTTTAGAATAACTTCGTTATGATGTTTCTAACACCTATATCGAATTAAATTACAGACGGATATATCTAAGGTCGATAACTGAGCGTTTCAAAATGCCATCCTGAGGTCTTGCTTTGCGTAATGACGAACGTCGAAAAGAGAGCTCCCCTCGTTCCTTGGCCTTTTATAAGCTCTGAGAACTACGTAGAAACTCCATTCCACTTCTCATTGGTTACTGACATCCAGGGGAAGGCGGGTGCAGTTCATGTCGACCCATAGGATACATACAGAGCTTTAAACTGATCTGAGAACAGAGCCTCGTTTTCAGACCTTCGCAGTTCCTGTCATGGATTTCGCTGCAGAAAGAGTTCTGTTTCACCCACAGACATAATTCAAACGGTTTTAGAAACTAGAGAGTGTTTTCTATCCAATAGTAATAATAATATGCATATTGTACGAGCAAGAATTGAGTACGAGGCAGTTTAATTTGGATACGAATTTGTGCTATGTCGAAATGGCACCCCCCTAGTGGCAAGAAGTTTTAAGGCACCTGAGAGTTCACTTGATCCAGAAGGCATTTCTAACTTTTGATGTTTTAACTTGATATATTTTTCAACAAAACTTAGAAGTGCGCCGTTTTCACATATGTTGACACTAGTATTGTGCCGGAGATAATTAAAATTTGGTTGAAAAAGTGATGGAGTTGCCCTTTAACAGTATGGATCCAAAACTTGATCGAGCAGCTGACTATTTACGTGAGACTTTAGTTCTGGGTTAACCGAGATTAGGCCATATAGAAGAGAATTGTCTATATTCAGGCAATGTTTTCCTGGTAGAGTCACACCTACATTTTGTTTCATGACACCATGACATCAAAAACCTGCTCTAGTATTTCATCACACCCTAAAAAACAAGACACGTCTCTGTGTTCGCTGACAGCTTCCTGACATTCAGTTTGTTTGAACACTTCAAAACAGATCAGAAGTAGAATGTCTTTCCCCCAATGAGCACTCACTTCACCTCTGTCTGTGCTGTGCCTGCTGGCCTCTGAGGAGAAACAACTGACGTCCTGTGTGTATTGTCTTGTCACGGCCAGCTCAGACAGGCAGGCTTCTGCTAGCACAGTGTGCAGTGTACTACAGGGACCTCAGCAGTCTTCTCCGAGATAGCAGCAGTCACACACAGAGACAGATAAGAGGAGGCAGACTGCTTTTACCGAGCCCTTATACCCTCTCTCGCTCTCTGAAACTGAAAATATCTCTCTCTCCTTGTTCACTATTGATAATAGCGCAATGCCTGGGGGGATAGACGGACCATATAATGTGGGTCCAGTGAGATAGGCTCATTGTAACGTATCTCTTACCGGCGTATAGATGGGTCTCTCTGTCTATTGTCCAGTCTAATCCTGGTCTGAGAGAGATTTAACCCCCCTCCCTCTATGGTTTCTATGGCGTATCAGTGGTGTTGTTTTGCTCCCCTTTTGTGGGAGCCTTGTCAAAGCACTCTGGTGTGAACTTATAAAGAGGTCACAGGTTCTTTGTCCCTGCTCTGTGTCCCCACACTGCTCTGCTCTGGGGGCTAGGGGCTGTAAGGACAGCCACGTCAGAATGACTGACAGATAACACCAAGCTGCACGCATGAGAGAGGGAGAGAAGGAAATGGAAAGAGAGGTAGGAAGATGGAGAGCGAGAGAGCTGGAAAGAGGTAGAGACCTGGGGGAGACAGGAAAAATATACAGGTTCAAGGTTGGGAGAGAAAGGATCCAAGAGAGGTAAGTGAGGACGTCTTGCTGTAACAGTTAACAACCACAGCAGTAAATAACTCTGTGGCACTTAGATTTTGGTGTTATTTTTCCTTTTTTTGCCCAAACCCCCAAACACCTGGGCTAATCTGCCTCTCTGACTGATGCTTATATGAAATGCTGTGTGAGTCCCGCCACCTAATAGAGCTGTTAAACTTCTCTAGCATTTCATTTAATGGTGTTGGAAAGTGCTGCAATTTTGCAAATAGGGTCTCTCCAAATGCCAGGCCTCCCCAAATGACTCGTTTACTAATGCTTGCAAAATCCATCTTTTAGGCTCTGGCTCTCCCTTTCTCCCTTCTTTCTCCCTCTCTTTCTTCCTGAATCCCCTTTCTCTCCTCCCTCTCTCCATCTCTCTTCTCCTTCTCTCCATCTCTCTTCTCCCTCTCTCCATCTCTCTCTCTCAGCCTCCTGGCCAGGGTTCTCCTGCCTTTGCGTAAGGTCAAATTAGCAGTAATGACTCAATGTAAAGCTGTATGTCTGGCTGTTTGCGTTACTTGGCTCGTCACACTAGCGACTCCTTGTGGTGGGCCGGGCGCCTGCAGGCTGACATCCGGTCGTCAGTTGAACGGTGTTTCCTCCGACACATTGGTGCGGCTGGCTTCCGGGTTAAGCGGGCGGGTGTTAAGAAGCGCGGTTTTGCGGGTCATGTTTCGGAGGATGCATGACTCGCCCTTCACCTCCCGAGCCTGTTGGGGAGTTGCAGCGATGAGACAAGATTGTAATTGGGGAGAAAAAGGGGGTAAAATACAACAACAACAAAATAAAAATACAATAAAGAACGATGCTGTGCTGCTATGACTTAATGAGTTATTTGTGTCTTACTCCACATTCCTAGTGTAGTGAAATGAGGCTTTGAGTTCTGAGAATCACTTGGGTTCTGGTGCGAGGGGAATTTGACTGTTGACCAGCAGTGTGTCATTAGTGACTGAAGTACTCAATTTTGGTTTTTATTATTTTAGTTTTTTTTTAAACAACTAATTGACTGATGTCAGTTAATTATTTGAATTCAAGTTAGTTCGTGTTTTTCTCTGAGCTCAATACGCACATTGCACAGTTTCTCTAGAGATAAATCAGATCCAGCCTGAACTGTGTGTTGTAGTAGGGAGTTGTAGTTTCTACATAGTTTATGCGCTAAACTAATTCAAATAGTGGCCTGTATTCTACATAGTTGAGCGCATAAAACGTGGTAATTAACTGCAATGGCCATAATCCATTGCGCATCTACGGAAGAGGCACAAGAATGCGCAATCATGAGGTGATATCGAGAGCAGCTGTTGCTTCGCGGTATCTCTACCTGAACATACATGATCTAAGTGATTGATAGTTGGTATTCAGCGGTCATAAAAGTATGCCTTATTTACTTTGAATAACTACTAAAATAGTGACTTTTGTCAGACAGCACAGGCAGCAGCTCTGTAGAGATGAGATGATGACTTGGAATAAAAACATAGTCACCAAATAAAACAAATGTAATATACACAACATCTGAAATATTTTATTAAAGTGAATAAATGATGTGATAAGCAGTAATGGGCTGTCATCACCATCATGGGATTTTTATTAGCTGTTTTATTCTGTGTTACAGCATTCAACCCACATGATTTTTAATAATGGAACCGAAACCGAACAGATCTCAAAAAAAGCACTAATCGTTCAGACTACTCTGCTTCTCACTCTGGAAATGGAGTGGCGCCCGCAAGGTTACCGTGGCTATGCAGGGCGTGGCGTCATCCAACCCCTGTCCGTTTTATAGTCTGTAAATTTTAACGAGTGTCACATCTGCACCTGATTAAGGACTTTTAGGGTATAGGCCCACCTGCACTCCAACCGCTGCTGCTGGGCTCAACTTTTTTGATTTGCGACTTCACGCCGAGCGCAATAGCTTTTGGCAGGCGGCAGGAAACATAAATTGTTTCAAGTCTTGTCATTTTAATTTATTTATCATTCTACATTGTTGGCTTGGCTCACCCCAAGCTTGGCAGGAAAAATATTGGCATGGGAGAGTTGCTGAACGGTTTGTTCCCTGAGTTGGTTTTGGGATTTGTTTCAGTGAGACCGTTCCACTGTTTTCTCTGACATTCTCAGACATCTAGTGGATGTTCTCTCAGACTGATGCACTCATGGACATCAACTAGGAGTGGAGGTTGTTGATGTAAATATCTGGGTTCTCTTAAGGCCTCGTGTTGATCAGAAATTAGTGTTTGAACTAAATTGAGTCTCGCTCTCCTTCCCTCAGATATCTGTTCCTGCTGTTCTCTGATGACGACCATCTTCCCTTTGAGCACTGGGTGTTCAACACAGAGGCCCACCCCCTCCCTGTCATCAAGAAGGAGATGACAGACACAGACAAGCCCAACCAGCTGGAGTAGAGTGGACCACCCCCTGACCTGACCCCACCCATCTCGGAACTCCTCTAACCCCTCCCTCTCTGAGCAGTGGGCGGAGCTGTCTATTTTACTCCTCCCCCACTGTGGGTGGAGCTCACCCAGGCAGGCCACTCCCCTGGTAGACTGGACTCGCTCCTGTTTTTGAGTCCATGATCAGACCAGATGGAACCGGACCGGGCTGCCTGCCTCTCCTGACCCAGACTGCCCTCTACTGGGGACTGGGAACCACCACTCAGAACCACCTCGTCCATGAGTGCTTGTCTTGTCATCGTGTAGAGATAACAATCAGTCTGCATGCTGCCCTCCCGTCCCAGTGCTGTAGAGGCTGTAGGATTTACCCTCCTCTGTGAGGAGAACAGGACACTACTGCGCTGTAAGATTCACCATCACTCAGAAAAAGCCATACTGATTTGAATACAGCTTTATCATTTTCTTTCTGTCCATGTATTTTGGGTATGTGATTGTGGGTGTGACTGAAAACAGATTTTATGTCAATCAACATATTATCGGATTTGGGTTGTTCTTATGGTAAATATGATTTTAGTCGCACTTAAACAATGGACCATTTAGGTGGATTTCTGTTAAAGACCCAGAGCTTGATTCTCACCTGCTCTATAGCTGAAATCCAGTCAAAATAGTGCCTTTCAGTCTGAAATAGTCTATCGAATAAGCAGTTCAGGCAAATTGCAAGGCTTTTATTTATACAGGTAGTCTGGTAGTTATCAGACAGTCCAGGTGGCATTGGCTGAAGGTTTTATCACCTTTACCACACTGCCATCTAGTTTTGGACAACCAGTACTACAACAGTTCAGTCCTCCAGTCATTTGAGTGTAGCAGGTAGGTTTATAAAGGGGATGAAGTCACGGGGGAAAAGACCTGCACTGAGGACAACCTCTCAGTTAATGAAGTGGACACATTTACAGTTTAGCTTGGTCCCTTCTTCCTGAAATATGAAACGTGTGGGGAAAGTAGAGTTCATCCCTTCTATCAACATGTCATCAATTCATTCAGCCTAGTCAGTTTGTCAGAGCTCACTTTATTTCCCAACCCCCAACATGTTCCTTTGTTCTTAAATTGACAAAGTTGATGTGTGTGTTTAGTTTTTTCTTTATTAGAGGTGGTAAAGACAATGAATTCCATGTGATGTAAAATAGTTGCTATGCTGATAATTTATTCCGTAGTACATTGGAAGGAAGGTTTGGGATCAGGCCCCTAGGTGGCACTGTGGAGAGCGAGGGCACTGTGTTGTGGATTATTTGGGAGTTGGAGACCAGGGCAGAGTCAGACCAAGAACTTGGTAGTGAATCATATGGAACGAATGCATCGTATGAATGAATGTACCATCAAATGTGATGTTTAAGATTATTTTTCCTTTGTTGTTCTTAATTTGTTGATTTGTTTGTTGATTCCTTTCTTCTGGAAAGCACAAAATGCTGAAGGAATGTGTCGTGGTACCCATCAGAAGAATCTGTTAGTCAGTTCAGGAGAATAAGAGGAGGCACAAGAGGAGTTGTTTAGGTGTGTTGACGTGCAATGAGAAGGTTCTCTGTTCACTACACTGGATGAAATCCACTCACATATGAACATGTAAACATGCTGAATACTGTGTAGAGAAAAGAGGACAAATAGATTGAAATGGTCACATATCATACATAGACATTCACACTACACACACTCATGACCATGGAAGTTTATGGACACTCAGACATGGCCGTTCAGTTGACCGCAGGATCAATCTGACCTCCCTCCGTTGTCTCATCATAATGAGAGTTAGAGAGAAGAGTGTGTTTGTATGAAACCTTAGTCAAAAGGTTCTGTTCTTCTGCAGTGTACTTTTACAGACAGGGGGCGCTGATGTTCCTAAAATGGCTCCGCATGCATCTTATTGGGAAATAGATGGGGTATGATCAAGAGGCCTTCATCTTTTTTGAAGTAATATTCTGACCCTAGAAAATAGACCAGAGGTTTAAGAAGCCTCACTGATATCAGCCACCTGCTGGAGCTACACTCCTCCAGACTTCCAGAAACGCCAGCAGGGCAATCTCTGCTTTCTCTACTGTTCTTTATAAAGGCAAAGTCAAAGTAATCCCTGTTTACCTTACTGGAGGAAGCAATATTAATGAGGGAAACTGTGATGTCCATATACGTTGAGATCCCCCTCCACCTAGTTAATTATGGCAGCCATTCAGGCTCAAGGGAAGAGAGTATCACTCACTATACACTGTAGATATGACACTGCTCCATTCACCGTCTCTGAGAGCCTAAAAGGCGCTGCGTAGTCAATTCGGCTTCTGCATTGGCCGTGCAGCATTTACAGTGATACAGCCTCTGCAGAAGTTAGGGCATTCATACTTTGTGAGCTTTGCATAGCAGTGCAGAGCTGTTGCCAAGGAAGTGAGTTTGTGTTTATACAGAACCTCCCGCCTTCACCTACCGTCAACCAATCATGTCAATGCGGAGCTATACAGAGCCTTCAGCATTGTTACAAAATTTGAGCGGCTCACAGCGATGCGGTACGAAGCTCAATTTGGCCTCTGAGTGCCTCCAGAGGCTTCGCAATTGCGTCACACCATCCATACGGCGCCTCAGACCACGTTGTCAGATCAAGCATAAATTGTCTCTAAGTGTCTCCTGACTGTTGCAGCTTTCGGGAGCAGAAGGGATGACTCGTAGGAATACTGAAAAACGTAAAAGTCGCTGTAAAATGAAAACATGACGCATTTATTTTCCTCTTTCTTTCATTATGCAGACTAGAAGACGTGCTGTTCATTTCCAATTGACTTTGTGGTTGAATATTGTGTTGACGATCTCTCGCATTACAATGCCTTTTATTTGTGAATCTCTTGTTAATGGTTTCGTGAAATAACCTCAGAAATGTAAACTGTACAATATTGCTGATAATCATTCCATTGCACATAGTTTAATAGTTTATTTGGGTTAATATGTTATTTTAATTTTGTGGGAAATTGTTATGTTGGTTTTTGTTTCTTTCTTATTAAAATGTAAATATTCCATTCTACATATATATAAATCTTACGAACGTATGGATGAAATTATGTTAATGAGCAGCAAAAATTTTCATAAACTATATTTGTTACACTTCTATTGTGAATAAAACAATCTTTTAATAGATAGCCTTTTTGGTGTTTTCATTCTAAAATGTAATCTTGACATCAATGATTAGTCCTCCAATGGGTCAAATGTGTCTGATAATCAGAGGCTGTACAGGGCTCTCACCACTATGTTTTATCAGCGCTGTAAGAGAGAGGATACCAAACCACTTCCAAGTGAAGCTGTATGTATAGCTATTATCCACTAGGTGGCAGAAGACTATCAAAACATTGTTTGTGATGTATTGCTACTCTTTCAACTCTGCTTTCTTTGTCTTGACCTTCAGACATGCTTATTGCATGTAGTTGTATGCGTCGTTAATCAATCAAATGTATTTATAATGCCCTTTTTACATCTGCAGTCGTCACAAAGTGTTAATACAGAAACCCAGCCTAAAACCACAAATCAATCAATCAATCAAATGTATTTATAAAGCCCTTTTTATGTCAGCCGATGTTACAAAGTGCTATACAGAAACCCAGCCTAAAACCCCAAACAGCAAGCAATGTAAATGTAGAAGCACGGTGGCTAGGAAAAACTCCCTAGAAAGGCAGAAACCAGGCTCTGAGGGGTTGGCCAGTCCTCTTCTGGCTGTGCCGAATGGAGATTACAACAGTACATGGCCAAGATGTTCAAACGTTCATAGATGACCAGCAGGGTCAAGCAATGCAGCTGTAGAAGCACAGTGGCTAGGAAAAACCTAAAGAGGAATCAGTCTCTGAGGCATTTCATGAGCTGAAATAAAAGATCCCAGAAAAAGCTTGTTTCTCTCAAATTTTGGGCACACGTTTTTTTACATCCCTGTTAATGAGCATTTCTCCTTTGCCAAGATAATCCATCCACCTGACAGGCATATCAAGAAGCTGATTAAACAGCATGATCATTACACAGGTGCACCTTGTGTTTGGGACAATAAAAGGCCACACAATTCTGTCACACAATACAAGGCCACAGATGTCTCAAGTTTTGAGGGAGTGTGCAATTGGCATGATGACAGCAGGGATGTCCAACAGAGCTGTTGCCAGAGAATTTAATGTTAATTTCTATACCATAAGCTGCCTTTTAGAGAATTTGGCAATGCCTCAACCGCAGACCACGTGTAACCGTGCCATCCCAGGCCCTCCACATCCGGCTTCTTCACCTGTGGGATCGTCTGAGACCAGCCACCCGGACAGCTGATGAAACTGAGGAGTATTTCTGTCTGTAATAAAGCCCTTTTGTGGGGCAAAACTCATTCTGATTGGCTAGGCCTGGCTCCCAAGTGGGTGGGCCCCTGACCAGTCATGTGAAATACATAGATTAGGGCCTAATGAATTTATTTCAATTGACTGATTTCTTTATATGAACTGTAACTCGGTAACATTTTTGAAATTGTTTCATGTTGCGTTTATATTTTGGTTCAGTATATATATCCCTTAATGCTTATGGTGTGCAATTATGCAATGGAAATGCAACTTGTTCAGTGAATTATAGATAGTGGTTTTATTGACAGATTAGAGATGTATGCTATTTCTAAGATGTCTCCTATAGCCACTTGATGAATTTAAGTCCATCTAAAGCTAGGTATTGTACTGTACAGTATACAGAAGCTGAAAGTGTGAACTACAGTTGTTAACTAAGAACACAGGGTGGCAGCACAACCCAGCAATACACACTAATAAGGATGAAGGATTTTGTCTGTTGCCAGTTAACTACTATATAATATTAATAGACATAGAGGCAGTAATGCACAGGCCTCTAATAAGACAGTGACACTTACTTTTCACAGGTATCCCTGAAAAGAGTTATCTTCTTCCTGTATTCTTTCTCCTTATATTATCTTCCTCACTCATCCATAGTCACAGCTTCCCAGGGAGATGCATGCATGCAGGGCCGGCCCTAGCTATTTGGCGGCCCTAAGCGAGATTTGGAAATTTTGCACATTTTTCCATGGGGATGACAGAAAGATTTGAAGTTTCAAAGCAAGCTTTCAAAACAATATTCCTGCAATTCGAAACATTTTGCCAAGTCTTATGCCATGTTAAAGGAGAAGTTTTATTTTTTACAACCAAATCTCTATTTTTGATGTAAATTAAATGTTATAGAAGGGTCCAGACACCTTTTTTGCCAACCTTAATTCGTAGCGTTATATTTCATTTTGTTAAGACTCGAGCGCTACCTCTCGGTCCATTCTACAGGTAACTGCCAAAATAAAGGAAACACTTGAGCAAATGCTAGGTTAAAAAATACAAGGTTAAGACAACGTAATAAAAAAAAAATTATGGGACCAGCGCCATTGATAACTACTAGCGCTGTTGCTAACTAGCAATACTGGTCCCATGAATTGCAAAGAGTTATGGGGATATTAGAAACACATTGTTTTAACCTTTTAATCTTCAACCTAGAGTCCTAGTTGTTAGCTAGCTGGCTAGATATTTGCTGTCTTTTTTCTGGCATTAGCTTAAAATGCCATTTTTTTCACCAACCTTATGATCTGCTTCAGGCTACTAGGCACTTCTACCTAGGCAGTTTAGCTACAACACTAGAGCTGGTACCATGGTTGATTCAGAGCGGTAGAACCTCAGCATTATTATGATACCATTGTCTTAGCCTTCCCATCTTCAACCTAGAGTAAATTAGTGACTGTCACTAACTAGGGTTGAATGGCGGGAATCCAGTTACAGAGATTTACTGGGATTTACCTCCAAAAACCACTCCCTTTTCCCTTTTACCGGTAAATTATAATACATTATTTATATGAACAGCATGGCGTGAAATGGACCTGTTCAATTCTTTGCGATGCCTAAATATGGTTTCTCTATGGCTTCTGCCTGATGAATCAACGCTCAGGGTGGGGATAGACAGCCCATCTCAGTATAGAGCGCAGTTCACAATACATGTAGACCTACAATATCATCTCATCATGGTAACTTTTTTTCTTGTGACAGGTAGGCCTACATTTGCTGCAGCATAGCCTATGCTACAATAATATAAATACAGAACTCGCGTCTAATTCACCCATCTCCGTCTGGCTTTTGGAGTCACCTTGTTTTTTAAATGTAAAGATAATTATTTTTTTAATTGTAAAGATGATATTTTTTTATTTTATTGCAACTGTAGAGTTTTAAAACAGCCTATCACTCATATCTTTGCTTTAAATCAGTGCACGTGTGAGAACTCACTGGCAGTCTTTCTCTCCATCTACTCCATTCAAACTGCATCCAAAATAGATCATCCTGTTCTAGATTGATATATAGCCCTACACAGTGCCTTCGGAAAGTATTCAGACCCCTTGACTTTTAGGGAAAGGGGGATACCTAGTCAGTTGTACAACAATGCATTCAACTGAAATGTGTCTTCCGCATTTAACCCTCTGAATCAGAGAGGTGTGGGGGGGTTGCCATAATTGACATCCACGTCTTCGGCGTCACGGGAACAGTGGGTTAACTGCCTTGCTCAGGAGCAGAACGACATATTTTTACCTTGTCAGCTCGGGGATTCGATCCAGCAAACTTTCAGTTACTGGCCCAAAGCTCTAACCACTAGGCTACCTGCCACATTTTGTTAGGTTACAGCCTTATTCTAAAATTGATGAAATAGTTTTTTTTCCTCATCAATCTACACACAATACCCCATAATGACAAAGCAAAAATAGGTTTTTAGACATTTTTGGAATATCAATGGAAATATCAAATACGGAAATATTACATTTAGATAATTATTCAGACCCTTTACTCAGTACTTTGTTGAAGCCCCTTTGGCAATAATTACAGCCTCGAGTCTTCTTGGGTATGACGCTACAAACTTGGCACACCTGTATTTGCTGAGTTTCTCCCATTCTTCTCTGCACATCCCCTCAAACTCTGTCAGGTTGGATGGGGAGCATTGCTGCACAGCTATTTTCAGATGTTAGATCAGGTTCAAGTCCGAGCTCTGGTTGCGCCACTCAAGGACATTCAGAGACTTGTCCCCGAAGCCACTCCTGCGTTGTCTTGGCTGTGTGTTTAGGGTTGTTGTCCTGTTGGAAGGTGAACCTTTGCCCCAGTCTAAGGTCCTGAGCGCTCTGGAGCAGGTTTTCATCAAGGATCTCTCTGTACATTGCTCCGTTCATCTGCCTCGATCCTAACTAGTCTCCCAGTCCCTGCCACTGAAAACACCCCCACAGCATGTTGCCTCACCACCATGCTTCACCGTAGGGATGGTGCCAGGTTTCCTCCAGATGTGACACTTGGCATTCAGGCCAAAGAGTTTAATCTTGGATTCATCAGACCAGAGAATCTTGTTTCTCATGGTTTGAGAGTCTTTAGGTGCTTTTTTGGCAAACTCCAAGCGGGCTGTCATGTGCCTTTTACTGAGGAGTGGATTCCGTTTGGTCACTCTACAACAAAGGCCTGATTGGTGGAGTGCTGCAGAGATGGTTGTCCGTCTGGAATGTTCTCCCATCTCAACAGAGGAACTCTAGAGCTCTGTCAGAGTGACCATCGGGCTCTTGGTCACCTCCCTGACCAAGGCTCTTCTCCCCCGATTGCTCAGTTTGGCCGGGCAGCCAGCTCTAGAAAGAGTCTTGGTGGTTCCAAATTTCTTCCATTTAAGAATGATGAAGGTCTTGGGGACCTTCAATGCTGCATAAATGTTTTGGTACCCTTCCCCAGATCTGTGCCTCGACACAATCCTGTCTTGGAGCTCTACGGACAATTCCTTCAACCTCATGGCTTGGTTTTTGCTCTGACATTCACTGTCAACTGTGGGACCTTATATAGCCTTTCCAAATCATGTCCAATCAATTGAATTTACCACAGGTGGACCCCAATCAATGGAAACAGGATTCACTTGATCTCAATTTCGAGTCTCATAGCAAAGGGTCTGAATACTTATGTAAATAAGGTATTTCTGTTTTGTTTTTTTAATACATTTGCAAAAAAATTCTAAAAACCTGTTTTTGCTTTGTCATTATGGGGTATTGTGTGTAGATTTCTGAGGATTAAAAAAAATGTAATCCATTTTAGAATAAGGCTGTAAAGTAACAAACTGTGGAAGAAGTTAAGTGGTCTGAATACCTTCTGAAGGCACTGTATATTGATGTCCTAGCCTACCTCTTTCAGGTAATAAATTAAATACAGTATTATCCTTATATTTAGCTAATTAATGATGGGTAATGCATAATAAGCATCTAACTTATAGCCTCTGTCTCTTGCGCAATACACAAGCACCTGTGCTCCGCTGGCCTCTCCTTAAAAAACGCTACTTAGCTCTTGGAGTCCCAT
Source organism: Salvelinus namaycush (assembly GCF_016432855.1). NCBI lineage: Eukaryota > Metazoa > Chordata > Actinopteri > Salmoniformes > Salmonidae > Salvelinus > Salvelinus namaycush. Next base: position 12,008,750 of record NC_052330.1, read on the forward strand.
GCAGGAAAAGCTAGACTAGAGTAGCTTGCTGGACATTTGTTTGCATTTCTGTTCCCAATAAACTATTCAAAATGGGACGCACGCTCTTGTTTGCTGAATGTTAAATACAGCAGCCAATAGAACTCACGGGTAGTTTGAAAGAAGAGTGAATGCGCGATGGCGGTAGGTTATAGTAGTTATTTATTCAGACCCATAACCATTCAATCTTCGTGAAGAGAAGTCAAAGCTTCCTGTGTCTAATTCTAACATTATGAAATGTATATGTGGGTCAGCCTACTAATTATACAAATAGACCCTATTATATTTAAACATGTAAATTAAATTCCCTAGCCTATACTTGTAACTTTGTAGGCCCCATGTGCTGCACCAGAATCACATGTTCTCTTCTGCTTTATCATGGTTTGAACGATGTGCGTAATTCCAATCCATATAATACAGTATAACACAATACAGTACAGTAATACAGTTCACACTCAAAAAGATTAGCCTACTAGAGCTAGTTTCCTTTATTTACCAAGAGAGCATAGGCTATAGCTAGCTACATCTATGGCCTTTTATGTTTTTCTGTCGTGCGTAATGTGCAGTAGCTTATATCATTTACAGTATGTATTGGATAATGGCACAATCATTTGGGCTCTTTTGGGGCTTGGGCTCATAAAATGGTGTCAATGTAGGGCTTATAAAATGTATTTAATATATGGCTCATCAGGGTCAGGTAGCATCAGGTTTGAATGTTCATGCTGATCAAAGCTGTAGTAAAATCCAGACATATGTTTTATAATGCTTCTGAATGACACTTCCTTTCCAATACATATCAAGGATCTTATTCTGGTGACATCATCATCGATGCTTGGCTGTTGTTTGACAAATAAAAATAATCTTGCTCTTTAGTCCATAATAATCTCATCATGTAGGCTATACATGCGCTCTAGCCAGCAGCTCACAGATACAGTACTGTATCTGTGCTCTGCATGCTGTTGGCTAGAGCGCACTTGCCAAAACCAAAGTGGTTATACTCCCTATACAATGCAACATTTTTTGTGAGGAAACCATCAGTAGAGTTGAAAATACTATGGAAACGCATTGAACTTGTATATTTTATTTATGGGATTTTAACCTGCTAACGGTGTTTAATTTTTTACTGTGTCATCATGCACATTCTTTTATCAGCAACAAGTCAATTTGATGGAAACATCTCTGGTGGGAAAATGCACATGTTGTTTTCATGCAGATGTTTGAATATTCGCATGAAAATCTGTCGCCAATTGGATGGAAACCATTCTAGTGGCTGAACTAACAAGAGATAAACTGCGAATTCACAACCAAATTTCGAAATTCCACCTCATCTATTCTACTATTCGAACGCTCAACAGTAAATTGGGATCCCGACTGAGTTCCTAAAAAAAGAATGACGGCGGTTGCCCTAAGCGACCGCGTATGTCCTGCATGTATGTCCATAGTGGCAGCTGGCCAGGTTCCATAGTGTCCCATAGTCCCAGGTCACTGTGGTGACGCGTTTCCCTGTATCCTCACCCTTTCCCAGCCCATTATCATCACTGTCGTTATTCAACCCCCCGTAGCCACACACACTTTCAGCCAGCAGTACACATGCACACAGGGCTGCAATGCATCAGTGTGATGCAGCTCCGTGGGTAATGTTCTAATTTGAGAGCCACAGCTGTTGAAGCGACAGGGATTGCGGGCATTAGAGAGGATTAACCGTCATCCAGCAAAACTACGGCTGATATATTGGAAATGCAGCATTTTAGGCCTGATATGGGCAATCCAATGATTAGGAAAACAACCTAAGTAAGAGACACGTCAGACATTTGATGCTAGGCTGGTGTTTCAATTCACGCCAGTGCTTGACTAGATGTTTAATTTGTATTGTTTATTTTTACTAATTGATGTTAAGTGAAACTTTTTTTATGGTGTCCAGTTCTCCTTTTCCAGATACCCGTCCACTTTCTCTCCTCTGTGGTCTATAACGGTCTCTGTTCTACAGATCAAAGCCACCAAGGAAGTCTTCAACTGTCCTTTATTTTCTCCATGTTCTGAATATTGTTTAAATAAAAAATGCAATAAACTGCTTGTAATGAAATGGCTACCCCGCGAGACACACAGTATATCAACTGCTGAATGTGGATTTTATTTGCTAAATTAAATCCCAATCGCTTTTTTGAAGATTCACGTCATTTTCATGGGGTTAGAATTACTTGATGTTTACATAATGCGTTTGTCCTTTATGGAAATCAGCATGAAGCTTATTCTGGGTGTGTCAGGTTACAGCCCGTGACATGTCCCGCTGAGTCTGGGATGAAGCAGAGGAGACCTCCATGTGACCTTCCCAATCGAGGAGAGACTGGGAAGGAGTGGGGCAGACCAGGGAGGAGGTTGTGTTTTGAGCAGTGTGACATACTCTCTCTCTCTCTGGGGTGCTGTGAGAGGCTCAGCTCGCAATCTCTCAATTCAAATTCAATTCAATTAAGGGCTTTATTGGCATGGGAAACATATGTTTACATTGCCAAAGCAAGTGAAATAGATAATAAACAATAAATAATTTACAGTAAACATTATACTTCCAAAAGTTCCAAAATAACAAAGACATTGCAAATGTCATATTATGTATATATACAGTATTGTAATGATGTGCAAATAGCTAAAGTACAAAAGGGAAAATAAATAAACATAAAAATAGGTTGTATTTACAGTGGTGTTGGCTCTTCACTGGTTGCCCTTTTCTTGTGGCAACAGGTCACAAATCTTGCTGTTGTGATTACTCTGTGGTATTTCACCCAATAGATATGGGAGTTTATCAAAATTGGATTTGTACTTGAATTCTTTGTGGGTCTGTGTAATCTGAGGGAAATATGTGTCTCTAATATGGTCATACATTTGGCTGGAGGTTAGGAAGTGCAGCTCAGTTTCCACCTCATTTTGTGGGAAGAGTGCACATAGCCTGTCTTCTTTTGAGAGCCAGGTCTGCCTTTGGCACCTTTCTCAATAGCAAGGCTATGCTCACTGAGTCTGTACCTAGTCAAAGATTTCCTTAATTTTGGGTCAGTCACAGTGGTCAGGTATTCTGCCACTATGTACTCTCTGTTCAGGGCCAAATAGCATTCTAGTTTGCTCTGTTTTTTTGTAAATTCTTTCCAATGTGTCAAGTAATTATCTTTTGTTTTCTCATGATTTGGTTGGGTCTAATTGTGTTGCTGTCCTGGGGCTCTGTGGGGTGTGTTTGTGTTTGTGAACAGAGCCCCAGGACCAGCTTGCTTAGGGGGCTGTTCTCCAGGTTCATCTCTCTGTAGGTGATGGCTTTGTTATGGAAGGTTTGGGAATCGCTTCCTTTTAGGTGGTTGTAGAATTTAACGGCTCTTTTCTTGATTCTGATAATTAGCGGGTATCGGCCTAATTCTGCTCTGCATGCATTATTTGGTGTTTTACGTTGTACACTGAGGATATTTTTGCAGAATTCTGCATGCAGTCTCTCAATTTGGTGTTTGTCCTGTTTTGTGAATTCTCTCTCTCTCTCTCTGAGGTTCTGTGAGAGGCTCATCTCACTCACTCTCTCTCTCTCTCTCTGAGGTGCTTTAAGAGGCCCAGCTCTCGCTCTCGCTCTCGCTCTCGCTCTCTCTGAGGTGCTGTGAGAGGCTTGGCTCACACCATGACACACCAAAGAGTGCTAATGGAGTTTGGCCGATTATTGTGACGACGTGGGGGAAATTAAGAGATTATGCACATTGAGATCAGATGTGGCTCCTGACTCCTGCTGCCTGGCAGGCAGCTCTGATGTAGGGAGGGGATACAGTGTGAAGTAACGGTCCATGTCTTATTAGAGGTCTGTGCATTACTGCCTCTCTCTGTATATGTCTATGAATGTTATAGTTGTCATCTTCTTCCTGTATTCTGTCTCCTTATATATTCTTCCACACTCATCCATAGTCACATCTTCCCAGGGAGATGAATGGCTCCATAGTGCCCTGTAGTCCCAGGTCACCATGGTGACACATGTGACACAACATCCTCACCCTTTCCCTGTCCATTATCATCACTGTCGTTATTCAAACCCCCTGTGGTCACACACACACACACTCAACCAGCAAGACACATACACACCATCCATCCTACACAGCATCCTGGGTAATAAAACATTCCAGGGCTCTTTCTAGCTGTTTTAGCTTCAGCACCCTTCTGAACTGTTCCCCCATGCTATAGAGAAGATAGAATACTAAATGGGATTGTCCAAGGGATCCAAATGAGGAATAAACCGGGAACAGACAAATGAGAAGTAGATCTTGGTGCCAGATAAAGTAAATGCCTATTTATGTCTTAATATTTGATGACTGTTCTGGCATAAGTTGTCAATGTGCTGAGAAATGAGAGGCTGGGAGAGTTTATGTTTTATTAATCAAGGACCAAAGAAGCACATTTTGCTGGGTGCTGTTTGGAGAACAACTTTCATTTGACCGTTGGCTGTTTCGGGCCCAATCAATTATTGAAGTGATGTTTTAATTGGAGGGGCTCAGTCTGCCGCTCTATCAAAGGGCATCAATCAGCAATGACCTTGTCCACGGTGACAAGGGGCCATAGACAGGGTGCCTCGCAATCTACATTCAAGATGAGTGGAGTCACAAGCTCAGGTCACAACTCACAATCAGTCCTCTGACCCCGTTAGAGAACAGAGCACTGAGAGATGGGCAGAATCTGTTTCCTTACAACACCTCTTTAGGCAATATAACAAGTTTCACTCTAACACTCAAGGTTGGGGACAAACCAACCGCTGTGTCATGGACAGTTTTCCAACTAGCTCAATAGATGTTGGTGACAGTAGCAATAGGCACCAGATGCACCAGACTCTGGCTAATTGTCCCCTCTGGATGCGATCAGTGGGTAGAGAGCTGTGTGTCAGAACCATGGATGGATGAGGCCGTTGTCTTGCTGCCAGACTCCTGAGTGAGTGCCAGCTATAAGGGTGCACTATGCCTGTGGCTGTGTGTCCTAGATGCTGAATCAGCATTGTGGCACTATGCTCTGACCACAGTGTTGGAATGGTATGCATTATTTTTCTCTCTCTCTCTCTCTCTCTCTCTCTCTCTCTCTCTCTCTCTCTCTCTCTCTCTCTCTCTCTCTCTCTCTCTCTCTCTCTCTCTCTCTCTCTCTCTCTCTCTCTCTCTCTCTCTCTCTCTCTCTCTCTCTCTCTCTCTCTCTCTCTCTCTCTCTCTCAAATATATATATATATATATATATATATATATATACACTGCTCAAAAAAATAAAGGGAACACTTAAACAACACAATGTAACTCCAAGTCAATCACACTTCTGTGAAATCAAACTGTCCACTTAGGAAGCAACACTGATTGACAATAAATTTCACATGCTGTTGTGCAAATGGAATAGACAAAAGGTGGAAATTATAGGCAATTAGCAAGACACCCCCAAAAAAGGAGTGATTCTGCAGGTGGTGACCACAGACCACTTCTCAGTTCCTATGCTTCCTGGCTGATGTTTTGGTCACTTTTGAATGCTGGCGGTGCTCTCACTCTAGTGGTAGCATGAGACGGAGTCTACAACCCACACAAGTGGCTCAGGTAGTGCAGCTCATCCAGGATGGCACATCAATGCGAGCTGTGGCAAAAAGGTTTGCTGTGTCTGTCAGCGTAGTGTCCAGAGCATGGAGGCGCTACCAGGAGACAGGCCAGTACATCAGGAGACGTGGAGGAGGCCGTAGGAGGGCAACAACCCAGCAGCAGGACCGCTACCTCCGCCTTTGTGCAAGGAGGTGCACTGCCAGAGCCCTGCAAAATGACCTCCAGCAGGCCACAAATGTGCATGTGTCTGCTCAAACGGTCAGAAACAGACTCCATGAGGGTGGTATGAGGGCCCGACGTCCACAGGTGGGGGTTGTGCTTACAGCCCAACACCGTGCAGGACGTTTGGCATTTGCCAGAGAACACCAAGATTGGCAAATTCGCCACTGGCGCCCTGTGCTCTTCACAGATGAAAGCAGGTTCACACTGAGCACATGAGCACATGTGACAGACGTGACAGAGTCTGGAGACGCCGTGGAGAACGTTCTGCTGCCTGCAACATCCTCCAGCATGACCGGTTTGGCGATGGGTCAGTCATGGTGTGGGGTGGCATTTCTTTGTGGGGCCGCACAGCCCTCCATGTGCTCGCCAGAGGTAGCCTGACTGCCATTAGGTACCGAGATGAGATCCTCAGACCCCTTGTGAGACCATATGCTGACACATGCACATTTGTGGCCTGCTGGAGGTCATTTTGCAGGGCTCTGGCAGTGCACCTCCTTGCACAAAGGCGGAGGTAGCGGTCCTGCTGCTGGGTTGTTGCCCTCCTACGGCCTCCTCCACGTCTCCTGATGTACTGGCCTGTCTCCTGGTAGCGCCTCCATGCTCTGGACACTACGCTGACAGACACAGCAAACCTTTTTGCCACAGCTCGCATTGATGTGCCATCCTGGATGAGCTGCACTACCTGAGCCACTTGTGTGGGTTGTAGACTCCGTCTCATGCTACCACTAGAGTGAGAGCACCGCCAGCATTCAAAAGTGACCAAAACATCAGCCAGGAAGCATAGGAACTGAGAAGTGGTCTGTGGTCACCACCTGCAGAATCACTCCTTTTTTGGGGGTGTCTTGCTAATTGCCTATAATTTCCACCTTTTGTCTATTCCATTTGCACAACAGCATGTGAAATTTATTGTCAATCAGTGTTGCTTCCTAAGTGGACAGTTTGATTTCACAGAAGTGTGATTGACTTGGAGTTACATTGTGTTGTTTAAGTGTTCCCTTTATTTTTTTGAGCAGTGTATATATATATATATATATATATATATATATATATATATATATATATCCCTTAAGGACCAGTGACAGACCCACAGAGAACATAGAGTGCAAGAAGAGCATAAATATGCATGTCATCGCTTGTCCATAGAGGGTGTGTGTCTCTGAGTGTGTGTTTGCAGTGGTTAAATTGAGCAGGAGCTACCGGAAGGCGGACTCCTGCACCATGTCTCAAAGATTCCTCCAATATGTCCTTATATAACCCTAACCCTAGCTTCATGTCCACATCCCGGCTCAATCCCCACCCTAACTATAACGCTAACCCTGTGTGTGCGTGAGCGTATGTGTGTATATCTGCTTCATGATGTAGCAGATTTGGTGGAAAGCCAAGAGTGGCCATGGCTCACACCAGGGACTTGGAACTAAAACAGAGAATCCTGATCTGTTTCAGGGTCACACAGGGCTGAATAACTATACATGGCTCCACTATCTTAACATGTGCCCACAGCATGGCAGCAGCTTTGCAAAGTGTAGAGATCTGTACACGTGCATTATGCATCACTGTGTAAGTGTCCTTTGTAGTGAGATAACATACGACTACTTCAGCGAGGGGTTGCTCTGTAATATTATAATAAAAATACATTTTGGGCACTTCATTAATATGATGCTCCTTTCATGTCTAAGTTTGCATTTCAAATGTAAAATGCAGTGTTAGTCATTCTGAGCGGCTCTACTTGTCCCAGTCAGGAGACTATACTGGGGGAAGCCAGTCCAACTATACTGGGGGAAGCCAATAATGTATTTTTTACTCCATACATTTTCCCTGACACCCAAAAGTACTTGTTACATTTTGAATGCTTAGCAGGACAGGAAAATGCTCCAATTCACGCACTTATCACGAGAACATCCCTGGTCACACTGTCTCTGATCTTGCGTACTCACTAAACACAAATGCTTGGTTTGTAAATTATGTCTGAGTGTTGGAGTGTGCCCCTGGCTATCCGGTAATAAAATTAAAAATACAATTGTGCCATCTGATTTGCTTAATATAAGGAATTTGAAATGATTTATACTTTTACTTTTTATACTTAAGTGTATTTGAGCAATTACATTTACTTTCAATACTTAAGTATATTTAAAAGCAAATACTCAAGTAATATTTTACTGGGTGACTTTCACTTTTACTTGAGTAATTTTCTATTAAGGCATCTTTACTTTTACTCAAGTCTGACAATTTGGTACTTTTTCCACCACTGCATCTCATCTGTAATTAGGCGGGGGGAATCCCCCATGTTCCACTCACAGCAACATAGCTGTAGGAATGTAGGAATGTTATGCTGTCATAAATGTTGATAAGAGCAGTAGTTTGTCTCATTGCAAGTACAAATTATTTATCTCCCAAGATGATTTTCATGGTTAGACAATCTATCGTTATTATAAGGACATTTAACATGTTGTAAGTGAAGCCAGAAGAAACGTTTAAATCAATTTATGGTCAAAAATGATGCATATATAAAAACCATTTTGCCAATGCACTTTATGCCTTCTCTATTGTTCCCTAGACAAAAGCACGAAAACTGCAGCCACTTAAATCCCTAACAGTTCCCAAGAGCGTTGTCATCAGGACGGTTGTGTATTATATTGAGTACGTCCTTGTTCTCTTCAGACGGCCCCAACTAGCTCTTCCTGAAGTGTAGTCACTGTGACATTTCGGAGAAGTTCCTTTTTAATTTCTGAGAGCTCAGCAATCCTCTAACGGACCGTACAATGCACTCTCCAGGCAGACACCATTAGTAACGGTATAGGAGATTCCATCTCTCTGGTACTGGCCATAGACAATGCTTGCCCTTGGGGTAGGATAATCAATCCAAGATAGTTTGCTGTTGCATTGTATTTTTTAACCACAGATGAAATAAATTCACTGCAGATCACAATCCTGATGTGAAAGGATACTTATGATCTAAGTGACATGAGGCAAACACCTTCACTTCAGTCATAACCCCTCCCTGACAAATTGATGTCACAGAACCACGTGCAGAAAATGAGTCGTTGAGAAAGTGGAATCCTGATTACCTCCGTGTTCAGGCCTGGCCAGAGAGAAATGAGCTCTGTCCATGACTGACGTGGCTGTGCTGCTGATCGAGGTGAGATAAAATGATTGCTCAGTTTGATGAAATGACAGCATCACAGGTTCACACTGGGAGATGACAAAGGTGGCTAAGTAGCTTGATGCCACTCTCTAAAGACTCTCAGCAGCAGTAGTAGTCTACCAGCAGCAGCAATCGCCTTGACAATCCTGTCACAATCCTGTCACAATCCTGTCACACACGCTCCATGTGCTGCCTCGCCAAAGACGTTGATCACTTTGAGTACGCTGGAGTTAGTCTGCGGGTGCTGTGAATGTCAGCACAGGGACAACAATGACGGATTTCACACCTGTCTGGTGTCAACCACAAGTCCACATATCCGGAGGGAACTACCACAGCACACAGTACAGACTGACAGATGAGTCCAAAAGGTCAAAGCTGGGACTCCATGCTAGAGGTCCTGGAGAAAATGTACTGTGTACATGACTGGAAAGGATTGAGAAACTGTTATCTCCCACTTATTTTGTATCTTAACACTGCAAACTTTCAGGGCCAGCTACAGATCAGTGCAAAACAAATCAGACTGTCAAACAAATCCAAGGACGGAGCCAGTTCCCTCCAGTATGCCTTTTCAGAAGGCAGTCATTTCATCTGAATCTAACAGAGCATGGCATTGTCTGAAATGAAGGGTACAAGTCAGTTGTTTCATTGTAACAACAACATTTATAAGGTGCATGGCTGTTTCTGCAAATAGGCACATTAACATGACAGAAGGCAATGAAACATTATGTCTGAATAGTCACATGACTCTCTATATCTGGTTAATCATATTGCTAGTGAAGACTCCCTGACGTTTCTGCTCTAATGTGATGAATAGGAATAAATCATTACGACTCCTGAATGTGCATTGAGAGATGTCTGACATGCACAAAACACGTCCCAGAGGCAAAGAGTTCTCTAAGAAAAAACTCTACATTTCCATGATTTGATAAAAGCCTCAACAAGTACTGTATATCCCTTTAGATATACTGTAAATTAAAGTGGTTGACCATAATGCAGAATATTCAGCCAATACTGTATGTATGAATGCATGTTGACAGAGGAGTTGGTTACTTGAACCAACCATTCAAATGGAACGTCATGCTTTGCATAAGTAGTTTACAAGGTATGCCCAGTGGAGTGCAGTGATGATTGATTACACTTGCTCACAAACAAAGGTGAACTATCTCCTCATAGCTTTCCTAAATGATGTAATAAGGTGTTGCTGTATCAAAGCTTAGTAGACTTAGTGTTTCATGTTTATTCTCTTCATTATGGTTGGTTACCTATTCCCTTAATGAGAGGAAGAGTGTATAGTGTCTTTGAAAGTAATCTAATTCATCAAGAGGAAGCAGCTATGACTAGCTAGTTAACCCATGACTAGCTTTATATCCATCTAAATCATAGGAAGAAATGTAAAGAGCACTGTGTCATGACGCTGGCCTGGGGGTAGGTTTATGACAGTCATAAATACCTCTCCCCCCTTTCTTCCTCTCTCTCTACCCCACTGATGATGTGACTATTGAAAATCCCTTGGTTAACATAGAGATTCTGGGAACATCAGAAGGTGGGGGGAAATTAACCATATTTTGGTAATCCAACCAGTTGAACATATGCGTTGGTACTTAATGAATATGATGTCAGTTCGGTTGTCATCTGAGACATTCTCATCAATTATAGGATGACATAAACTGTACAGTGGAAAGTCTACACATTATAGTTATCAGATTCACTTGGAATTGTTGTGCAATTTAAATGTGAAATTATTTGTGAGGGGATGAAATGTGATTTTAGCTTATAAAATGTGACAATTGGGTTTTCATGAGTGAATTAGGCCCGACTCAGTGGCCCGTGAAGAGACATTGGTTATAAACTATGAAACACACCCTCCTCTCCCTTCATATATAAAGCCTTGACGACAATATAACTTCCTGTTCCGGGTACATTAGGATGACGATCCGATGTCAGAAGGGTTCAGATAATAACTACAGAACGAAGCCAACCTCAGCATGAGTTTTGGTTGCGAATGGTATGAACTTTGAACTCTTATTCGCTACAGAAGTGATACCTCCTAGCCGTTGAGTTAGCAGTGGCCGCTGTAAACGTGGGCTCGGAGAGGACAGAGTATCCCGTCTACCACACAACGACGACACTACAACGTTTCCCGTTCACCACCAGAGACACTCTTCAAAGGACAAAGGACTCTGTTGGGCAACACGGCCTTCCATCTACCACCAACCTATTGAAGCGCAGCTCAGAGTAAATATTTATTGCATTTTCCTTTTCCAAATGGACGGTAATTTAGAATGCATAAGATTCTGTATTTACGATAGAGTAGCTGCCTACGGCCCGATAGAGACATCGCTTCTCCCTTTGTTCTTCAGTCTTCCCGCTCTTTCACTCAAACCCAGCCCCCTTTTCTTTGTGTAACCAGCTGTCATATCTGTTCCGTCCGCTAGGGACGTTTTCCTATGACATAATTTGTAATCAAGGTATGATTCATTCTGTGTATATGTAATTCTGTGTGATTAGTTAGGTATTTAGTAAATAAATAATTAAACCCAATTTTGTATTGCTGATTCAACTTGTTAGCCAGGGTTTGTGAAGATAACCAAGAACTTACAACTTTCAGATGAGACTAAAATAAGGTGACGATTAATATTGACTGCTATTGATGTAAAATATTACTAGGTCTTTAAAAGTTTATTCGGAAGATAACTGCTCTATAAATATTATTTCGTGGTGCCCCGACTTTCTAGTTAATTACATGATTAGCTCAATCAGGTAATATTAATTACAGAGAAAGGATTTTATAGAATAGCATGTCATATCACTTAATCCGGTATAGCCAAAGACACGACAACAGTATTATTACTCTGTGTGTGTGTGTCTTTGTGTGTGTGTGTGTGTGTGTGTGTGTGTGTGTGTGTGTGTGTGTGTGTGTGTGTGTGTGTGTGTGTGTGCGTGCGTGCGTGCGTGCGTGCGTGCGTGCGTGCGTGCGTGCGTGCGTGCGTGCGTGGACGTGTTTAACTAGTCCCCACAAGAATAGTAATCGAGCAAAATTTGAGCAACTGGGGACATTTTGTTGGTCCCCACAAGGTCAAATGCTATTTTTAGGGTTAAGGTTAGAATAAGTGTTCGGAATAGGAGCTAGGGTTAGTTTTAGGGTTAGGGTTAGGGTTAGGAGCTAGGTTTAGGGTTAGGTTCAGTGTTTTACAAGTAAAGTAGTAAAAATGGCGCCAACAGATAAGGCAGCCATGCTTCTAGCGCCTAGGCAACTTTGCAGTATTTCGTTTTTTTATGTGTTATTTCTTACATTATTTGCCCAGCATTTATTTTGTGTTATTTCATGCAGCCAGGAAGAACTTTTGAATATCATAGCGGCAGTAACTCACCAGCATTACCAGCATTAGGACCAGGAATACAACCTTCCCGAATCAGATCCTTTGTGAGGCTGATCCAAAACAACACCGGCGAAGAGGAGGTATTCAGAGTGGACTTCTAGTCCGAATCAGGAAGCGCGCACACCACCCACCACTTCTGAGTGTATTACTCGCTAATGTTCAGTCTCTGGATAATAAAGTTGATGAGCTCAGGGCGAGGATTTCCTTCCAGAGAGGCATCAGGGATGGTAACATACTCTGTTTCACGGAAGCATGGCTCTCTCGGGATATACTTTCTGAGTCCGTACAGCCAGTTGGGTTCTCAGTTCATCACGCAGACAGGAATAAATATCTCTCCAGGAAGAAGAAGGGCGGGGGTGTATGTTTGATGATTAACTGGTGTGATTGTGATAACATACAGGAACTCAAGTCCTTTGGTTCACCCGACCTAGAATACCTCACAATATTAACTCCCAAGACAATTCCCATCGGTTATAGTCACAGCCGTGTATATTCCCTATCAAGCCAATACCACGACAGCCCTCAAATAACTTTACTGGACTTTATGCAAACTGGAAACCACATATCCTGAGGCCTCATTTATTGTAGCTGGGGATTTTAACAAAGCAAAAGTTATGTCAACACATTGACTGCAGTACTTGCGTTGCTAAAACGCTCAACCACCTCCACCCTCCCTTCGGCAAATCTGATCACGACTCCATTTTGCTCCTCCCTTCCTATAGGCAGAAACTCAAACAGGAAGTACCCATGCTAAGGACTATTCAACACTGGTCTGACCAATCAGAATCCACACTTCAAGATTGTTTTGATCACGCGGACTGGGATATGTTCCGTTTAGCCTCCGAGATTGACACTGACGAATACACTGATACAATGACTTAGTTTATCAGGAAGTGTATAGGAGATGTTGTACCCACTGTGACTATTAAAACCTAGCCTAACCAGAAACCGTGGATAGATGGCAGGATTAGCACAAAACTGAAAGCGCGAACCACCGCACATAACCATGGCAAGGTGACTGGGAATATGGCCGAATACAAACAGTGTTAACCCTTGTAAGGCTGCCGACCCAGAAGGCATCCCTAGCCGCGTCCTCAGAGCATGCCCAGACCAGCTGGCTGGAGTGTTTACGGACATATTCAATCTCTCCCTATCCCAGTCTGCTGTCCCCACATGCTTCAAGGTGTTCACCATTGTTCCTGTACCCAAGAAATCAAAGGTAACTGAACTAAATGACTATCGCCCTGTAGCACTCACTTCTGTCATCAGGAAGTGCTTTGAGAGACTAGTCATGGATAATATCACCTCTAACTTACCTGACACCCTAAACCCAGTTCAATTTGCTTACCGCCCCAACAGATCCACAGATGATACAATCGCCATCGCACTGCACACTGAACTATCCCATCTGGACAAAAGGAATAGCTATAGCTCAGCATTCAACACCATAGTACCCTCCAAACTCATCATTAAACTCGGGTCCCTGGGTCTGAACCCAGCCCTGTAAAACTGGGTCCTGGACTTTCTGACGGGACACCCCCAGGTGGTAAAGGTAGGAAACAACAACTCCACTTCGCTGATCCTCAACACAGGGGCCCCACAAGGGTGCGTGCTCAGCCCCCTCCTGTGCTCCCTGTTCACCCATGACTGCATGGCCACGCACACCTCCAACTCAATCATCAAGGTTGCAGACGACACAAAGGTTGTAGGCCTGATTACCAACAATGACGAGACAGCCTACAGGGAGGAGATGAGGGCCCTGGAAGTGTGGTGCCAGGAAAATAACCTCTCACTCAACATCAACCAAACAAAGGAGCTGATCGTGGACTTCATTAAAATGTTTTTGGGGGATTCAGTTCATTTGCATGGTAAAGAGGGACTTTGCAATTAATTGCAATTCATCTGATCACTCTTCATAACATTCTGGAGTAAATGCAAATTGCCATCATACAAACTGAGGTAGCAGACTTTGTGAAAATTAATATTTGTGTCATTCTCAAAACTTTTGGCCACGACTGTATACACAGACTTGAAATCACTGGCCACTTTAATAATGGTACAGTGGTCACTTTAATAATGTTTACATGTTTTGCATTACTCGTTTCATATGTATATACTGTATTCTATTATTTTCTACTGTATTTTAGTCTATGCCGCTCCGACATTGCTCATCCGAATATTTATATATTCTTAATTCCCTTCCTTTACTTTGCATTTGTGTGTATTGTTGTGAAATTGTTAGATATTACTTGTTAGATATTACTGCACTGTTGAAGCTAGAAACACAAGCATTTCGCTACACTCGCAATAACATCTGCTTAAACATGTGTATGTGACCTATGAAATTTGATTTGGTTAGGTTTTCAGGTTAAGGTTAGGGTTAAGGTTAAGGTTAGGGTAAGAGTACGAGTTAGGGTTAGGGTTAGGGAAAATAGGGATTAGGGAAAATAGCATTTTGAATGGGACTGAATTGTGTGTCGCCACAAGGTTAGTTTTACAAGACTATGTTTGTGTGTCTGTCTGTGTGTTGTGTGTGTGTAGGCTTGCAATCTTGCACACTTGCAGCATAGAATGAAAACCCTCTCCCTTGGTGGAACCCCCCTTGTTAGAGAATAACAATAGATTGCAGTTCACAGTGCAAGTGATTTTGGTTGACACAAAGTTTAACAGTCCCCATGCCTCTCCTAATGAAACAACTAAACAACACATCTCTGGAACAAAATCCACAAGAGATGCCTCAGTCAGAGCAGGAGGTTACATTATTAATCAACAGCAAGTTAAATGAGGATGTGTCCTATTTACAAATCACCACAATCAACACGGCTTCGATTGGCTGGCTTTGGCTCCAAACCACAAGACCTACAGTACGGTATCTCTGATTCGTAATCCGAGATCACAAAGTAGCAAGCCATCCAAACCCTGGATCAAACCCTTTCACCCGGTACACTTAAGGAGTATTGATGTTTTTCCATCTCTATGCCTCTTATGGACAATCTACCCGATTCCGGCATTATGTCTCTCCCAGTCCGTTTAGTTGTTTCACTTCACAGACAGGAGGCACAGAGACAGTGGGTAAAAAGCCATGGAGAATTCTGTATGAGTGTTTAGGCTGTATTGATTTGACGAAACCTACCCATGTGTCTCAATGTCCCGGGTCTGTGTTGTTAATAACCTTCATGGAATATACATGACGATGATGTTGTAGCAAAGCAGCTAAGGGAGAGTTTTAAAGGACACTTGATTTATGTCAGAAAAGCCACAACACAACACTTAACATCACATGAATTGCACTATAATGGTGACAAACGGTGCCCACAAACTGTTAGGCCCTACATAAAGCTGTCCCAACAGCAGTCTCAACAGCAGTCCCAACACTTTACCACTACTATACCTGGCTATCAGCGTAGCCTTCTCTGGCAGTGAAACAGTTCATTCAGCCTCATTTACTGCCTTTAAAAAAAACACAGTTGATATGGGTGACTTTCTTAAACAAATGTGGTTTCTACTGACAATTGAGATGTACAAACTATGGCATAATGCGTAATTTTGATTTAGACATTAATGAGAGAGCTAGGACGGACATAGTCAATATAACTATTTGTTCAGCACTTTTGAAATGTACAGCGACAGAATTCAGAACATGGGCCGTTCTTACACTATTCTCCCTGTACACCAAGTGAGAACTGTAGGACAAATAAAGGGGCCGTAGGAGAAATAAAGGGGGCATATAATCAGACAATGAAAGCTCTTACAATATTTGATGATTACATTTCTCTAAAACAAGCTATAGGCTACATGTGCACCACCAAGTCAGAGCAGTAAGTGAAATTAGGAGGGGAAAAGAGACCAAATTATTACGGTGAGGCACATGGCCTACTAACAGCTTACTACACAACATACACTTAGTATTGCTTTCTTAGCTACAGTATACATTTTTTCCCAAGTTCCAAGTTTGTCTTGAACTCACTGAAATCCGATTTCCCAGTTCCGAGTTTCCAGTTGTTTTGAGCGCGGAAGAAGTCATGCTGGATTGACAGCATGGCCAATGTTGAATGTTTATCCTTTTAGGCTTGGAAAAGAGACCCTTAAACCCAGACTTGGACCACACACCCACTCCACTGAATAGCAGGCTAGTGATTGCTTTGCAATGCTTGCAGTTAGCCACTGATTCCTTCCAAACCACTCATTGTTGAATTTACAACTTCCAACTTGTTGTGTAATGTTTATCTCCAATGGCCAATGAGCGCCGACACGTTTTATCTATCATTTCTCTTCATATGACAAGAATTTAAAAGAATGTGCCAGTAGATTGCCGACTTGATTCATGATGATGACTACTTGTCTGTCACGCCCTGACCTTAGAGAGCCTTTTAATGTCTCTATTTGGTTTGGTCAGGGTGTGATTTAGGGTGGGCATTCTATGTTTTGTTTTTCTATGATTTTGTATTTCTATGTTTTGGCCAGGTATGGTTCCCAATCAGGGACAGCTGTCTATCGTTGTCTCTGATTGGGAACCATACTTAGGTAGCCCTTTTCCATCCTTTCTTGGTGGGAAGTTAACTGTGTTAGTGGCACATAGCCCTTAAGCTTCACGGTTGTTTATTTTGTTTATTGTTTTGTTGGCGTCATTTTTCGAATAAAAAGGATTATGTACGCTCACCACGCTGCACCTTGGTCCTCTTCATTCGACGGCCGTGACATTGTCTAGCTTTCTAGCTAAGATTTTGAAAGTATGATGTTAACATGATCAGTCCAATCAAAGCTAATGTAGATATAACTTGATTTTACATAATTTTATCTGTGGCCAATGACCTCGAGCCTTCTTGGATGGGCACTTCTAATGTAACTCAATGGCAGCACCCAAGGGGCTTGAATTTTTTAGCTCTACCCTTAGATCTGGCAGTAACGTAGTGTTCCCATGAGTGACAGAACGATAAGCCAATCACGGCGCAACTAGAGAACATTACCAACCACTGCACTCCGTATTTTCCACTGGCTGCCCCAAAACCACAGAAAGCACTGAGCCAGGCTGAAACACCTGCATTTTGGAGCTGCCTTACTGAAGAATGCAAAAAAGAGACCAAGTTTGTATGCAGCTTTATATATATATTTTTTTACATTGTTTGCAAACTGAAACGTGACATGTATTATTACCAAAATAACACGCAAAACAGGCACCTGCCCCACCTGCCCTGAATGACGGGTCGTCACTGTACAGTACATGATCAAATCTTGATGATGAGTTAGATATTTGAATCAGCTGTGGAGCGCTAGGGCAAAAAACTAAACATGCACTAAGGTCGGGCCCCAGAACAGAGTTTGGGAAACCCTGCTTTAGGTAAGGCTAACATGTGTTTGCTCTCTGTCTTGGTCGCAAGCATAAGAGACATATAGAGTATAAGAGTATAAGAAATCAGACAGAAGAATCAGAATTAGAGGAAGGACTATGAACTGAACTATGGTTTGAGTGGGATCTTCAATCTGCTTCAGGATTCTCTTCCTATGTGCAGGGATTTAAGACCAGCGCAGTGGAAATGTTCCAAAAGGTACTCCAGGCATGCAGACAGCAAGCTTGATTGATGACCAGCTTTGTCCTCCTCACACAAACACATCCCATAATGAATGTGTTCTTGCAACATGCACAAATAGGCTACACACACACACATATACAAACAAACATTCAACAATATTTGTTTAATGTTTTGATTAACACTATTGAAATGTAGTGCACGTGTCACCTGACTCTGATCCCATCGTAGCTATACCCCCCCCAAAAATCAGCGCATCATTGAAAGCGATGGGAGAGAGTGAAAACGAACGGAACTGACGTCATTGACAGTAACGTAAACTGTTGAAGTCATCCTTGGTAACAGAGTCTTCAGCTATACAGCAACCACTCAGCCTGTCAGAGAGCCACACACGCACACACACACACACACACACACACACACACACACGAGCTGATACAAGCTAGCTATGCATTGAAGAAACCCCTCCACGGACCGGCTTTCTCCGTTGCAAAATATCGGGTTCAACTTGAGTAACATCAATTCAACAAGATTTTTATTTGAGCAAATACCCGTGCCAGGTGACTCCTTGCTTGTCAAATACAAAGCGAAGAATATCAAGAATTTGAGTGTGGTCAAAGGAACGCTACTGCCACACTTAACGTTAGCTGACGTTGGCTAGCTAATGCTGAGGACCCCTTCATGAAACACACGGCAACATTTCTTTGATGAAGACGGTAGGCAGTGTTAATTGTGTTTTGCTGTACTGTATTTTCATGTGTTATTAAAACGTGATGCTAACAGCAACTGTATTGCATTTGTTTTGACCTGCAGAAAATTACAGACATTGATATTATCAAGCAGTATGTCTTGATGTATTTTTATTTTACGGATTTGAGGAGAAAGATCCTGTTGCAGGGGAACCTGCTTTGACCTTTGTGCTATTGTCATTGATACATCACATTCTTCTAGTAACAACATTTGAAGGATCGTGAAGATGGCGACTGGAGCGGGTTGGCAGCAATACTACAGCCCTGCAGCTGGCAATCCATCGTCCGGAGCAGGGAAATATAATTCTGGCTCATCATCTACAATGTCTTACCAGTCGGGCATCACCATGGAATATACCCAAGATCTGCACCTCAAAATGAGCAAGAAAATAGCACAGCTGACAAAGGTAAGGATCGTTACTGTTATAGACAATCGAGTACCAATGGACCGGTCTTTAATCGGGTGCTGTGATGCTGCTGCACTTGTCAAGGCTCGGGTGCTGAGGAGGTATCCCAGTCCTCGCATCCGGCATCAGCGAATCAATGCATTGATTATACAAAACGCAAAATGTTACAATTATTTTATATATAGCTAGGAATTATTCAGTTCTTACATAATGATATGCCTAGTTTGGTCATATGTATGCAAACATAACATTGAACACAGAACGTTATTACAGTAGTACTCACATAATCTTGCACTAGTGCTCAATAATAATACATTTTAACCCTAGGTGCCGACAGCTGTTTATACCACCAGCTGGAATGAATTGATAGTGTGAGGGCCATTTTCAAATGAAGAACATTTTATTGTTACCCATTTTAATATAACCTATGTTTTTCTACAAGGTAATTTAGGAAGCAAGTATTCCATCCCAGCCTGGTCTCATAGACTACACATAACATAGTAAATGTTAATCCCGGACACTCAAATTAGTATATGTTACGATTGGTATGGTTACATAAAACAGATGGTTACTTAAGGGAAAAACTAAAGTGGTCGGGGTGGATGGGTGGGCGTATAACCCGAGCGTCTAGCTTGCGAGTAGTACTCATGGGTGAACGTCATCACGGGCAACTTTAGCATTTTAGCTATTTAGCAACTTTTCATCTATTTACTACTTTTGAGCTACTTTGCAACTACTTAGCATGTTAGCTAACACTTCCCCTAACCTTAACCCTTTTAGCATACCCATCCTCTAACCCTAACCTTAGCCCGTTTAGCTAATTCTTCCCCTAACCTTTTAACCTAACTCCTAAACTTAACCCTAACCCTAAACTCTAGCCTAGCAAACGTTAGCTAGCTAGAAGGAAAGAAATTCAACAAATTAACTTTTAACAAGGCACACCTGTTAATTGAAATGCATTCCAGGTGACTACCTCATGAAGCTGGTTGAGAGAATGCCAAGAACGTGCAAAGCTGTCATCAAGGCAAAGGGTGGCTACTTTGAAGATTCTCAAATATAAAATACATTTTGATTTGTTTAATACTTTTTGCTTACTACATGATTCCATATGTGTTATTCCATAGTTTTGTTGTATTCACTATTATTCTACAATGTAGAAAATAGTAAAAATAAAGAAAAACCCTTGAATGAGTAGGTGTGTCCAAACTTTTGACTGGTACTGTAATACGAATTGTAATTCATAAGATATCATACGAAATGGGTGATGTACATCGCAAATGAATACATACCATATGAAATGTAACATATCATACTAAATGTAGTGTCGCGGATTTACTTATAGAATTATACAAAATGTTCTGAGACCAGGTTGCCCATCCACACTAGGAGCAAGATCCAATGAAGTAGAGAAGAGAGATAGTGGTTCCATATTAGCCTATAGACAAGTTGGCTGACAGTCACAAAAATGATGCATGCGCAATGTTATCAGAAGGAGGTATGCGTTGCTACAATTCTGAACGTCAGATAGTTAGCAACAATTACAAGAAGCTGCCTTGTGGGGAATAGTAGGCTGCTCGTTTCAGCTCGTTGTATCTAAAATTCGCCTAGCTAGCTAACCAACCACTGTATCGATGTATTTGAGAGACAACAAGTTTTTATTTTATTTATTTTATTTCACCTTTATTTAACCAGGTAGGCAAGTTGAGAACAAGTTCTCATTTACAATTGCGACCTGGCCAAGATAAAGCAAAGCAGTTCGACACATACAACAACACAGAGTTACACATGGAGTAAAACAAACATACAGTCAATAATACAGTAGAAAAATAAGTCTATATACAATGTGAGCAAATGAGGTGAGATAAGGGAGGTAATGGCAAAAAAAGGCCATGGTGGCGAAGTAAATACAATACAGCAAGTAAAACACTGGAATGGTTGATTTGCAGTGGAAGAATGTGCAAAGTAGAAATAGAAATAATGGGGTGCAAAGGACAAAATAAATAAATAAATACAGTAGGGGAAGAGGTAGTTGTTTGGGCTAAATTATAGATGGGCTATGTACAGGTGCAGTAATCTGTGAGCTGCTTTGACAGCTGGTGCTTAAAGCTAGTGAGGGAGATAAGTGTTTCCAGTTTCAGAGATTTTTGTAGTGCTCGTTGTGCATATGTATTTATGTTTTCATTAAACATTTGGAGACTAAATATAGTTTATATGTTGTGAACAGTCTAAGCCAACCCTGTCTGTTTTTCAACATAGTTACACACACGTCGGTTTTGTTGCTAAACAACCAACTCATCTAAACTCACTGTCAACTGCGTTTATTTTCAGCAAACTTAACATGTGTAAATATTTGTAGGAACATAACAAGATTCAACAACTGAGACATAAACTGAACAAGTTCCACAGACATGTGACTAACAGAAATAGAAGGATGTATCCCTGAACAGAGGGGGTTAAAAATCAAAAGTAACAGTCAGTATCTGGTGTGGCCACCAGCTGCATTAAGTACTGCAGTGCATCTCCTCCTCATGGACTGCACCAGATTTGCCAGTTCTTGCTGTGAGATGTTACCCCACTCTTCCAACAAGGCACCTGCAAGTTCCCGGACATTTCTGGGGGGAATGGCCCTAGCCCTCACCCTCCCATCCAACAGGTCCCAGACATGCTTAATGGGATTGAGATCCGGGCTCTTCGCTGGCCATGGCAGAACACTGGCATTCCTGTCTTGCAGGAAATCACGTACAGAACAAGCAGTATGGCTGGTGGCATTGTCATGCTGGAGAGTCATGTCAGGATGAGCCTGCAGGAAGTGTACCACATGAGGGAGGAGGATGTCTTCCCTGTAACGCACAGCGTTGAGATTGCCTGCAATGACAACAAGCTCAGTCCGATGATGCTGTTACACACCGCCACAGAACATGACGGACCCTCCACCTCCAAATCGATCCCACTCCAGAGTACAGGCCTCGGTGTAACGTTCATTCCTTCGACGATAAACCCGAATCCGACCATCACCCCTGGTGAGACAAAACCGCGACTCGTCAGTGAAGAGCACTTTTTGCAAGTCCTGTCTGGTCCAGCGACGGTGGGTTTGTGCCCATAGGCGACGTTGTTGCCGGTGATGTCTGGTGAGGACCTGCCTTACAACAGGCCTACAAGCCCTCTGTCCAGTCTCTCTCAGCCTATTGCGGACAGTCTGAGCACAGATGGAGGGATTGTGCGTTCCTGGTGTAACTCGGGCAGTTGTTGTTGCCATCCTGTACCTGTCCCGCAGGTGTGATGTTCAGATGTACCGATTCTGTGCAGGTGTTGTTACACGTGGTCTGCCACTGCGAGCTGTACGTCCTGTCTCCCTGTAGCGCTGTCTTAGGCATCTCAGAGTACGGACATTGCAATTTATTGCCCTGGCCACATCTGCAGTCCTCATGCCTCCTTGCAACATGCCTAAGGCACGTTCACGCAGATGAGCAGGCACCCTGGGCATCTTTCTTTTAGTGTTTTTCAGAGTCAGTAGAAAGGCCTCTTTAGTGTACTAAGTTTTCATAACTGTGACCTTAATTGCCTACTGTCTGTAAGCTGTTAGTGTCTTAACGACCGTTCCACAGGTGCATGTTCATTAATTGTTTATGGTTCATTGAACAAGCATGGGAAACAGTGTTTAAACCCTTTACAATGAAGATCTGTGAAGTTATTTGGATTTTTAGGAAATCATAGTTTATTTTTTTGCTGAGTTTATAACCTGACCTCATATGGGCTATGAACTCTTTAAAGTGGACACAGTTTTTCCTTGTGGCAGGGTTTCACATTTCACTACATTATATGTGAGTTAGTTGGCTAAACCTTGCGGTTTTCAATATGACAACCAATTCAAAGGCATGGTCATACAATAAGGAGTAATACAGCTGTTGCCTCCTACCTCCAACTAACCCAAACAGGGTGTGGCCATGTTGTTGTGTTTCGGAGACCCCAGCAGCGCCTCTGTGCAACATCTGTTAAGAAACGTATTTTCTTGTTCCTCCCTGTCAAACAGACAGACTTCATCTGATTGAAGACTAGTGCTAAGTGTCCTCTTGTCCAGGTCATAACTCAGTCGGAACATTGAAGTAGTGGACATGGTCTGAAAAGGGATAAATCTGACCTGTCCTACAGAAGGCAGCTCCATTGTCTGTCGCTGATGCTCTAGTCTGGTGAAAACATTGTCTCCTATTCCTTGCAGTAAGGTCCTGGTTCATAGCGTTTGCAGTGTCATTCAGAGTAGGTCGACACTACAGTATTTTGCAGCTCATTGAGATGCAAGACATTCATGTTTCTCAGCCTTACAGCACAGTAGTACATGTTTGTTTCTGTCTCTCACCTGAATACTGTAAGTGATGCAGCAAATAACATTTGGATGCAAGGGTGTTTCAAACTGAGGAGCCATATTTTAGCCTACTGTATTTATCTATTTGAAAGGCAACCTAATATCAATGTGATTTATATTTCTGTACAATATTATAAGACTCACTTCATTGGTCAGTTTACATCAGATATTGTGTCACATCGCTTGAATAAAATCCATTCTGTATTTTTTTTTTTTCTTGTATGACTGCCTGTGTGAGAGCTGTATTTTACTGTCTGTTTCATTTTATAGAGGATGGCTGTCAGGACTGTAAGTAAGCTATTGCTTCCATAGCAACCAGTTCATTATAATTCAAGACAATATCATGCAGGTATTAAGATGCATATTTTTCTGAAGTAACTGGCCTCGACCAATCCTTTGTCCTTAGCTTTGCTAATGAGTCCGGTAATGGGTTTATAGACAAAAGCACCTGAAAACTGAATATTATGGAGACATATATATTATTATTATGTACCCATAACATTGTTCCAAGGAGAAACAGGGTACTATGTGCAAAGCAGTCTCATTTTATAGGTTAATTTAAGTACTGAGCTGATGAACCGAGTTGGATCTAGCTGTAGGCTCTCAAATCTTTTCACCTGAATAGTCAAACTACAACAATATAGGTTAGGCCAACACAGTACAGTTAAACTATGTTTCCTCATTGATGTAGATCATGTAATATATTATGTTACTAATAAGTATGTTGTACACTACATGACCAAAAGTATGTGGACACCCCTTGAAATTAGTGTTGGGATGTAATGGTCGACGAGTAGGTGTCCACATACTTATGACCATGTAGTGTATAGTGTATCTTGCTGATTCAGATTCCCACATTAGTTCAACAAGACTGCCTTTACAGAATGATCTGGAGCCAAGAGACAGTTGGAACCAGAGTGGTAGCCCCCCCTTACCCAAGCACTGCCCAGTTAACCTGGCCACTGGCGCATGTTTCACTTTGGTTTCATTCCACCTCTGATTTAGCTCCCAGCACCGTGTTTACTTCTGCAATGGAGCGGGCTGCTCTGTGTGAAGTGATGACAGTACTTGAAGGAATGTGTTTCTCCCAGCCGTGCCAGGTGGTCCCGTCCATCCCCTCTCCCCAGTGAATCTCTCTCTATAGAGAGATCACTCAGAGGATGGGCTCAGACTGCTGTGATGTGTTAATACCCCTGCCAGAGAGGGGAATATAGTGCACTGCAACGTCTGCATGTGTTGTGCCATAATCCAGGGGTTAGAAGTTATTTGATTTCTCTGATTTATCAGGTGGCAGGCTGGGCCATGCTGCAGAGCAGATGGCTACGGCCCTGGGCTCCAGGGCTTAGTTCCAATAGGTAGTGGGACTGGGAGGAACCTTAACAATATGTTATTTTAGAAAACCGCTTCAGCCTTATCTGGTGGACCTCAGATAGGGACTGAAATGGCACTACAGGCTTAACAGAAAACGCTTACTCTGCAAACGTTAACGCTACAGTACCTGTGGTTAGCAAACGTACTGCAAGAATTCAAACAAAGTTGTGCTGCAGAGGGCTTGCAAGACAGGAAGTCGGAAAACTCATTCTTTGTTAGCAAATGTGTAATTTATTGAGAGAATAACTAGGCGAGAACTAGTCAAGACAGGAAATTATTTTATCTTGTGGTGAGGAAAAATGCTTGTTCTTTGAGAACACAAATTGTCCATGACTTTACCTGGAGGCACTGGGGATATTGAAAATTATTTCAATTATTCTCCCAGAAGGATTCAGAGAGGGGGCGAAATCAAATGAACAAACTGTCAAGATTGAACCCTGCTGTTGAAAAAGGCAGGAGTTGTTATTAACCTTGGCAGGATGCTCTTGGCTGATTGTCACAATCCCACGTCAGATTTCATTAAGATACTCTCGCACCCCATGGCACACCCTTATCACAGGAAATATGATAAAAGTTTTCTCTGATACACCACTGACTGTGTGATGCAATCTGTGGTAAATGGTCACTGCCATACTGTACATGCTGCTCATCTGTCGTCTGCCAGAACACACCTCTGTGGTGACAATAATGCAGGGTTTAGCCTGGAAAGTTCTGGAAAGTGGCTCTGAAGGTGCTTCTAGCTCCAATTGTTCCACCTCAAGTGTATTCTAGAGACAGGCAGGAGTGAAGCCGAGGAAACAATACCATTCTGGCCAATGTGTGTAAAAGTAACCTATGCATTTCTAATGAAATATCCCCAAGCAGTTGACAAGGCTATTTGAGCTGGCTGGCTGTTTATTGTTAGGGGACCGTACTGTACTGAGTTTCTACAGGAATGTGAGGAAACACCCCAGAACCTAGACAGGTGGAGATTAGAGAGGCCAGGTTGGAGGTGTCAGGTGGGTGTTTCACAGGAAAGCCACGACTAATGACAGCACAGGTCGTAACATGACTGACTGGTGGCTGCGTCATAAACCCGTGCTTCCCCGTGCGTTATTAAACCTTACATTTCCACCCGACCAGCTCGGGCTCACAGCGAGTTAAGACTCACTGTTGATAATCTGCGTAAAACATGTTCCTGTTTACACTTGTGTGTGCTGCTCACTGACTGCCCATCCATGCATGATGTTGCCATGGCCATGTTCAGAGATGTCATGCAGTATGACAAGGATAAAATGTCATCATAGACATTAAAACCAGTAGATGGTTATAGTGCTGACGTCATCCACGCATTCCTATGAAAAACTCCCGATGGCGCATGAAGCTGGAAGTATTTGAATTTGAAACACGCCATATTGCTCAATGGGGCTGAATGGCAACAACATTGCTACGGATCATGGTGAAAGAGGCCATAACTAGCAAAAGATCATTGTCGATGGATCACTATTTAATTATATCTACATTTATAGCGAACTTGATCATAAACACATTTTAGAGGCCTACACGGCCATCACATTTTTTTGGGGGGGCCATTCTAGCGATCGTAATTTACAGTGTCTTAAGAAAGTATTCACACCACTTGAATTTTTCCACATTTTGTTGTGTTACAGCCTGCATTTCAAATGGATTAAATTGAGATTTTGTGTTACTGGCCTACACACAATCCCCCATAATGTCAAAGTGGAATGTTTTTTGAAATGTTAATTCAAAATGAAAAGCTGAAATGTCTTGAGTCAATAAGTTTTCAACCCGTTTGTAATGGAAAGCCTAAATAGGTTCAGGAGTAAAAATGTGCTTAACAAGTCATAAAATAAGTTGCAAGACTCACTCTGTGTGCAATAATAGTGTTTAACATGATTTTTGAATGACTTCCTCATCTCTGTACCTCACACATACAATTATCTGTAAGGTCCCTCAGTTGAGCAGTGAATTTCGAACACAGATACAACCACAAAGACCAGGGAGGTGCCTCGCAAAGAAGGTCACCTATTGGTAGATGGGTCAAAAAAAGCAGACAATGAATATCCATTTGAGCAAGGTGAAGTTTTTTAAATTCCACTTTGGATTGTGTATCAATACACCCAGTCACTACCAAGATACAGGAATCCTTCCCAACTCAGTTGCCAGAGAGGAAGGAAACCGCTCAGGGATTTCACCATGAGGGCAATGGTGACTTTAAAACAGTTACTGAGTTTAATGGCTGTGGTAGGAGAAAACTGAGGATGGATCAACAACATTGTAGTTACACCACAATATTAACCTAAATGACAGAGTGAAAAGAAGGAAGCCTGTGCAGAATAAAAATATTCCAAAACATGCATCCTATTTGCAATAAAGCACTAAAGTAATACAGTAATACTAAAGTAAAACTGCTAAATTTTGACAAAGAAATTAACTTTATGTCCTGAATACAAAGCGTTACGTTTCAGGCAAATCCAACACAACACATCAATGAGTACCACTATTCATATTTTCAAGCATGGTGGTGGCTGCATCATGTTATGGGTAAGGACTAGGGAGTTTTTCTAGGATAAAGAAAACTACGGAATAGAATTAAGCACAGGCAAAATCCTAGAGGAAAACCTGGTTCAGTCTGCTTTCCAACAGACAAATTCACCTTTCAGCAGGACAATAAAACACGGCTTGAAAATGTCTAGCAATGATCAACAACCAACTTGACAGAGCTTGACAAATATTTTAAAGAATAATGTGCCAATATTGTACAATCTAGGTGTGCAAAGCTCTTAGAGACTTACCCATAAAGCCTCACAGCTGTAATCGCTGCCAAAGGTGATTCTAACGTATTGACTCAGAAGGTTGAATACAGTGGTTCCTCCTTTAAAAGTTGCATCATACTGTGGCACACCCTGGGTGCTGCTGCAGCATTCTGTGGCACGTCATTTAATTCTCAGCCATTTCTTCTGTTACTGTAAGTTATTGCTAGTTTGACCACCAGAGGGCATCTTTGAGAAGCATTTGATAGTATTCCATATTGGCATGACCAGAGAATTTTAAACCTTTTTTGTAATAACATAGTATATGGGATTGATTTTAAGAAATTTGGCTTAATTCATTTAATTAATATTATGGTGTTTCCATTCAGAGAAAATGAAAAATGAGACCCTAAGGGTTTCCGTTAGGATGGAATGGAAAATATGGCGCTGTACAACGTGATTGTCAGGAGTAGGCTACAGGATTGGAGGATTCTAAATTGTTTGCCTTCATTAGACAACTTTGTTCCAATATTTCTGTAAATAAGTGATATTTATTCCCATAGTACATTAGTACATTATGGATCCATAACTTAATCAACATCTGCATTTTGAAAGAGTATTTTTTTATCTTTATTTCGCTTTCCGAACATTCTATTCCCAGCTTATTGTTCAACGTTACAATGCCTGCTTTGCTATTGTTGGCAATGAGACCTGCTCACGTTGTTTTATAGTTAAAATGTAATCAACAAAAATAATATTGGAACTCTGCGGTCTTCCCATTGTTTCTTTTGGGGGAAATATAGGCATGTCTGTCTATTTTGCCAAATGTCTCGCAATGTGTATATTTAGATTTTTTTCAAGTCGGACGCCATTTTAATCATGAGAATCTCCTATTTCTAAATATGTAAGCCTGGGCAGCTAGCTCGGTTGTCATCAAATGCTAGCCCCAAAATACTTTTTGCCCTTGGAACGCTGAGCTCCCCCAATTGTTTTCCTATGGAGAGGCATGCTGGTCTATTTCGCCAAATATCTCATTGTGTATATTTAGTTTTTTTCAAGTCGGGTTTAACCGGTGTGAAATGGCGGGGTGCGCGCTAATAGCGTTTCAATCGGTGACGTCACTCGCTCTGAGACCGTGAAGTAGTTGTTCCCCTTGCTCTGCAAGGGCGTGGCTTTTGTGGAGTGATGGGTAACGATGCTTCGAGGGTGGCTGTTGTCAATGTGTGCAGAGGGTTCCTGGATCGAGCCCAGGTAGGGGCGAGGAGAGGGACGGAAGCATAACTGTTACACAGGCACCATTTTAAAATCAGGAATATTCTCCTCTTCGTAATTATGTAAGTCTGGGCAGCGAGCTCGTTTGTCATCGATCGCTAGACCAGAAATAGTCAGAAGTTTTTATTTTTCCCCTACTTTTTCATTACGCAAACATAAGCACAGTTGACACCATCGAAGTGTGGATGTTTACTTTCTACACAAGTAGTTTATTTCCAGTTTCGTCAGACGAACAGATTGTAGTGGTAAAATAAAAAGGGATACATTTTTATGGAATTCTAAGCATCACTCCAGTCAAAACAGGCTCTGCAAAATTTCGAGTCCATTTATTTGCTATGGGTTCGCGCTAGTGTTCCAGTTTAGCCAACGTTCTTAAGCCGTTTTTCAGCCTTGGGTGAATTTTGACTCACTCTATTGTCCAGCCTATAGATAGCCAGAGCGAATTCACGAAAGCACCCGAATGTCCATTGAGAAAGCACAACGACTATACCATTTAGCTAAGAATGATGAGAATAATCAAGTCAATAAACGTTGGGTAGTTAGATAGCCTATAGTTAATATACTGGCAAGTTTGATGTATAACTACTAACGTTACGTAGTAACATAGCTAACATACCGGTACATACTGCTGTAATGATATGCTATGTGGTTCATAAGGACAGCGTAGCTAACAAATTGTCAGCCAACATAACGTGTAAGGTAACTTATTTGAAAAGTTATTACTTTATTACATTGAGTAGCAAGCTACCCCTTGGTCGTTAGGGCAAATCTGGTCTGTGATAAGAGGGGGGGTTTTCACACCTAGCTCGGCTATTAGACTATTCTTTAGTAAAGGTTGATTAGTCTATTGTTCAGCTATTAGCCCCCCTCCCCAATTTGCACTCGTCTGCAGGTATGTTTTGATGTGAGAGAGGAAGCCAGTCCCTCATCGCCACCTCACCCACTCTTAAGATAACCTTCGGGCCAACTGGGGGCCCAAGGCTGGTTAGGAGACACTGCAATTGTGATGAACTGAGAGAACATTAGGGTAGCACTGTAATTCATTAATCATATGCTGTCTGCCGCTGTTCTTACCTATTTCCCTTTCTGTCTTCTACACTTCTCTCCCCACCTTGTCTTTCTTCCAATGCACACCATATGTGCATTGAAGTACAGATTGAACTTGTATTTATAATATTACAATTATCATAATTATAATGCATTTATTATGTATTTATAACACCTGGATAATGAACTTATTTCAATAAAGCGTTTCACATTCTCCACTGGTTGAAATTAAGTATTTTATTGAAATACTATCCTGTGTCCTCAGATTATTGCAGATGAAGGGAGTTAGATATGCATAGATTTTTTTCTGTATATATGAATTAATAATCAATCATGTTTCTAGTCTATTGCATAGTTACAATGTGTAATCATTGATGTCCCAGGAGCAGTAAACACTGTTGAAGTGTATAATTGTAATACATACATGCAGACACAGCGTCATTCAAATAATGGAGTTTGATATGACTGAAAAATAATGTCTCAATTAAACATCCATAGGCATACAGTTATTTTTATCCTCCACTACACAATAAGCAAGTAAATTGTTGGCTATGTTACTTCAGCTGCATTGCAAGGCAAGCTTACACAATTGTACATTCAATTTGCAGTAAATGCTTTAGCTAGCTAGATTCTTTACATCCACTGTTTCACAAGACTGCAGCCTGGTTTGCTGGTTTTCTCAGGAGTCCCTAAAACATGTGATCGATATGTGATCGATACGTGATCGATATGACAACAGCCAGTGAAAGTGCAGGGCGCCAAATTCAAACAATAGAAATCTCATAATAAAAATTCCTCAAGCATACATGTGTCTTATACCATTTTAAAGGTAATCTTGTTGTTAATCCCACCAAAGTGTCCGATTTCAAATAGGCTTTTCAGCAAAAGCACCACAAACGATTATGTTAGGTCAGCACCAACTCAAAGAAAAATTCAGCCATTTTTCCAGCCAAAGAGAGGAGCCACAAATAGCACAAATAGAGATAGAATTTATCACTAACCTTTGATGATCTTCATCAGATGACACTCATAGGACTTCATGTTACACAATACATGCATGTTTTGTTTGATAAAGTTCATATTTATATTAAAAAATCTGAGTTTACATTGGCGCATTACATTCACTAGTTCCAAAAACATCCAGTGATAGTGCATAGCCACATCGTTTCAACAGAAATACTCATCATAAATGTAGATGATAATACAAGTTATACACATGGAATTATAGATAATACCTCTCCTTAATGCAACCGCTGTGTCAGATTTCAAAAAAACTTTACGGAAAAAGCTAACCATGCAATAATCTGAGACGGAGCTCAGAACAATAGTAAAATTAGCCGCCATGTTGGAGTCAACAGAAACCAGAAAATACATGATAAATGTTTCCTTACCTTTGATGAACTTCATCAGAATGCAGTCCTAGGAATCCCAATTCCACAATAAATGCTTGATTTGTTCGATAATGTCACAAAGCGCGTCCACTATAACGTGACGAAATGTCCAAAAGTTCCGTAACAGTCAGTAGAAACATGTCAAACGATGTATTGAATCAATCTTAAGAATGTTGTTAACATACATCTTGAATAACGTTCCAACCGGAGAATTACATTGACTTCAGTTGAGCGATGGAACGGAGCTGCCTCTCACGGGAACGCGCGTGTTCAATGCGTGGTCACCTCATGTTAGTGGTGACTAATTCCTGTCTCCTTAGGCCCCCCTTCACATTAGAGTCATCAGACAAAGTTCTATTGACATCTAGTGGAAGCCGTAGGAAGTGAAAACTCATCCATATCTGGCTGTAATTTCAATGGGAGCTTGTTTGAAAATCTACCAGCCTCAGAAAAAATCCAAACAGGAAGTGGAACTTCTCAGGTTTTTGCCTGCCATATGAGTTCTGTTATACTCACAGACATAATTCAATAATATGCATATATTAGCAACTATGACTGAGGAGCAGGCCGTTTACTCTGGGCACCTCTGTGCACCTTTCATCCAAGCTACTCAATACTGCCCCTGCAGCCATAAGAAGTTAAACAACAGGAATTACAAATTCATTCTCCCAACACTAGCTAAAGTTAGCAAGTCAGATAATTTGCGAAAAGCGCTATTTATCAAGTTAACTTTATGACAAAAAAATATTTGTCTCTACATTAACTAACATATTCCTCTCAATTGTACATTTTGTCAGCCATCTTCACCCAGAGACGGGTGGCTCGCGTCAAAATTCGTCATTAGAACCACTCGATATGATTGGTCATATAAAAACCTTGGGACCAAAATTCATAATGAGTACTCTAACTTCCCCTTGTGGTGGTCTGGAGCAATGAAGCCGTGACGCTGGGTACTTTTAAGTCCCGCGGTGCAAGCCTGCAACTTTTAAAGGAGAAACCACTGTACTTATGTAATCAAGATACAGTGGGGAGAACAAGTATTTGATACACTGCCGATTTTGCAGGTTTTCCTACTTACAAAGCATGTAGAGGTCTGTAATTTTTTTTATCATAAGTACACTTCAACTGTGAGAGACGGAATCTACAACAAAAATCCAGAAAATCACATTGTATGATTTTTAAGTAATTAATTTGCATTTTATTGCATGACATAAGTATTTGATACATCAGAAAAGCAGAACTTAATATTTGGTACAGAAACCTTTGTTTGCAATTACAGAGATCATACGTTTCCTGTAGTTCTTGACCAGGTTTGCACACACTGCAGCAGGGATTTTGGCCCACTCCTCCATACAGACCTTCTCCAGATCCTTCTTGTTTCGGGGCTGTCACTGGGCAATACGGACTTTCAGATCCCTCCAAAGATTTTCTATTGGGTTCAGGTCTGGAGACTGGCTAGGCCACTCCAGGACCTTGAGATGCTTCTTACGGAGCCACTCCTTAGTTGCCCTGGCTGTGTGTTTCGGGTCGTTGTCATGCTAGACGACCCAGCCACGACCCATCTTCAATGCTCTTACTGAGGGAAGGAGGTTGTTGGCCAAGATCTCGCGATACATGGCCCCATCCTTCCTCCCCTCAATACGGTGTGTCGTCCTGTCCCCTTTGCAGAAAAGCATCCCCAAAGAATGATGTTTCCACCTCCATGCTTCACGGTTGGGATGGTGTTCTTGGGGTTGTACTCATCCTTCTTCTTCCTCCAAACACGGCGAGTGGAGTTTAGACCAAAAAGCTCTATTTTTTGTCTCATCAGACCACATGACCTTCTCCCATTCCTCCTCTGGATCATCCAGATGGTCATTGGCAAACTTCAGATGGGCCTGGACATGCGCTGGCTTGAGCAGGGGGACCTTGCATGCGCTGCAGGATTTTAATCCATGACGGCGTAGTGTGTTACTAATGGTTTTCTTTGAGACTGTGGTCCCAGCTCTCTTCAGGTCATTGACCAGGTCCTGCCGTG
The DNA here is from genome assembly GCF_016432855.1 of Salvelinus namaycush. Taxonomy (NCBI): domain Eukaryota; kingdom Metazoa; phylum Chordata; class Actinopteri; order Salmoniformes; family Salmonidae; genus Salvelinus; species Salvelinus namaycush. The sequence continues at coordinate 12,041,980 of NC_052330.1, forward strand.
TAGTTCTGGGCTGATCCCTCACCTTCCTCATGATCATTGATGCCCCACGAGGTGAGATCTTGCATGGAGCCCCAGACCGAGGGTGATTGACCGTCATCTTGAACTTCTTCCATTTTCTAATAATTGCGCCAACAGTTGTTGCCTTCTCACCAAGCTGCTTGCCTATTGTCCTGTAGCCCATCCCAGCCTTGTGCAGGTCTACAATTTTATCCCTAATGTCCTTACACAGCTTTCTGGACTTGGCCATTGTGGAGAGGTTGGAGTCTGTTTGATTGAGTGTGTGGACAGGTGTCTTTTATACAGGTAACGAGTTCAAACAGGTGCAGTTAATACAGGTAATGAGTGGAGAACAGGAGGGCTTCTTAAAGAAAAACTAACAGGTCTGTGAGAGCCGGAATTCTTACTGGTTAGTAGGTGATCAAATACTTATGTCATGCAATAAAATGCAAATTAATTACTTAAAAATCATACAATGTGATTTTCTGGATTTTTGTTTTAGATTCCGTCTCTCACAGTTGAAGTGTACCTATGATAAAAATTACAGACCTCTACATGCTTTGTAAGTAGGAAAACCTGCAAAATTGGCAGTGTGTCAAATACTTGTTCTCCCCACTGTATATTAGTGTTTTAAGTTTCGTAATTTTCTTTACAAATGTAAGAATTCTTCTTCCCCTTTGACATTACAGAGTATTTTGTGTAGAGCGTTGGCAAAAAAATTACAATTAAATCTATTTTAATCCCACTTTGTAACAGAACAAAATGTGGGAAAAGTCTAGGGGTGTGAATACTTTCCTGCTTTCTAGGGGCAGTAGCCAACCAGCAGAGCTTGTGACTTCTCGCTCCAGACTGGACACTGGGAGCCTGGATGTCATACTATCTGATGATGTCCCCTCCCCACCTTGAAAGACTTCAAAGCAAACGTTGTTGGTTCAGGCTGATGGACTCTCCAACACAACCTCTCCCTCAACGTGAGCAAGACAAAGGAGATGTTCGTGGACTACAGGAAAAGTAGGGCCGAATACATCCCCCTTCACATCAACTGGTCTGTAGTGGAGTGGGTTGAGAGTTTCAAGTTTTTTTTAACCTTTATTTAACTAGGCAAGTCAATTAAGAACAAATTATTATTTACAATGACACCCTAGGAACAGTGGGTTAACTGCCTTGTTCAGGGGCAGAACAACAGATTTTTACTTTGTCAGCTCAGGGATTCAATCTAGCAACCTTTTGGTTACTGGCCCAATGCTCTAACCACTAGGCTACCTGCCCAAGGAGATGAACGTGGACTACAGGAAAAGGAGGCCCGAGCACGCCCCTATTCTCATCGACGGGGCTGTAGTGGAGCAGGTTGAAAGCTTCAAGTTCCTTGGTGTCCACATCAGCAACAAACTATGATGGTCCAAACAAACCAAGACAGTTGTGACAACACCTTTACCCCCACAGGAGACTGAAAGATTTGGCATGGGTCCCCAGATCCTCAAAAGGTTTTACTGCGGCAACCGCTCGGCATCCGACCATAAGGCGCAACAGAAGGTAGTGCGTATGGCCCAGTACATCACTGGGGCCAAGCTTCCTGCCATCCAGGACCTATATACTAGGCGGTGTCAGAGGAAAGCCCAACAAATTGTCAAAGACTCCAGTCACCCAAGTCATAGACTGTTCTCTCTGCTACCGCATGGCAAGAGGTATAGGAGCGCCAATTCTAGGTCCAAAAGGCTCCTTAACAGCCTACTGAACAATTAATCAAATTGCCACCCGGACTATTTACCCCCCCTTGATGTTACACTGCTGCTACTCACTGTTTATTATCTATGCCTAGTCACTTTACCCCTACCTACAAGTAACCTCGACTAACCTGTACCCCCGCACATTGACTAGGCACCGGTACCCCCTGTATATAGCCCTCTGTATTGTTATTTTATTGTTACTTTTTATAAAATGTTTTACTTTAGTTTATTTAGTAAATATTTTCTTAACTCTATTTCTTGAACTGCATTGTTGGTTAAGGGCTTGTAAGTAAGCATTTCACGGTAAGGTTTACACCTGTTGTATTCGGCACATGTGACAAATAAAATTTGATTTGATTTGGTAAAGTGCCAGTTTCATCTGTTGACAGAGGAATTTCATGGTCATTTGCACCCTTGAAGCACATTCTGAATTTTCAATGTGACCAAGTGCATATTTCACTCTGTATTTCATGTCCTGCTGGTTTGGGAGAAATATGATGCCCCATCCTCTCACATGCGATGGGCTTTAGTCTACAGTGCTCATTGTTTTTCTATCGGCCTCACATTGTCCCATGTGATGCATTCATTTGGTTTATTGTCTCTCGCACATTGTCTCCCCACGGTATTGTCAGCGATCACACCCTGCGGGTTGGCTTCTCAAGCATCCTCCTCTCACAGAAACACTCTCTCACACGTATTAGTGTCACGCTTTTCTGCCGGTTTCAACACTTTGACCTGTGTGTGCTGTAATAAGCTGTATGTTTGTGTGCACACACACTCAAATACACACAAACATACAGCTTATAACAGCACACACAGCCATAATACATCCTGCTCCTACAAGGAAGGTAGGGAGAGCATTAGCTTGTGAAACTAGATAACCTAAATAAATCAATATTCTAACTGGTGGAAGGACTACAGGCCAGAGTGTACAGCTCCTACTCTATCATGGTTAAAGAGAGATGATGCTGTATGCATTAGTAAGCCTGGTGGAAGGGGCCAGGGTCAGGGGCCTTTCCCCAAGGAAAGGCCCCTATCACAGCCCAGTCTGCTCCTCTCGTTGCTGCCTCACATCTCTGCCTCAACCCCCCGCTAAGGGACTGTGTGCCATTATTAACGCCAAAAACATAAACCGAAGAGGGCCAAGAGATAAAGGAATCCACTTCCTCGTCCATCATAAAAATCTAATAAAAACTCGATTTTCTGATTCCCAGGCTAGATTTATTTAATTTTTTGCCCTTTTCTTCTTCATCATTGTCAAAGGGAGTACAGTCAGATCTAGCCTACTCCTGGTGCACCTGATTTAATCAGCCTGTAGCTGGCTGTGCAGTGCAGGACCGAGGACTCAAGGACAGGTTACTTTTCCTTTTGCACTTATCAGAGGAGCCCTGCCTTAGTGCTGACAGGCCGCCTCACCAGCGCCCACGACTTGGCGGCTGCAGAAATGTTCCAATTAAGATGACAGAGAGCCGATATGACTTGGCCTTTTGCATCAGAGGGCGGCAAGTTAATAGCGGTTGACTCGAGAACCCCTCCACCTGCGGTCCATAAGAGGGGAGGTGTGGGGTGAGGAATGAGCTACAGTAAGAGGAGGACTGCTGGCTCTGGCTGGCTCGGATGAGAGGAGAAGGCTAGGCCAGACTTTTCTTTTAAGGCCCAGTAAATGGCTGCCACATTAACATGCCGAGTCGGTGCAGTCTGAAGGGGGCTGCCTGCCGGGCTGTGGGCTGCCGAGGTGGCCAGCTCAGTCATCCAGGTGCTGTAAAGCGAATCATATCAGTGAAAAACGGACTGGCTGGGGTCAGGACCTGTCCTACCATGCGTACTGGAAGACACTACTGGAGGCACTGTGTCTAAGTCTAGCTGTCTCATATCTCCCTGAATTCTCTGTTTCTCTGTTTTGCAAGCTTCACTCTCTCTCCCTCCCACTGGTTCTGTTGTTCTTTTTGTTTGGGTCAGGGCGATGTTAGTTGGCTGCTCCACAGAGTTAAAGGCTGCTCTAGACATCTGTCTGAACAAAATGAAGAGAAGCACTGTGAATACAGAGTGCAGCTTCCAGAGGTTTCCTCCCTTTGGGTATGTGTGTATGTTGGCCACTCTTTGGCCTCTGCTCTGACTCATTGGTTTTCCCAATGACTCAGCCGACTCAGCAAGAGCTATCACTTAATGCACAATCAATGTTAAGATGCTTTCACCTCAACCCCCATCCAATTCTTCACTCACAGAGCCACAGGGGGATCTGATGTATAGAGCACCGGTTCCCAACCTTTTCCGTCCCGGGGACCACCAAATCACCATCAAAAGCTCTTGAGGACCCCTATTCGTGGAGTCGCAGAATCTTTTTTACATAATATTTAAATAATGGTCAAATTGTCAATTTTAGCAGTGAATGTAACAAATTAAAGGCCTATATTATTAATAATTTGCATTGTGAAAAGTAATGTAAAATTGCTTATAATACCATTAATACTCCCGACTGTTATTATTTTTTTAAGAAAATAAATTGTTAAAAAATATAACACCTGCAATGCCCCCGCGGGCCACAATTGTTCTGCGGACCACAGGTTGAAAACCACTGGTTCTGTATATAGAGGCCAGAGTATGTGAATGGAGCTGGAGCGGAGCGAGGAGTGTGCCCAATTTGACTGGAGCACGGAGCGAGATTCCCAAAGGCTGGCGCGTCAGCCTTCTCGCCCGCTTCAGTAGCGTTTACTTTACGAGCTCCGGGCATGCCCGGCCCAGCATGCATTTGTAGTTTACTTGTGCGCTGCTATAGTCCCTTGCTTTAGCTACTGTCACGGAGTTCGCTAAATATTTACGAAAGAGTGTTTAATATCCCCAGTGGCTCTGCAATCCCCAGTGGCTCTGCAATATTCTCCGCTGCTGGCCTGCGCTCCAGGCCCCATCTCATGTGCCTGAAGCCACAGACTCTGACCAAACTCGTGCTTCTAAAAATGAATTCAAAGGCACTGTAGACTGAGCCTAATAAGGCATTTTTACTTTAATTTGTATTTAATTCTAAGTAAGTCACAGCCTATATGCGAAATTTATAGACTACAATGATTTAATACAACTAAATGTTGTTTCAATACTGAGCGCTTTATGTCCCTACCAACCTATTTGGTCGCACTCGCAAATGTTTCACATTGTATTTCTTTGTAGGCTATAGCCTTGAAATAATATAAATAATATAGCCTAAATAATTTATTTTCGGTGGGGAGCGGCTCCATGAGCGATGAGCGGGAACCTCGGCTCACATGCTCTGATATAGGCTGCTGTCAGAGCCATTTTGAACACTGTGAAGTAAAGTCAATGGTATTAAACGCATTGTGTTTCAGGCCTCTCCAAGGTCTTTGGAGTTGAATGGTTATAAATCTCTTGGCTCGGGTGTTGGGCTTGTTTGTTCGCCCGACAACAAGTGTGATCGTGAGTGTATGTGTGTGTGTAGTGTTACCCTCTCCTCTCTCAGTTCTCCTGAGCTCCGCCACAAATCTGTTTTAATGGCCTTGGTCGACATCTCACTTGGTTTTAACACCTAACGTGGTGCTGACAACTCTGCATAAACGCTCATACTACAGACGACAGAGCAGGCTGGAATTAGCTCACAGTGAAACTCTCAATGGTAAGAACTTAGCAGAGAAACCAAACCCCTGACAGTTGATATAATGACATCATTGATCAAATGTGTCTCTGTAATACAGTAATAGAATGTGAGTTATTGTAAAACGTGAGTTATTGAGGGTTTTATGGTACATGTCTGTAGTCCTAGTTGTGGTCAGTTGACTTTTAGGGCCTATCTCTGTATGAGACATTAAACCAGGTGAGCCCACTCCCTCTCTTCCTTTACTACACTATAAAGCCTGTTTTAGGGAAGTCTGAGCTAGGGATCTCACTCAGGCCTGGCTCACTGGCCTCTCCCACAGCCCTCAGCTCCCTTCATGATGCTGCTTTGCCTCTCAGACAGGCCTAACGAGGGAGAGTGGTGGCACAGACAGAGAGATAGTTGAACTTTGAACTTTTGTTTTTATTTTGTTGCGTTACAAAGTGGGATTGAAATAGATTTAATTGTAATTTTTTGTCATTGATCTACACAAAATACACGTTTTTACAAATTAATACAAATTAAATAACTAAAATGTAGTCGTTGCATAAGTATTTCTTCACCCCCTTTGTTTAGGCAAGCCTAAATTAGTTCAGATGTAAAAATGGGCTTACAAATCACATAATAAGTTACATGGACTCACTCTGTGTGAAATAATAGGGGTTGACATGATTTTTGAATGAATAACCCTTCCTCTGTCCCCCATACATACATCTGCAAGGTCCCTCAGTCAAGTATTGGATTTTAAGCACAGATTCAACTACAAAGACCAGGGAGCTTTTCAAAGCCTCATAAAGAAGGGCTGTGATTGGTAGATGGGTAACAATAACAAATCAGACATTGAATCACAGGAGGTTTGTGGCACCTTAATTGGGGAGAACGGGCTCGTGATAATGGCTGGAGCGGAATCAGTGGAATGGTATCAAACAGATGATTTCCATGTGTTTGATACCATTCCATTTACTCTGTTCCAGCCATTATTATGAGCCGTTCTCCCATCAGCAGCCTCCACTGCATTGAGTATATCCTTAAGCATTTTCAAGTTAATAATTATATTAAATCACATAGACACATCAAAGATGCAGTCGTCCTTTGGAACTGAGCTGCAGGACAGGAAGGAAACTGCTTAAGGATGTCACCATGAGGCCATTGGTTATTTTTAAAACAGCTACAGAGTTCAATGGCTGTGATGGGAGAAAACTGAGGATGGATCAACAACATCGTAGTGACTCCACAATAATGACCTAAATGACAGAGTGAAAAGAAGAATACAAATATACAGAATAAAAAATATTCCAAAATATACATACAGTGGCAAGAAAAAGTATGTGAACCCTTTGGAATTACCTGGACTTCTCCATAAATTGGTCATAAAAAAATGCTCTCATCATCTAAATCACAACAACAGACAAACACAGTCTGCTTAAACTAATAACACACAACAAGTATACGTTTATTGAACACACCGTGTAAACATTCACAGTGTAGGGTGGGAAAAGTATGTGAACCCTTGGATTTAATAACTGGTTGACCCTTCTTTGGCAGCAATAATCTCAACCAAACGGTTTCTGTAGTTGCAGATCAGACGTGCATAACGTTCAGGAGGAATTATTGGACCATTCCTCTTTACAAAACTGTTTCAGTTCAGCTATATTCTTGGGATGTCTGGTGTGAACCGCTCTCTTGAGGTCATGCCACAGCATCTCAATCGGGTTGAGGTCAGGACTGGGCCACTCCAGAAGGTGTATTTTCTTCTGTTGTCGATTTACTTCTGTGTTTTGGGTCGTTGTCCTGTTGCATCACCCAACTTCTGTTGAGCTTCAATTGGCAGACAGATAGCCTAACATTCTCCTGCAAAATGTCTTGATAAACTTGGGAATTCATTTTTCCTTTGATGATAGCAAGCTGTCCAGGCCCTGAGGCAGCGAAGCATCCCCAAACTATGATGCTCCCTCCACCATAGTTTACAGTTGGGATACGGTTTTGATGTTGGTGTGCTGTGCCTTTTTTTCTCCACACATAGTGTTGTGTGTTCCTTCCAAACAACTCAACTTTAGTTTAATCTGTCCACAGAATATTTTGCCAGAAGATGGAACACCCCGGTGCTCTTTTACGAACTTCAGACGTGCAGCAATGTTTTTTTTTGGACAGCAGTGGCTTCTTTCATGGTGTCCTCACATGAACACCATTCTTGTTTAGTGTTTTACGTATCGTAGACTCGTCAAAAGAGATGTTAGCATGTTCCAGAGATTTCTGTAAGTCTTTAGCTGACACTCTAGGATTCTTCTTAACCTCATTGAGCATTCTGCACTGTGCTCTTGCAGTCATCTTTGCAGGACAGCCACAGGAAGAGTAGCAACAGTGCTGAACTTTCTCCATTTATAGACAATTTGTCTTACCGTGGACTAATGAACATCAAGGCTTTTAGAGATACTTTTGTAACCCTTTCCAAAAGTAACAGTCAGTATCTGGTGTAGCCACCAGCTGCATTAAGTACTGCAGTGCATCTCCTCATGGACTGCACCAGATTTGCCAGTTCTTGCTGTGAGATGTTACCCCACTCTTCCTGTAAGTTCCCGGACATTTATGGGAGGAATGGCCCTAGCCCTCACCCTCCGATCCAACAGGTCCCAGATGTGCTCAATGGTATTGAGATCCGGGCTCTTCGCTGGCCATGGCAGAACACTGACATTCCTGTCTTGCAGGAAATCATGCACATAACGAGCAGTATGGTTGGTGGCATTGTCATGCTGGAGGGTCATGTCAGGATGAGCCTGCAGGAAGGGTACCACATGAGGGAGGAGGATGTCTGCCCTGTAACACACAGCGTTGAGATTGCCTGCATTGACTGCCCGCCACAGACCATGACGGACCCTCCACCTCCAAATCGATCCCGCTACAGAGTACAGGCCTCGGTGTAACGCTCATTCCTTCGATGATAAGCGCGAATCCGACCATCACCCCTGGTGAGACAAAACCACGACTCGTCAGTGAAGAGCACTTTTTGCAAGTCCTGTCTGGTCCAACAACGGTGGGTTTGTGCCCATAGGCAACGTTGTTGCCGGGGATGTCTGGTGAGGACCTGCCTTACAACAGGCCTACAAGCCCTCAGTCCAGCCTCTCTCAGCCTATTGTCTGAGCACTGATGGAGGGATTGTGCATTCCTGGTGTAACTCGAGCAGTTGTTGTTGCCATCCTGTATCTGTCCTGCAGGGGTGATGTTCGGATGTACCTATCCTGTGCAGGTGTTGTTACACATGGTCTGCCACTGCGAGGACGATCAGCTGTCTGTCCTGTCTCCCTGTAGCGGCATCTTTTTTTAAATGTTTTTCAGAGTCAGTAGAAAGGCCTCTTTGGTGTCCTAAGTTTTCACAACTGTGACCTTAATTGCCTACTGTCTGTAAGCTGTTAGTGTCTTAACGACTGTTCCACAGGTGCATGTTCATTAATTGTTTATGGTTCATTGAACACGCATGGGAAACAGTGTTTAAACTGTGAAGTTATTTGGATTTTTACGAATGATCTTTGAAAGACAGGGTCCTGAAAAAGGGACGTTTCTTTTTTGCTGAGTTTATATATATATATATATATATATATATATATATATATATATATATTATTTTCTCTTTTGGGGGGCCGACAGCGTTTCTTGAGGAGTTTAGCTTTTGGAAATGTCATTAGCCTAGGGGTTCACATACTTTTTCCAATCTACACTGTGAATGTTTACATTATGTATTCAATATAGACACGAAAAATACAATAATTTGTGTGTTATTAGTTTATGCACACTGTGTTTGTCTGTTGTTGTGACTAAGATGAAGATCAGATCAAATTTTATGACTAATTTATGCAGAAATCCAGGTAATTCCAAAGGGTTCACTTACTTTGTCTTGCCACTGTATGTATGCAACAAGACTCTGAAGTAATACTTTTAAAAAATGACAAAGAAATACACTTTTTGGCCTAAATCCAAAGCCTTATGTTTGGGGCAAATCCAACACATCACTGAGTAACTGCCTCCTTATTTTCAGGCATGGTGGTGGCTGCATCATGGTATGGGTATGCTTGACATCGGCAAAGACTGGGGAGTTTTTCAGGATGAAAAGAAACGGGATGGAGCTAAGCACAGGCAAAATCCTAGAGGAAAACCTGTTTCGGTCTGCTTTACACCAGACACCGGGAGAGGAATTCACCTTCCAGCAGGTCAATAACCTACAACACAAAGCCAAACCTACATTTAAGTTGCTTACCAAGAAGACAGTGAATGTTCCTGAGTGGCGAAGTTACAGTTTTGACTTAAATTTGCTTTCAAATCTATGGCAAGACATGAAAATAGCTGTCTAGCCATGACCCCAAACACCTTGACAGAGCTTGTGGAATTTTTTAAAGAATAATAGGCAAATATTGCACAATACAGGTGTGCAAAGCTCTTATGAGACTTACCCAAGAAGACTGCTTTAAAACATATTTTTCACATTTTTCTTCCACTTTGACATCAGAGTATTTTGTGTAAAATAAAACGGTCAACCGAATCGTTTCTAGTCATCTCTCCTCCTTCCAGGCTTTTTCTTCGCTTGACTTTATATTGCGATTGGCAACTTTCATAAATTAGGCGCATTACTGCCACCGACCTATTTCGCCTTTCAGTCACCCACATGGGTATAACCAATGAGGAGATGGCACGTGGGTGCCTGCTTCTATAAACCAATGAGGAGATGGGAGAGGCAGGACTTGCAGCACGATCTGCATCAGAAATAGAACTGACTTCTATTTTAGCTCTGGGCAACGCAGACGCTCGTTGGCGCGCACAAGCAGTGTGGGTGCAATAATTGAATAATATAGATTTCTAAATGTATTTTGCAACTTTTGCGCACGCGACTCGAGCGGTGTAGTCAGCCTGTTAGGCTCAATAGTAGTACTATGCTTATTTAGTTTGAAGGACAGGTTCAGCTACTACCGCAGGGTTTCCGTTAGGAAAATGTGGCGCCAGACAACGTGACCGTGAAGATACAAATATACCGGCCATTTGAGAAATTACCAGACCCAAGTGCATTGGGTGCATAACCCATTAGGGCGTCCACCCACAGTGCTCAGAATGACAGAAATCACATTTAGATTATGGTAATGCTTCATATCAGAACATGCAACTCATATAATGAAGCGGACAACAAAACATAATTGTCTAACATTTCAAACACCATTCTAAACAGCGCACCTGGGAAAACACCATTCTAAACAGCGCACCTGGGAAATCACCATTCTAAACAGCGCACCTGGGAAAACACCATTCTAAACCGCACACCTGGGAAAACACCATTCTAAACCGCACACCTGGGAAAACACCATTCTAAACCGCACACCTGGGAAAACACCATTCTGAACCGCGCACCTAATAGCGGTTCCATATGTGACAGAGATGAAAATCTCTGTTAGAAACTTAGAAAGAGGGGGAATGTAAAGATGCAACAACTAGGATGGGTTGCTAATATGACTAAGATTATGCCTTTGGCTTCTGGACCACGAAAGAAAGTTCGGAGAGAAACAGGAGAGAAAAGGAATAGTGGTGAGTCCAATAGGGAAGTACATTATATAATTACTCCTGTCAATACAGAAAGAAAATCATTAAAAATACATCACCTGAAAGCATAACTTAGCCACAGAGGAATCGAGGATCATTAGCTTCTTTTTAAAATAGCTGTGGATTGTTTCAAATCAAAAGCTCTTAGGTCTATACCTATTTGGGAAGCCCGCAATTTGGGCAGAGCGCTTGACAATAACTGATTATTGAGTTTCGGCTGTCAGTGAAGAGAATCTAAAATATGTGTGAAGATAATGTGTCTTGAGTATAATTTAAAATGTTGAGACAAGCAGGGTAGGGGTGTGTGGCAAAGATATAGGCGAGTCTCATCAGAATGGCTCCAGCTGGCTCCTGCCAATTATTGCGCATTCATTGTTTCATTGTGTGAATTGTTTTCCCTGGATTTTAGATTTTTATAAATTCCCCATTACAGATGTTACCAAAAGTAAATGTACCGTTAATCCCTGTCATTTGTATACATTCATGTCTGTGTTAATTACAGTCATTTACCGTTCTCATTCTCAGAGTGGAAACGTTGTTTGCAGAATTCACAACCTGCTACACTTGTGAGAAACAAGTTTTGGTTATTACCATAACCATCATTTATGAGGTTTGTCAATTTTTTCATTGTCTTTTGTTTGGAGCGCTTCATGTGAGCAATGCGCATGTGTTTGGTTTTTCTGTCCTAATAATGTTGAGGGAGCGGGTGCGCCTGAGCACGCATAGAAGTACGTGGCCTGCTGCGCGGAAATGTAAGATTTTTTATTATTTTTTACATCCACTGCAAATGATAATATATAAAAACTATAGTACCTCACAGTAAGCTATTTGAAAAATCTTTACAACAATCTCCCCCTCGAGGCTGGTCATCTCGCATTAGTTGACTTTTCACCTTTCAGAGTTTTATGCTTAATAACCATGTGACGATGATTTTGAGATGAAACTGTTCCACAAAAATGCGCATATGGAAATCATAACTGGCACGCAGAAGGGTAGAAATGGTAGGATAAATTGTAAGCTTCCCCAAATTTGAAACTAACGCGTCGCTTATGAAGTCTTTGCCTCCACGTCTCCATAGTCGGATTTTGCCTACTGGCTACTTTGAAGCAAGGTAAGACATGCCTCATAAAATGAAATAAAACATGTAAGTTTCAAACGATTAAGTACGCTTTCAAAATGCATACTGCCTCCAGCTCACATTGTTAAATGGTGGGTGATGCGCTGATAGTCTGTTGCCTGCACTTAAATGGTGAAAGGGAGGCGCGCTTCAATTACCCGTTCAGAAATAATAATATACTGTACAAAAATATAAACGCAACATGTAAAATGTTAGTCCCATGTTTCATGAGCTGATATAAAAGATCCCAGAAATGTTCCATGCGCACATAAAGCTTATTTCTCTAAAATTTTGTGGACAAATTTGTTTACATCCCTGTTAGTGAGCTTTTTTCATTTGTCAAGATAATCCATCCACCTGACAGGTGTGGCATATCAAGATGCTGATTAAACAGCATGATCATTACACAGGTGCATCTTGTGCTGGGGACAATAAAAGGCCACTCTTAAATGTCTCAAATTTTGAGGGAGCGTGCAATTGGCATGCTGACTGCAGGAATGTCCACCAGAGCTGTTGCCAGAAAATGTTATGATCATTTCTCTACCATAAGCCGTCTCTAACGTCGCTATAGAGAATTTGGCAGTACATCCAACCGGCTTCGCAACCGGAGACAATGGGTCACCACGCCAGCCCAGGACCTCCACATCCAGCTTCTGTAACGTCCTGACCAGAGTTCTTATGTGTTTTGCTTGTTTAGTGTTGGTCAGGACGTGAGCTGGGTGGGAATTCTATGTTGTGTGTCTAGTTCGTCTGTTTCTATGTTCAGCCTGATATGGTTCTCAATCAGAGACAGCTGTCAATCGTTGTCCCTGATTGAGAATCATATATAGGTGGCTTGTTTTGTGTTGGGGATTGTGGGTGGTTGTTTCCTGTCTCTGTGTTTGTGTTCTGCACCAGCTAGGACTGTGACGGTATGTTCTTTTGTTATTTTGTATAGTGTTTTTGTTTTGTCCATTAAATTCATTATGTCAAATTACCACGCTGCACATTGGTCCTCTGATCCTTCTCGCCTCTCCTCGTCTGAGGAGGAGGACGAAGTAGACTGCCGTTACAGAACCACCCACCAAACCCGGATCAAGCAGCGTGAGAACGGGCAGCAGCGACAGCAGCAGCGGTACCAGGAGGAATGGTCATGGGAGCAAATATTGAACGGAGAAGGACCCTGGGCTAAGGTTGGAGAATATCGCCGCTCTCGGGAAGAGATGGAGGCAGCTAAAGCCCAGGAGCGGTGGTATGAGGAGTCAGCACGGAAGCGTGGCTGGAAGCCCGTGAAGAAACCCCAAAAATTTATTGGGGGGGGGGGGGGGGGGGTAAAGGGTAGTGTGGCGAAGGTAGGTAGGAAACCTGCGCCCACTTCCCATGCTTACCGTGGAGAGCGGGAGTACGGGCAGACATCGTGTTATGCGGAAGAGCGCACGGTGTCTCCTGTACGGGTGCATAGCCCGGTGCGGGTTATTCCACCTCCCCGCACTGGGCGGGCTAGAGTGAGCATTGAGCCAAGTGCCATGAAGCCGGCTCTACATATCTGGCCTCCAGTACGTCTCCTCGGGCCGGTGTACATGGCACCAGCCTTACGCATGGTGTCCCCGGTTCGCCAACACAGCCCAGTGCGGGTTATTCCACCTCCCCGCACTGGACGGGCTACGGGGAGCATGCAACCAGGTAAGGTTGGGCAGGCTCAGTGCTCAAGGGAGCCAGTACGCCTGCACGGTCCGGTATATCCGGCGCTACCTTCCCGCTCCAGCCCAGTACCACCAGTGCCTACACCACGCACCAGGCTTCCAGTGCGTCTCCAGAGCCCTGTTCCTCCTCCACGCACTCTCCCTGTGGTGCGTGTCTCCAGCCCAGTACCTCCAGTTCCGGCACCACGCACCAAGCCTCCTGTGCGTCTCCAGAGCCCTGTACGCACTGTTCCTTCTCCCCGCACTCGCCCTGAGGTGCGTGCCCTCAGCCCGGTACTACCAGTGCCGGTACCACGCACCAGGCCTATAGTGCGCATCGAGAGTCCAGTGTGCCCTGTTCCTGCTCCCCGCACTAGCCTTGAGGTGCGTGTCTCCAGTCCGGTACCACCAGTTCCGGCACCACGCACCAGGCCTACTGTGCACCTCAGGGGGTCAGAGTCGGCCGTCTGCCCAACGCCGCCTGCACTGCTCGTCTGTCCAGCGCCGTCTGAGCTGCCTGCCTGCCCAGCGCCGTCTGAACTGCCTGCACTGCTCGTCTGCTCAACGCCGCCTGCACTGCTCGTCTGTCCAGCGCCGTCTGAGCTGCCTGCCTGCCCAGCGCCGTCTGAACTGCCTGCACTGCTCGTCTGCTCAACGCCGCCTGCACTGCCTGCCTGCCCAGCGCCGTCTGAGCTGCCTGCCTGCCCAGCACCATCTGAGCCATCCGTCTGCCCAGCGCCGTCTGAGCCATCCGTCTGCCCAGCGCCGTCTGAGCCATCCGTCTGCCCAGCGCCGTCTGAGCCATCCGTCTGCCCAGCGCCGTCTGAGCCATCCGTCTGCCCAGCGCCGTCTGAGCCATCCGTCTGCCCAGCGCCGTCTGAGCCATCCGTCTGCCCAGCGCCGTCTGAGCCATCCGTCTGCCTAGCGCCATCTGAGCCATCTGTCTGCCCAGCGCCATCTGAGCCATCCGTCTGCCCAGCGCCATCTGAGCCGTCAGTCAGGAGCCGCTAGAGCCGTCCGTCAGTCAGGAGCTGCCAGAGCCGCCAGCCAGTCAGGAGCTGCCAGAGACGCCAGCCAGTCAGGAGCTGCCAGAGACGCCAGCCAGTCAGGAGCTGCCAGAGACGCCAGCCAGTCAGGAGCTGCCAGAGCCGCCAGTCAGTCAGGAGCTGCCAGAGCCGCCAGCCAGTCAGGAGCTGCCAGAGCCGCCAGCCAGTCAGGAGCTGCCAGAGCCGCCAGCCAGTCAGGAGCTGCCAGAGCCGCCAGCCAGTCAGGAGCTGCCAGAGCTGCCCTCCAGTCATGAGCTGCCCTCCAGTCATGAGCTGCCCTCCAGTCATGAGCTGCCCTCCAGTCATGAGCTGCCCTACAGTCATGAGCTGCCACCCAGTCATGAGCTGCCACCCAGTCCGGAGCTGCCACCCAGTCCGGAGCTGCCACTCAGTCCGGAGCTGCCACTCAGTCCGGAGCTGCCATTCAGTCCGGAGCTGCCATTCAGTCCGGAGCTGCCATTCAGTCCGGAGCTGCCTCTCTGTCCGGAGTTGCCCCTCTGTCCTGAGCTACCTCTCTGTCCTGAGCTACCTCTCTGTCCTGAGCTACCTCTCTGTCCTGAGCTACCTCTCTGTCCTGAGCTACCTCCTAAATCATGTGGGGGCCTTGGGGAGGATTCTTAGGCCAAGGTCGTGGGCGAGGGTCGCCACTCAAAGGACGCTAAGGAGGGTGACAAAGACAGTGGTGGAGTGGTGTCCTCGTCCACCGCCGGAGCCGCCACCGCGGACAGATGCCCACCCAGACCCTCCCCTTGAGTTTTAGGGGTGCGTTCGGAGTCCGCACCTCAGGGGGGGGGGGGGGGGGGGGGGGGGGGGGGGTACTGTAACGTCCTGACCAGAGTTCTTATGTGTTTTGTTTTGCTTGTTTAGTGTTGGTCAGGACGTGAGCTGGGTGGGAATTCTATGTTGTGTGTCTAGTTTGTCTGTTTCTATGTTCAGCCTGATATGGTTCTCAATCAGAGACAGCTGTCAATCGTTGTCCCTGATTGAGAATCATATATAGGTGGCTTGTTTTGTGTTGGGGATTGTGGGTGGTTGTTTCCTGTCTCTGTGTTTGTGTTCTGCACCAGCTAGGACTGTGACGGTATGTTCTTTTGTTATTTTGTATAGTGTTTTTGTTTTGTCCATTAAATTCATTATGTCAAATTACCACGCTGCACATTGGTCCTCTGATCCTTCTCGCCTCTCCTCGTCTGAGGAGGAGGACGAAGTAGACTGCCGTTACAACTTCTTCACCTGCGTGATCGTCTGAGATCATCCACCCAGACAGCTGATGAAACTGTGGGTTTGCACAACCGAAGAATTTCTGCACAAACTGTCAGAAACAGTCTCAGAGAAGCTAATCTGTGTGCTCGTCGTCCTTACCAGGGTCTTGACCTGACCGCAGTTCGGCATCGTAACCGACTTCAGTGGGCAAAGGCTCACCTTCGATGGCCACTGGCACGCTGGAGAAGTTTGCTCTTCACGGATGAATCCCGGTTTCAACTGTACTGGGCAGATGGCAGATGGCAGTATGGCGTCGTGTGGGCAAGCGGTTTGCTGATGAGAACATTGTGAACAGAGTTACCCCTTGGTGACAGTGGGGTTATGGTATGGGCAGGCATAGACAAAGAACACTATTGCTTTTTATTGATGGCAATTTGAATGCACAGAGATACTGTGACAAGATCCATTGTCGTGCCATTCGTCCACCGCCATCACCTCATGTTTCAGCATGATAATGCATGGCCCCATGTTGCAAGGATCTGTACACAATTCCTGGAAGCTGAAAATTGTCCCAGTTCCTCCATGGCCTGCATACTCACCAGACATGTCACTCATTGAGCATGTTTGGGATGTTCTGGATCGACGTGTACGACAGCGTGTTCCAGTTCATGTTTTACTCCAGCAGCAACAAGCTGAGGAGCTATAGGAAAATCCCACTCAAAATAGGCTATGCTGTGTGCGTGTCATAGTTGTGTTGGATAAATAACATACATGATGACTAACGAAAATACACAACGTACAGTTTAATTCCACAAAATAATGCAAATTAACCTATAGACCGATAAGCATGACGGTAAAATGTATTTCCATTGACTGGTATTTCCATCAATGAATAAAAAGCATTATTTTGCAAGGAGATTTTTTTGCTCCCAGTCATTTTGGCCTGCAACAGTTTTATTTATCAGCTTAAAAAATATATATCGTTTAAAAGCCAGCAATTCCGAGCTAACGGAAACCTTGTACTACGGTATCACTTTTTTAAAGATGTTTTAAAAAGCGGTGATTTGGCAAAGCCTGGTGAGGGCTTTTTTACCTGAAGAAGAGAGGACGGATTTGTTCACGAAAGCAAAGGGATGCCTCTGAAGAGTCCTTCTGACTGTCTCATTATCAGCTGTATGCAGACCACAGGAGACTGATCAACCTGCTCTATCTTTCCTCTGGTCTGATAGCCACACTGCTTTGGGCTTTGTCATTGAAGATAAAAGCCAATGAAGCCAATCTGTCCACATGTCTCTCTGTGTCTGTGCCTATAGCAGCTCTATTGATTAGGCTCTTTTGTTGGGCCGAAGTGAATGAGGTGATAGTGTGTGCGCGTGTGTGTGAGCCAAAGTTGTGGACGTGGATGGACTCCAGAGCACTGATCAGTGTGTGTCTGAGGAGGAGAGGAGGGCAGAGTTAAAATGTGTAACACCCTGGTGTCTGGGGGAAGCTCCTCTTTTGTGCCTCTGCCCATGAGAAGCTGTCAGTCTGCTCTGCTCTGCTCTGACCAGGCTCAAAGAGGAGACTCAGCAGTCATTTCCACAGCTTTGATCCTCTGGTTTCAGCCCTCACTTCACAGGTTAAAACCTTCTACTAAAATGAATTGGGTTTATTAAGCACTTGATGCTGGAGCCCGATACTGGGATGGGATGCACAGGGAGAGAGGAGGGAGCTATTGGATCTCATCTTGTCTGGGTCTCTCTCTTTCAATTCAATTCAAAGGGCTTAAATGGCATGGGCATGGAAAACATATGTTTACATTGCCAAAGCAAGTGAAATAGATACCAAACAAAAGTGAAATAAACAATAAAAAATGAACAGTAAACATTACACTCACAAAAGTTCCAAAGGAATAGAGACATTTCAAATGTCATATTATTGCTATGTACAGTACAGTGTTGTAATGATGCCCACGCTCTGTCTCTCTCTTTCTCTCTGGCTTGGAACTAGGCCTACATTTTCTATTGGTTTCTTTGTGTACTTATTATCTTGGTTTCCTCTCCTGGAACTGACTCAAAACAAGTAACTCATGTGTCCATGAATGCACAGGTTTGTTAGAATATTCTTTGTAATAACACAATAGATGTAGACGAAAGCGCCCACAGCGATTGAACCTAACGCTCCGAAGCTAAAAAAAAAAAAAAAAATCTATTTTTCGTTTTGAGTTTTCTTCAGGGCTGGAGCAAAGAGAAGGTGTTCTCTTCTTAAGATACCCTTGCCTTAGCGGGGGACTTTAAAACAGTATGTTTGATGTGCTTGAGCACACTTTTATTGCAGAGACAAAGCACCCTGAAGGGGTAAGAAACAAGCAGCTTTACATTCATGCAGGGCCAGCTCAGGTAGTGATTTGGAAATAGAGGTGATGGAGAGGCAGGGTGGGAGGGTGAGAGGCGGGGATGGGATGGTGCGCACTAGCCACAGAACATAGGGCCCTATAAAATCAGTTTTGAAAAATTGTCTGATTCTATTACATTTTTTCCCAAATTCCTTTTTCTCCATTTTGTTCTTCCAGGTTTCCGTTTTCCCAGTTCTTTTTCAGGTTTTCCCTCTCAAAAATATCACTTTTTTAATAGAAAAATAAACCAAAAATAATGTTCTAAGTTCATAACCAGGCTTAAACCACATCAGGAAACCACTTTTGATGTCTGGGAAAAATATAAGAAATGTAGAGTTTTGATTCAAGTGTGCAGGCGCCTAGCATTATAGTTTGGTTAGCAGTGTTTCTGTAGCACATGAGATTGGCCATTGGATTGATGCAAATAGTCATGATATCATTCTGCCAGATAGGCTACTTTGTAGATAGTTAACGTTTAATTTAGGATTCTGGGAAAGCCTTTCCATCTACCAGAAGACGGTTAGGCCTGTCATTAGCGTCACTATATTTTTCCTGTTCCTTAATTGTTTGAAACCTGGACGTTTCACTTCATATTATGAAGCAAGTCTTACCTTGCTTCATAGTAGCCTATAGCCAAAATCCTACCATAGAAACGTGTAGGCAGTTCTTTTTTATTAAGACTTCCTCATATGCGTTCTCCTGTTCTATTGGTTTTCTTTCCACTTTATTTATCCTAGTCGTATTAGCAATCCATGATAGTTGTTGCATCTTTATCTCCCCTCTTTCTAAATTTCTAACGGATATTTCCATCTCTGTCACATGAAACCGCTTGCATATGCGGTGCGCATTTTAGAGTGGCGTCTCTCCGCAAATTGCATTTTGGAACCTTCGTGCATATGTAACAGTATAACTTTAAACCGTCCCCTCGCCCCGACACGGGCGCGAACCAGGGACCCTCTGCACACATCAACAACAGTCACCCACGAAGCGTCGTTACCCATCGCTCCACAAAAGCCGCGGCCCTTGCAGAGCAAGGTGCAACACTACTTCTAGGTTTCAGAGCAAGTGACGTAACTGATTGAAACGCTAGTAGCGCGTACCCGCTAACTAGCTAGCCATTTCACATCCGTTACACTCACCCCCCTTTCAACCTCCTCCTTTTCCGCAGCAACCAGTGATCCGGGTCAACAGCATCAATGTAACAGTATAACTTTAAACCGTCCCCTCGCCCTGACACGGGCGCGAACCAGGGACCCTCTGCATACATCAACAACTGACACCCACGAAGCGTCGTTACCCATCGCTCCACAAAAGCCGCGGCCCTTGCAGAGCAAGGTGCAACACTACTTCTAGGTTTCAGAGCAAGTGACGTAACTGATTGAAACGCTAGTAGCGCGTACCCGCTAACTAGCTAGCCATTTCACATCCGTTACACATAGGTCTACTGCCATGTGCACATTGCTGCACCTAATATGTGAAGAAATAATAGTTTATCATCATTTTAAGCTAAGCATTCTGATCTGTTCCATCAGCCCTATTAATTGATATGGCGTATACCTCCACTACACTACTTTGAATTCCGTTTTAATTTCTCTATTCAGGGATTCTCGTATAAGGCCCTAAGAACAATGACAGGATATGGGCTTTTAGTGTGGGCACCCATCCATCTTCCTCTGTCAGATAGCAGCTCCCAAATCCTCCTCTTCCACATCCTCCTCTTCCTCCTCCTACATGTCCACGGGAGGCTTCATTATGTCCTACCGTGTGAGTCCTATGGCATGTGTGTGTTGTGTACATGTACAATGTGTGTGTCTCTCTCTATCTCTCTCACTGTATATCTGTCTGTATGTGTGTGTCCCGGTGTGAAGACTTCTCTGTGTGTAACCCTGTGTGTGTGCATCATGATGTGAATGATAGCAGGGCCGGCTGGGTGAAGGCAGGAGGGCTATCTCAGAGTCCAGCCTGGACAACAGCTCATACACAATTTAACAGCCGGCTAGCCAGGGACAAATGAAGAAGTGGCCTATCCATCAGCCACGCAGGGCCACCACAGCCAGGTGACAGAGCACAGGGCTGTCTCATGGCGTGACGTCACCTGCTGGGGCTGACTCTAGGTTGGGCAGGCAGCCTTCCTGGACTCAGTCGGGTGTGTGTGTGTGTGTGTTTGTCTACCAGACAGGACAAGGTCGTGTCTGTCAAGGCCTCATGAGGGGTCTGTGAGACAGAGGCGTGATGCATGGTGAGGGGGACAGCTGGAAGAAGGGGATGGTTGAATGGACAAGTAGCTAAAGATGTAGAATCTTAATTGAAACCAGTTTCTCACAGCAGGAAATTGTGTGGATTTTAATTAATTGACATTTTTGTAGGGGTTGATACATTTTCTGTTCTGGCAAATCAAGTCTGACACTTCAAAGTGGAAATTACAAACTTTAGAAGCGTTTTTAACCTAGAATACACTACAAGTTAGCATTTCCTGCAACAATGGGGTGATAA
Source organism: Salvelinus namaycush (assembly GCF_016432855.1). NCBI lineage: Eukaryota > Metazoa > Chordata > Actinopteri > Salmoniformes > Salmonidae > Salvelinus > Salvelinus namaycush. Next base: position 12,062,777 of record NC_052330.1, read on the forward strand.
AATTAAGATCCTACATCTGTAGGCAATTCAGATGAAGATAGTCAGTATTCATGGGCTTAAGTTGGTGAAACTCCTCCACTGTTGAATTGCTGTTACAATAGCGGGGTGGCACTTTTCTATCCCTCTATGTGTCTGCCTCTGTCGTGATTTAACCCTCCTGGTGTGTTCATTTCATGTTAATTAATTCTGTGTTCCTGGTCCAAAATGACCGGCCCACTACAGCTGATTATAAATCCATAATAATCCATATATTATCACCTAATGTTGTGTTAGATCTATTTATCAACTTAAGTTCTTGTGAACATTACACGTTTTGAACTTCTATTTGCTATTTATGGCCTGTAGGCCTCATTGACCTGAGCTCATACAACTGGTTTTGAGTAAAAAAAGCCTAATGTATGGATTATTTTTGACTATAACAAATACACAGATTAAACATATTGTGCTATTTATCGCAGACTACTTTGTGTCAAAGTTTAACAAGGACTCTCTCCTCACCAGCGTCATGATCAAAGATATGATCAAGAGCCTCACATACAGTATATCGTTTGGTCATTGTGCTGCCACAGAATGAATTGTGAGCAAGGCCTCAAAAAAGCTTTACATACCAGATCTGCGAGAAAAGTTCTATATATTATTGAAACAATGTTGTGATTGTTTGTGAGAATGCCAACAGGTGTGGTTCCCGTGGGGGAAAGATTATACTGGGGATATGTTCCCGTGGGGGTTGCCATGGAAGCCAAGAAGGGTAGTGAGGTGTGTGTGTGCTCAAACACACATGCATGTCGGGGTCTGGGAGAGGAAGTGTGTTTATCTGATGAATGGGCATATGCCTGAACTAAATTTTATACACTAATTGTAGTCTCACCCATTCATTTCTAATGACTGGTCATTTTTGACCGGGGACAACACATGTTTACAAAAATTAAATAAAACACCTAAAATGTAATGAAAATCATCCAAATGTATTTTGTGTGTTCAGATGCCCTATGTGGACAAAGTCATGGAACCTTATGACAATCAGATTTAATGAACTACATTTTTCAGAGAGAAAACTTGTAAATCGGTCACTTTTGGACCGGAACACAGCAGGAGGGTTAAACAGAATTTCAGATTTGGATAGCAGTACATTCCCTGGTTGGACTGCTGCAGGAATAACTCCTACTGTGCATGTACTGGCTACAGGTGTGTGAGGCTGTGAGTGTGGCTGATTGTGTGACAGGGGAGACCGGCTGGATGAAAACAGCAGTTGTGGAAGACAACAGAAGTAACTAATCCAAATTATAACACAGATTATATTTATCTAAATTAAGGTTTCACAAGTTATTACCTGCTTTAAAAGCTTACAGTCGATTGATTTGGGTTTTCTTGCTGACGTGCAGTGGGTCTAGATGAATTGGGCTGTATATTATCTGAGGTGAAAAGGAATGTTAATGATTTAGAATTGCAGGTTGCTGCTACTGAAGTGCAGGGAGGATAAGAGGTGGGCAAGATTCTCCTCTCCTCCGTGACCAATATCAAGGCACTGCTGTGGGCTGGTGACTCATTGGGCCTGATTCTCTCTTCTGCAGAACATCAGCAGCCAGCTAGCTACCTCTATCTCTTTGGGACCAGCTCTGTATTGAGTTTAACACAAACACACTTAGGTATCTTTTTCTCTCTCCCCCTCTTTCTGTCTCCCCCTCTTTCTGTCTCCCCCTCGTTCTCTTCTCGTTTGCCCCTAAAATAAATAAAGGTGCTATCTATAACCTAAAAGGGTTATTCGGCTGTCCCCGTAGGAGAACCCTTTGAAGATCCATTTTTGATTCCAGGTAGAACCCTTTTGATTCCAGGTAGAACCCTTTTGGGTTCCATGTAGGACCCTTTCCACAGAGAGGTTCTACAGGGAACCCAAAGGGTTTCTACCTGGAACCAAAAATGGTTCTCCTATAGGGACAGCTTAAGAACCCTTTTGGAACCCTTTTTTCTGAGTGTGTGGCCTCGTGTGATGCACGGAGAGAGCTGATATACTCTGCTGTATACTGTGAATCAGTTATATAGGCCATGCTCTCCTCTGATTATGACACCACTTAATAAATCATGTGAGCCTCTGCTTCTCTTTATACTGTATTTCAAATACAGAAATAGGCTACATCGTTAGAATTCAGCTGAAAAACCTTTTAGAGACTTAGGAACAGCAAGGTTCCCTTGACCTCACTGGAACATCGGAAGGCCAGTACATAGACAGACAAGACATTTCTAAATCAACATGTGCAAAATGTTGATGTTGATGATTACATCATAGCTTGTGCTGGTCTGAGAAATAGACCAGTTAGTAGTAGACGATAAAGCGGTAGCTGGGACGATAAAGCGGAAATGATCGACACCAACCACACTTATTGCAGGCATTTTGCTGATCTATGTAGCCTATACTAAAGAAATGTGAAGTTTGACATGAAATAAGTTTGCTAATTGATTGTTAATGGGTCAATTGATGGCTATAACCATCAAACTAGTAGTGCTAGTGTCACGCCCTGACCTTAGAGAGCTGTTTTATTTCTCTATTTAGTTAGGTCAGGGTGTGATGTGGGGTGGGCATTCTATGTTTTGTATTTCTTTGTTTTTGGCCGAGTGTGGTTCCCAATCAGAGGCAGCTGTCTATCGTTGCCTCTGATTGGGAATCATACTTAGGTAGCCTTTTTCCCACTTACAGTGGGGAGAACAAGTATTTGATACACTGCCGATTTTGCAGGTTTTCCTACTTACAAAGCATGTAGAGGTCTGTAATTTTTATCATAGGTACACTTCAACTGTGAGAGAAGGAATCTAAAACAAAAATCCAGAAAATCACATTGTATGATTTAAGTAATTTGCATTTTATTGCATGACATAAGTATTTGATACATCAGAAAAGCAGAACTTAATATTTGCAATTACAGAGATCATACGTTTCCTGTAGTTCTTGACCAGGTTTGCACACACTGCAGCAGGGATTTTGGCCCACTCCTCCATACAGACCTTCTCCAGATCCTTCAGGTTTCGGGGCTGTCGCTGGGCAATACGGACTTTCAGCTCCCTCCAAAGATTTTCTATTGGGTTCAGGTCTGGAGACTGGCTAGGCCACTCCAGGACCTTGAGATGCTTCTTACGGAGCCACTCCTTAGTTGCCCTGGCTGTGTGTTTCGGGTCGTTGTCATGCTGGACGACCCAGCCACGACCCATCTTCAATGCTCTTACTGAGGGAAGGAGGTTGTTGGCCAAGATCTCGCGATACATGGCCCCATCCATCCTCCCCTCAATATGGTGTGTCGTCATGTCCCCTTTGCAGAAAAGCATCCCCAAAGAATGATGTTTCCACCTCCATGCTTCACGGTTGGGATGGTGTTCTTGGGGTTGTACTCATCCTTCTTCTTCCTCCAAACACGGCGAGTGGAGTTTAGACCAAAAAGCTCTATTTTTGGATGATCCTCCTCTGGATCATCCAGATGGTCATTGGCAAACTTCAGACGGGCCTGGACATGCGCTGGCTTGAGCAGGGGGACCTTGCGTGCGCTGCAGGATTTTAATCCATGACGGCGTAGAGTGTGTTACTAATGGTTTTCTTTGAGACTGTGGTCCCAGCTCTCTTCAGGTCATTGACCAGGTCCTGCCGTGTAGTTCTGGGCTGATCCCTCACCTTCCTCATGATCATTGATGCCCCACGAGGTGAGATCTTGCATGGAGCCCCAGACCGAGGGTGATTGACAGTTATCTTGAACTTCTTCCATTTTCTAATAATTGCGCCAACAGTTGTTGCCTTCTCACCAAGCTGCTTGCCTATTGTCCTGTAGCCCATCCCAGCCTTTTGCAGGTCTACAATTTTATCCCTGATGTCCTTACACAGCTCTCTGGTCTTGGCCATTGTGGAGAGGTTGGAGTCTGTTTGATTGAGTGTGTGGACAGGTGTCTTTTATACAGGTAACGAGTTCAAACAGGTGCAGTTAATACAGGTAATGAGTGGAGAACAGGAGGGCTTCTTAAAGAAAAACTAACAGGTCTGTGAGAGCTGGAATTCTTACTGGTTGATAGGTGATCAAATACTTATGTCATGCGATAAAATGCAAATTAATTACTTAAAAATCATACAATGTGATTTTCTGGATTTTTGTTTTAGATTCCGTCTCTCACAGTTGAAGTGTACCTATGATAAAAATTACAGACCTCTACATGCTTTGTAAGTAGGAAAACCTGCAAAATCGGCAGTGTATCAAATACTTGTTCTCCCCACTGTATGTTGTGGGAGCTTGTTCTTGTATTGTTGCTGTTGAGCCCTACAAGGCTGTACGTTTCGTTGGGTTTCTTTTTCTTGTTTTTGCTGGTTATTCATTAAAGAATATGATTAACCTACCCCACGCTGCATGTTGGTCCACCTCTTCAGACGAGCGTTACAGCTAGTTTAAAGGATCATTTAAAACTGTGGTGCACATTAATGTTATAAACTTTGTTCTATTTATCGTTATCGCATCAATTCAGACAATTTATCGCGATATGGATTTTTGTCCATATCGCCCAGCCCTAGTTAGTAGATGTATTAGTTTTGTCCCTTAGAGACAGAAACACGCTATTCCAGCTTTTTTAATCAGCCTGGAACGTAATGGCCTTGATAATACCAATTAGTCCAATCAACTGATTTCTGCATAATGTCTAATTATTGCCTGTATATATGAATATCTTAACTCAATCATGCATGTCTTTGTAAATTACAGGGATGAAAAGGACCCGACCGCTGGGCTCTCACCACCAACTCACTCTGCAGAGGCAGCTGTGTCTAGTTGCCACGGCAACTCTTACTTTATGTTAGATTTGCTCTGTCAATCAGAAAGGCAACAAAGTGCCTAAATTCCCTGATTTCTCTGATGTGGTGTGCAATTATAGTCCCACACAATGCTAAATATATCATACAAGGCCTTATATTCACTTTTATATTAGTTTATAAAACTACTCTATGGTGCTGCTCTCAATGCAGTAGGCATACAGTCGCTTTAAAAAAATAATCATAACGTTACAGTGTTGATTTATGGGGTGGCAGGTAGCCTAGTGGTTGGGCCAGTAACCAAAAGGTAGCTGGTTTGAATCACAGAGCTGACTAGATAAAAAAAATCTGTCGATTTGCCCTTGAGCAAGGCACTTAACCCTAATTGCTTCTGTAAGTCACTCTGGATAAGAGCGTCAGCTAAATGACTAAAATGTCAAATGTAAATTAGGCTTTTTCGCATTTTTAAACAATCAACGCAATGTGGCTTAGCATAAGATGAGAGCATAATGAGGCCAAACGTTGAAGCAAAACCTGCGCTTATTTGGTTTTGGATAGTTGGACTAGACGTGAGTGACTGATACAAGCTTTTGATCCTGCCTCCATCCCATTGCCTTTACTATGCTAATTAACTGGGCTTATTTCCTTTGGTCTCTGTGGGTCCCATTTGGGAGCTTTGTTAAACACAGTGACGTGTAATAACTGGTGCGATAGGGAGGCGACCCTCTCATTATAGCTGTGGCGATGGTCAACCTGCTGCAGGCTACTGATAACGGATCACAGGCACCAGTTCAAAGGTGGCATGTTACGATAGTTCCACACTGTGTGGTCTTGAACCTGTCTGCCGTGACCCCTAACCTCCACTGTGACTTATCGATAAGCCTACTTCCACTCATTATCATCTTGTTCTCTGGGAGTCATTGGCCAGGGACGGATTTGTCCATGCAGGTCACCTGCTATAACAAAGAGAGACACTCTGGAACAATCCCAACTGACAAGGCAGTGATTCGTGAATTTCCTTTTCCGAATTGTCCCTCTTTTTATGGCTGCTGGCCACCTCTCCTGTTCAGATCTTCTACCCTCATATTAGAAAGAAAGCTGATCGACTCTCCCCCACTTCAGTGACAGCTGAGCGACTCTCCCCCCCTCCAGAGACAGCTGAGCGACTCTCCCCCCCTCCAGAGACAGCTGAGCGACTCCCCCCCCCCCCTCCAGTGACAGCTGAGCGACTCTCCCCCCCCCCTCCAGTGACAGCTGAGCGACTCTCCCCCCCCCCTCCAGTGACAGCTGAGCGACTCTCCCCCCCCCTCCAGTGACAGCTGAGCGACTCTCCCCCCCCCCTCCAGTGACAGCTGAGCGACTCTCCCCCACTCCAGTGGCAGCTGAGCGACTCTCCCCCACTCCAGTGACAGCTGAGCGACTCTCCCCCACTCCAGTGACAGCTGAGCGACTCTCCCCCACTCCAGTGACAGCTGAGCGACTCTCCCCCACTCCAGTGACAGCTGAGCGACTCTCCCCCACTCCAGTGACAGCTGAGCGATGAACACTGTGTGACCGCCATGCACGCGCCCTCAACCACTCCACCCTTCACCTATCCAGACGTAGTCCATTTGATTTTGATTCAGGCACAGCGAGGAGCGCTTGACTAAACGCTAAATCAGTAATGCCTTCTCATCGGTTTTATCTGGGCTTACAAATGGCACCTCCGATATGTCTCATACAGAGGGTTTAGTTTGACACTTAGCCAAACATAGTAAGGCATTTTTCAAATGCTATCTGCTGAATGCATCTGAATGGTAGGTTACATCATCTATGTGGTCATACGTGTGTGTGTTCTCCTGATCCGAGATATCAAAATAATGATTTATAAATGATTGGAGAAGTCAAATGACTTTGAATCTTTGAAGGAAAGATGTCTGGTCATGAAGGAATGAAGCAGTGTCTTCTTTCTCCTCTGTTGCCTGAAGCCTGAAACCTGTGTTGTCATCACTGTATAACATACATTTTTACCCCCAACACGCTGCCTTCACTTCAAAGGCTGACAGATAGCTAATGATGTTTTCTCAAGATATAGAAACTATCGGCCTCATAAATATGGGAGCCGGCTTGCCCACCAGGAGGTTCGGCCTCTCTGATCTGAGCTCTGACTGGAGGCGTAAGAATTTCTGTCTAGCTAAGCTAGCTATAGCTACAGTACAGCCACTGATGCACTCCGTCTGCTCCTTTCACAGCTCCAAACCAACGCAATTACAAAAGATAACGATTCCACAGAAAAGGGAAAATAATTTTCTCTGGCTCTGCGTCAATAGTTCAGACTCTTTTCAAATGCTTCCCCATGATTACAGTTAGGCCAGTTGTTTGAACTGGCCTAACTGTAATCTAACTGTAATAATTGCCACAGTGCAGCAGGACCAATGACGTATACACCCTGGATTGCTGATGCTATGTATTGACCATTGAGAGGCTTTGAAGCCACCAGTCGGCCAAATTGGCACACCTCAGGAGGAGCAGTCCTCCATAGGAATGAATGGAATTCTACAGTATTTCAATTAAATGTTTCAAGGACAAAAATCTATGTATTTAGGATTTTTGTTGTTGTTTTGGGGACAGTAACATCAGTAACAACTAAAAATGATACGTTCGTTTTGTTTAGCTCACATAATATAATTTGAAAGTATGCATTAAGGTGTCTGTAATAAATAAGTGTGACACAAATGAATGTATTCATTAAAGAGGAACTGCACCTGCTGATGTGGCCTTGCTCCTCAAGAAACGCTGTCGGCCCCCCAAAAGAGAAAATTATATACACTGCTCAAAAAAATAAAGGGAACACTTAAACAACACAATGTAACTCCAAGTCAATCACACTTCTGTGAAATCAAACTGTCCACTTAGGAAGCAACACTGATTGACAATGAATTTCACATGCTGTTGTGCAAATGGAATAGACAAAAGGTGGAAATTATAGGCAATTAGCAAGACACCCCCAATAAAGGAGTGGTTCTGCAGGTGGTGACCACAGACCACTTCTCAGTTCCTATGCTTCCTGGCTGATGTTTTGGTCACTTTTGAATGCTGGCGGTGCTTTCACTCTAGTGGTAGCATGAGACGGAGTCTACAACCCACACAAGTGGCTCAGGTAGTGCAGCTCATCCAGGATGGCACATCAATGCGAGCTGTGGCAAGAAGGTTTGCTGTGTCTGTCAGCGTAGTGTCCAGAGCATGGAGGCGCTACCAGGAGACAGGCCAGTACATCAGGAGACGTGGAGGAGGCCGTAGGAGGGCAACAACCCAGCAGCAGGACCGCTACCTCCGCCTTTGTGCAAGGAGGAGCACTGCCAGAGCCCTGCAAAATGACCTCCAGCAGGCCACAAATGTGCATTTGTACTTTTGACCCCCCTTTTTACTTTTGACCCCCCTTTTGTTCAGGGACACATTATTCAATTTCTGTTAGTCACATGTCTGTGGAACTTGTTCAGTTTGTGTCTCAGTTGTGGAATCTTATGTTCATGCAAATATTTACACATTTTAAGTTTGCTGAAAATAAATGCTGTTGACAGTGAGAGGAAGTTTATTTTTTTGCTGAGTTTATATATGCACACAGAGTACCAGTCAAAAGTTTGGACACACCTACTAATTCCAGGGTTTTTCTTTATTTTTTAGTATTTTCTACATTGTAGAATAATAGTGAAGACATCAAAACTATGAAATAACACATATGGAATCATGTAGGGTGCCGTTTTTCAGATAGGATGTTAAACCGGTGTCCTGACTCTCTGTGGCCACTAAAGATCCCATGGCACTTATCATAAAAGTAGGGGTGTTAACCCTGGTGTCCTGGATAATTCCCATTCATACCATCATGGCCACCTAATCATCCCCAGCTTCAAATTGGCTCATTCATCCCCCCGCTCCCCTGTAACTATTCACAGGTCGTTGCTATAAATAAGAATGTGTCCTCAGTCAACTTACCTAATATAATAAGGAATAAATAAATAAATAAAAAGACAAAAGTGAGTTGGCTTGGGGGTTTAGTTTGATGTGGGTGTATCCTTGCCACCACCAAGACACACCCATCTGTCAGAACCTTGCCCGCAGCCGTTTCCCCCCACTCAATCACAACAAACAAATCTCCTACAGGTTGAGTTCAATAACTACAGACAGATGTGTGGTGAGATGCTGGAAGAAGCTTTGCATAGGTCAGTAGCCTACAGAGTAATATGAGAAGAATGCAATTACTGAATTTATGTACACTGAACAAAAATATAAATGCAACATGGATCATAAAATCAGTCATTATCTGGTGTGACCACCATTTGTCTCATGCAGCACGACACATCTGCTTCGCATAGAGTTGATTAGGCTGTTGATTGTGGCCTGTGGAATGTTGTCCCACTCCTCTTCAATGGCTGTGCAAAGTTGCTGGATATTGGCGGGAACTGGAACACGCTGTCATACACGTTGATCCAGAGCATCACAAACATGCTCTGTGACATGTCTGGTGAGTATGCAGGCCATGGAAAAACTGGGACATTTTCAGCTTTCAGAAATTGTGTACAGATCCTTGCGACATGGGGCCGTGCATTATCATGCTGAAACATGAGGTGATGGCGGCGGATGAAAGGCACGACAATGGGCCTCAGGATCTCGTCACGGTATCTCTGTGCATTCAATTTGCCATCGATAAAATGCAATTGTGTTCGTTGTCCGTAGCTTATGCCTGCCATAACCCAACCGCCACCATGGGGCAATCTGTTCACAACGTTGACATCAGAAAACCACTGGCCCACACAACACCATCTGCCCGGGTACAGTTAAAACCGGGATTCATCCACTTCGCCAGCGTACCAGTTGCCATCGAAGGAGAGCATTTGTCCACTGAAGTCAGTTACAACGCTGAACTGCAGTCAGGTCAAGACCCTGGTGACGACGATGAGCACACAGATGGCGATTTCTGACAGAAATTCTTCGGTTATGCAAACCCACAGTTTCATCAGCTGTCTGGGTGGATGGTCTCAGACGATGCCGCAGATGAAGAAGCCGGATGTGGAGGTCCTGGGTTACATGTGGTCTGCGGTTGTGACGCTGGTTGGACGCACTGCCAAATTCTCAAAAATTCCGTTGAGTCAGCTTCTTGACTCCAACGGAGTCATCCACACCTGTCAAGTGGATGGATTATCTTGGCAAATGAGAAATGCTCACTAATAAGCTTCTTGTTGATATGGAACATTTCTGGAATCTTTCATTTCAACTCAGGAAACATTTGACCAACACTTTACATGTTGAGTTTATATTTTTGTTCAGTGTACATATTCTAAACTTGAGTGTTTTGATAACTTTCAAATGTAGTAACTGGTCCATGTAGAATAAACAACCCTTTACATAATACCATAGAAGCAGTGTTCTGCTAATACACTATATATACAAAAGTATATGGACACCCCTTCAAATTAGTGGATTCGGCTATTTCAGTCACACCCGTTGCTGACAGGTGTAAAAATCGAGCACACAGCCATGCAATTTCCATAGACAAACATTGGCAGTAGAAGGTCCTTACTGAAGCGCTCAGTGACTTTCAACGTGGCACCGTCATAGTATGCCACCTTTCCAACAAGTCAAATTTCTGCCCTGCTCTTGCTGCTCCGGTCAACTGTAAGTGCTGATATTGTAAAGTGAAAACATCTAGGAGCAACAACGGCTCAGCCGTGAAGTGGTAGGCCGTACAAGTTCATAGAACTGAACCGCCGAGTGCTGAAGCGCGTAGCTCATATAAATCATCTGTCCTCGGTTGCAACACTCACTACTGTTTGTCGGGAGCTTCATGAAATGGGTTTCCAACGCTGTGCCGCCACACACAAGCTTAAGATCAAACCCACAGCTGATGAAACTGTGGGTTTGCATAACCGAAGAATTTCTGTCAGAAATCGCCATCTGTGTGCTCATCGTCCTCACCAGGGTCTTGATCTGACTGCAGTTCACCATGCGCAATGCCAAGTGTCGGCTGGAATGGTGTAAAGCTTGCTGCTGTTGGACTCTGGAGCAGTGGAAACACCTTCTTTTGGAGTGATGAATCACGCTTCACCATCTGGCAGGCCGACTGACAAATCTGGGTTTGGCGGATGCCAGGAGAACACTACCTGCCCCAATGAATAGTGCCAACTTGTAAAGTTTGGTGGAAGAGGAATAATGGTCTGAGGCTTTTTTTATGGTTTGGGCTAGGCCCGTTAGTTCCAGTGGAGGGAAATCTTAATGCTACAGCATACATTGACATTCTAGACGATTCTGTGCTTCCAACTTTGTGGCAACAGTTTGGGGAAGGCCCTTTCCTGGTTGAGCATGACAATGCCACCATGCACAAAGCGAGGTCCATACAGTGTATAACAATGTGCACCTTTCAACTTTCATTGTCATTCCCAGCCGACACAGGTACTGTGCCTATCGGCATTTGTCTGATGGTAATGGGGCTTCCTTGGCAAACATGTCAGAGTGGTCCTACCTTCCTGTGTGGTGTCTCGTACACAGTGCCTCTAGAACCCTCAAACTCAACTCCGGACCTCGAAGCCAGATCCACTGCATGTTTTCATTGTTTACCTCTAATCAGGGACTGGTTTAGACCTGGGACACCAGGTGTGTGCAATTAATTATCAGGTAGAACAGGTAAGAGTTGAGTACCCCTGCTCTAGAAAGTCTTCACACCCCTTGACTTTTTCCACATTTTGTTGTGTTACAAAGTGGGATTAAAATGGATTTAATTGGAATTTTTTGTCAATGGTTTATACCAGGGGTGACACTCTGCCCTTTGTAGAATGAGTTTGACATTTGATCTACACAAAATACTCTGTAATGTCAATGCTTAGCTCTATTACGTTTCCTTTTTATCCTGAAAAACTCTGTAACAATTACAAGCATACCCATAACATGATACAGCCACCACTATGCTTGAAAATATGGAGAGTGGTACTCAGTAATGTGTTGTATTGGATTTGCCCCAAGCATAACACGTTGTGTGTGAATACATACACAGTCACTGTTCTATTACCAATGGCAGTTAGGATAGGTGATATTTGACAAACAAATATATACTCAAATCATATCAAATTTTATTTGTCACATACACATGGTTAGCAGATGTTAATGCGAGTGTAGCGAAATGCTTGTGCTTCTAGTTCTGACAATGCCGTAATAACCAACGAGTAATCTAACCTAACAATTCCACAACTACTACCTTATACACACAAGTGTAAAGGGATAAAGAATATGTACATAAAGATACATGAATGAGTGATGGTACAGAACGGCATAGGCAAGATGCAGTAGATGGTATCGAGTACAGTATATACATATGAGATCAGTAGTGTAGGGTATGTAAACATAAAAGTGGCATAGTTTAAAGTGGCTAGTGATACATGTATTACATAAAGATGGCAAGATGCAGTAGATGATATAGAGTACAGTATATACATATACATTATATTAAGTGGCATTGTTTAAAGTGGCTAGTGATACATTTTTGATCAATTTCCATCAATTCCATTATTAAAGTGAGCTGGAGTTGAGTCAGTATGTTGGCAGCAGCCACTCAATGTTAGTGGTGGCTGTTTAACAGTCTGATGGCCTTGAGATAGAAGCTGTTTTTCAGTCTCTCGGTCCCTGCTTTGATGCACCTGTACTGACCTCGCCTTCTGGATGATAGCGGGGTGAACAGGCAGTGGCTCGGATGGTTGTTGTCCTTGATGGTCTTTATGGTCTTCATGTGACATCGGGTGGTGTAGGTGTCCTGGAGGGCAGGTAGTTTGCTCCCGGTGATGCGTTGTGCAGACCTCACTACCCTTTGGAGAGCCTTACGGTTGTGGGCAGAGCAGTTGCCGTACCAGGCGGTGATACAGCCCGACAAGATGCTCTCAATTGTGCATCTGTAGAAGTTTGTGAGTGCTTTGGTGACAAGCCAAATTTCTTCAGCCTCCTGAGGTTGAAGAGGCGCTGCTGCACCTTCTTCACAACGCTGTCTGTGTGGGTGGACCAATTCAGTTTGTCCGTGATGTGTAAACTTACTACCCTCTCCACTACTGTCCCGTCGATGTGGATAGGGGGGTGCTCCCTCTGCTGTTTCCTGAAGTCCACAATCATCTCCTTTGTTTTGTTGACGTTGAGTGTGAGGTTATTTTCCTGACACCACACTCCGAGGGCCCTCACCTCCTCCCTGTAGGGCGTCTCGTCGTTGTTGGTAATCAAGCCTACCACTGTAGTGTCGTCCGCAAACTTGATGATTGAGTTGGAGGCGTGCATGGCCACGTAGTCGTGGGTGAACAGGGAGTACAGGAGAGGGCTCAGAACGCACCCTTGTGGGGCCCCAGTGTTGAGGATCAGCGGGGTGGAGATGTTGTTACCTACCCTCACCACCTGGGGGCGGCCCGTCAGGAAGTCCAGTACCCAGTTGCACAGGGCGGGGTCGAGACCCAGGGTCTCGAGCTTGATGACGAGTTTGGAGGATACTATGGTGTTAAATGCTGAGCTGTAGTCGAGGAACAGCATTCTCACATAGGTATTCCTCTTGTCCAGATGGGTTAGGGCAGTGTGGTTGTGATTGCGTCGTCTGTGGACCTATTGGGGTGGTAAGCAAATTGGAGTGGGTCTAGGGTGTCAGGTAGGGTGGAGGGGATATGGTCCTTGACTAGTCTCTCAAAGCACTTCATGATGACGGAAGTGAGTGCTACGGGGCGGTAGTCGTTTAGTTCAGTTACCTTAGCTTTCTTGGGAACAGGAACAATGGTGGCCCTCTTGAAGCATGTGGGAACAGCAGACTGGGATAAGGATTGATTGAATATGTCCGTAACACACCAGCCAGCTGGTCTGCGCATGCTCTGAGGATGCGGCTGGGGATGCCGTCTGGGCCTGCAGCCTTGCGAGGGTTAACACGTTTAAATGTTTTACTCACTTCGGCTGCAGTGAATGAGAGTCCGCAGGTTTTGGTAGCAGGCCGTGTCAGTGGCACTGTGTTGTCCTCAAAGCGAGCAAAGAAGTTATTTAGTCTGTCTGGGAGCAAGACATCCTGGTCCACGACGGGGCTGGTTTTCTTTTTGTAATCCGTGATTGACTGTAGACCCTGCCACATACCTCTTGTGTCTGAGCCGTTGAATTGCAACTCTACTTTGTCTCTATACTGACGCTTAGCTTGTTTGATTGCCTTGCTGCGGGAATAGCTACACTGTTTGTATTCGGTCATGTTTCCGGTCACCTTGCCCTGGTTAAAAGCAGTGGTTCGCGCTTTCAGTTTTGCGCGAATGCTGCCATCAATCCACGGTTTCTGGTTTGGGAATGTTTTTATAGTTGCTGTGGGTACGACATCGCCGATGCATTGTCTAATGAACTCGCTCACAGAATCAGCGTATTCGTCAATGTTGTTGTTGGACGCAATGCGGAACATATCCCAATCTACGTGATCGAAGCAGTCTTGAAGCGTGGAATCAGATTGGTCGGACCAGCGTTGAACAGACCTGAGCGCTGGAGCTTCTTGTTTAAGTTTCTGTCTGTAGGCTGGAAGCAACAAAATGGAGTCGTGGTCAGCTTTTCTGAAAGGAGGGCGGGGGAGGGCCTTATATGCGTCGCGGAAGTTAGAATAACAATGATCCAGGGTTTTACCAGCCCTGGTTGCGCAATCGATATGCTGATAGAATTTAGGGAGTCTTGTTTTCAGATTAGCCTTGTTAAAATCCCCACCTACAATGAATGCAGCCTCAGGATATGTGGTTTCCAGTTTACATAGAGTCAAATAAAGTTTGTTCAGGGCCATCGATGTGTCTGCTTGGGGGGGAATATATACGGCTGTGATTATAATCAAAGAGAATTCCCTTGGTAGATAATGCGGTCGACATTTGATTGTGAGGAATTCTAAGTCAGGTGAACAGAAGGACTTGAGTTCCTGTATGTTGTTATGATCACACCACGTCTCGTTAATCATAATGCATACCCCCCCGCCCCTCTTCTTACCAGAAAGATGCTTGTTTCTGTCGGCGCGATGCGTGAAGAAACCAGCTGGCTGCACCAACTAAGTCTCTCGAGTGAGCCATGTTTCCGTGAAGCAAAGAACGTTACAGTCTCTGATGTCTCTCTGGAAGGCAACCCTTGCTCGGATTTCATCAACCTTGTTGTCAAGAGACTGGACATTGGCGAGTAGTATGCTAGGGAGTGGTGCGCGATGTGCCCGTCTCCGGAGCCTGACCAGAAGACCGCTTCGTTTGCCCCTTTTACGGCGACGTTGTTTAGGTTCGCCGGCTGGGATCAGATCCATTGTCTTGGGTGGAAGGCAAAACACAGGATCCGCTTCGGGAAAGTCATATTCCTGGTCGTAATGATGGTGAGTTGACATTGCTCTTATATTCAGTAGTTCCTCCCGACTGTATGTAATGAAACCTAAGATTACCTGGGGTAACAATGTAAGAAATAACACATAAAAAAACAAAATACTGCATAGTTTCCTAGGAACGCGAAGCGAGGCGGCCATCTCTGTCGGCGCCGGAAGTCAACTATGTTGAAGTTTGAACCAGTCAGACTAAATCTACCTAATTCTGGTCTCTCCATCGACGACCAATAGTGAGCAGGCAAGAAGTGAGGCTGGAGGTAAGGTCTTTGCCAGAGCCCTATTGATGGGCATGGCAGCGTAGATCAGCTCCTGGCCCCTCATCAAAGATACTGGTTGGTCACACACAGAGCACTGATTACATTATCAAATGGTGGTTATGATTAGTATGGTGGAACCAATCTGATCACTTCATTCTCGCTGCTTTCTATTCCACTTCAGATATCATGGTATGTGAAGTGAAATAAAATGGTATATGCAGCAATCAGGCTGGTTCCACCTTCTAAGTTATGAAGGTAAATTGGGACAAAACTCAAAACTGTTTTGACCAAGTCAAATGTCACCAACCTGTTTCAAGTATCCTCCCTGTTCCATATACAGTTGAAGTTGGAAGTTTACATACACCTTAGCCAAATACATTTAAACTCAGTTTTTCACAATTCCTGACATTTAATCCTAGTAAAAAATCTCTGTTTTAGGTCAGTTAGGATCACCACTTTATTTTAATTTTATTTTGAAATGTCAGAATAATAGTAGAGAGAATGCTTTATTTCAGCTTTTATTTCTTTCATCACATTCCCAGTGGGTCAGAAGTTTACATACACTTTATTAGAATTTGGTAGCATTGCCTTTAAATTGTTTAACCTGGGTCAAACGTTTCGGGTAGCCTTCCACATGTTCCCACAATAAGCTGAGGGAATTTTGGCCCATTCCTCCTAACAGAGCTGGTGTAACTGAGTCAGGTTTGTAGGCCTCCTTGCTCGCACACACTTTTTCAGTTCTGCCCACAACTTTTCTATAGGATTGAGGTCAGGGCTTTGTGATGGCCACTCCAATACCTTGACTTTGTTGTCCTTAAGCCATTTTTCCAGAACTTTAGAAGTATGCTTGGGGTCATTGTCCATTTCGAAGACCCATTTGCGACCAAGCTTTAACTTCCTGACTGATGTCTTGAGATGTTGCTTCAATATATCCACATCATTTTCCTACCTCATGATGCCAGCTATTTTGTGAAGTGCACCAGTCTTTCCTGCAGCAAAGCACCTCCACAACATGATGCTGCCACCCCATGCTTCACGGTTGGGATGGTGTTCTTTGGCTTGCAAGCCTCCCCCTTTTTCCTCCAAACATAACGATGGTCATTATGGCCAAACTGTTCTATTTTTGTTTCATCAGACCAGAGGACATTTCTCCAAAAAGTACAATCTTTGTCCCCATGTGCAGTTACAAACCGTAGTCTGTTTTGTTATGGTGGTTTTGGAGCAGTGGCTTCTTCCTTGCTGAGCGGACTTTCAGGTTATGTCGATATAGGACTTGTTTTACTGTGGATATAGATACTTTTGTACCGGTTTCCTCCAGCATCTTCACAAGATCCTTAGCTGTTGTTCTGGGATTGATTAGCATTTTTCGCACCAAAGTACGTTAATCTCTAGTAGACAGAACGCTTCTCCTTCCTGAGCGGTATGGCGGCTGTGTGGTCCCATGGTGTTTATACTTGCGTACTATTGTCTGTACAGATGAACGTGTTACCTTCAGGCATTTGGAAATTGCTCCCAAGGATAAACCAGACTTGTGGAGGTCTACAATTTTGTTCCTGAGGTCTTGGCTGTTTTCTTTTGATTTTCCCATAATGTCAAGCAAAGATGCACTGAGTTTGAAGATAGGCCTTGAAATACATCCACAGGTACGCCTCCAATTGACTCCAATGATGTCAATTAGCCTATCAGGAGCTTCTAAAGCCAAGACATCATTTTCTGAAATTTTCCAAGCTGTTTAAAGGCACAGTCAACTTAGTGTATGTAAACTTCTGACCCACTGGAATTGTGATACAGTGAATTATAAGTGAAATAATCTGTCTGTAAACAATTGTTGGAAAAATGACTTGTGTCATGCACAAAGTAGATGTCTTAACCGACTTGCCAAAACCATAGTTTGTTAAAATAAATTTGTGGAGTGGTTGAAATACGAGTTTTAATGACTCCAACCTAAGTGTTCTGACTTCAACTGTATAGGAATTCTCATAGCAAGGGCATGTCTGCGTGATGCTTAGGGTCCCCTTGCTGGTCTTCTCTATGCTGCATGTTCGGCTGCAAACTGGACATCTCGAACAACTGCAGCAGGCAATCCTCATAAACAATGTACTTTCTCATCTAATGAGGTGGTGTTGACTGGGAGGGCCTGTGACAGGGTGGTACAATAGACAACCAAGTGGTAAATTACATTTTGTTATAAATGCATTTTACAACCAAAATGACTCTACTACTTGTATCTGCTTGGCTGGATAATTAAGCTACTAGTTTATCAAACTTTTCACATAACATACATTACCGTTGTTGATGAAGCCGTCCGTGTCATCAGGGGAGTAACTCGGGGCAAGCTCATTTTAGATCCTCATTAGTTACCACAGCCACAAAGTCATAAAGCCTGCCTATTTCTAAAACGTCTCTTCATAAAATGTGATTTTAAACATAACCCTAACCACACATATAACCTTATGCCAAACCTTTAAATTAAGACCAAAAAGTTTGTTTTCATTCATTTTTACTATAGTCAATTTTGACATTGTGGAAACCCTAATTATATGCTTTACAGATGTAGACTGACTGTAGCTCCAGATTGGATTAGATCCAGGCCGGTGACGCCATTACAGTTTGTTGCTCCTAGTTCACTATATTAGTCAGACTCTGACATAAGTTAGCTACCACCACAGCTTCATCCATTATTTAGTTTTTGGTTAACTAGCGAAGCTAACGAAAGTGAAAACGTTAGCTAGCCTGCCTTGTTTAAGATAGCTATGTAACCAGCAATAATGTTACGTCATTAGTTAAGTTACCAGAGGTCATTATACCAGAGGTCATTATATTCCAGTATCTCTGGTTATACTCACCACCACCGGTCGTTGCACACCAAGCTACCGTTACTGGTGCAGACTTGGGGACCGACAAACTCCAAGCACCTATTATGACCGTATACTAAGGTTCTTCGCAGGGCATGGAAACCATAGAACTTTGGCTGTGGAGGTATGGTCAATCCGTATAGGGCCTGTGATCCTTTGAACGCGTTGGGGGCGATGAATCACCATTCAATGAAGGGAAGTGAAGTGGGCGGATGGGCAATTTGCCTGTGGAGCTTGACAAAAGGGGCATGATTTGTTGACATAATTGTAATCCAAACCAAACCTTAATTTACTCATTGTGACACACTGAGGTTCCAAACTAGGCTGTTTTATACAAAGGAAATTGTGTTTCATAGTTAGGGCTGACAGTGAGGACTTGTGAAGAGCAGAATCCACATCCTCGGGATAATGAAAACAGTTGCTTTGTGAGAAGGTGTTAAAGTTCACAACCATTATTATGTCAATGAAAGCTGCAAAGTACCAGTGGCCTGGCTTTTGGCCCCAAGTGAGAGCAGGTCCGCCGGGGCCATGGACCAGTGTAACGGGCCGCCTAGATGGAAACAGAAAAGTCTGATCCTTTTGGGGAAAACACAGGGGTAAATCCTGTATGGAAATGCACCATTAGAGCTGTACGGATTCAGAGACACCCCCCCCCCCCCCTCCCAGACAGCATGCAAGCTTTGTGGATTTGTCATAGAGATCCGGTGCCCACGTCTGATGTTGGAAGAGAAGAATGTGAATGTGTGGGATGGATGCTGCTAGTGTGGGGTGGTTAGGTGCTGGTAAACCTGGTATCTAGAGACTTTAGTCATAATTGAGAGTCCAAGCTTCATTCATGCATCACTTCAGTGGGTTGGAAGAGAGATGAGAGTTAAAAGAGGGATGCATTGGAGCAATGAGCCAGCATGTGTCTCTCCACAGGGACTCTCAAGTTATATGTGTCAAAACAACTGGGAGACCAGGTTGTGGTTTATATTAAACTACATAGGTGGTCTATCTAGTATTGAGTCAACAACACTAATGTCAGCATCTGTTGGCTGACACTGAAGGTCTGAGCGAGGGATCATAGTCTCAGATCAAAATGTAGCACAGTGACAGACAGGGGCCTAAATCTGGCTTGCCTACTACTTACTTAAACTGCGTACTATCTACTAATCATAATACGGTTTAGTAAAAAGTATGCAGTATGCCATGGCCAAAACATACTACTTTTGGTGCATTCAAGGCAACTGGGAATTCAGAAACAAAACGAGCTCGGACTGGGAAAAAACGTGGCGTCGGTGATCTTCAGGGCAGAGAAGTCTGAGCTCTAGGATAATGCCCGAGTTTTTGACTTGTAAAAGAGTTGGAGGACGTTTTTCCCCCCCGAGTTCCCTGTTGTCTTTAACGCACCATCAGTTATGGCTTCATATGAACTGGAAAGGATCGTCAGTAGCCCCACCCAGTGACCTTTCGTGTTGTTGATTTGGGCTAACGTTAGCTAAGTAGCTAGCATTTGAACAACAGATATGGAGTAAACTTGAGTGTACCATAGGCCAATGTATGTATCAATTGAAGAGTCACCTGAAGCTTGAGAGAAATTAGAGATGCAGTAGAGGAATGCAGTCCTGAGGCAGAGGGCTCTTAATGAGGACGACTGGCTACGACTCTGAACTGTGTGTGGTGAGCTTTCTGCTGCCCAGAGCTACTGAGGCATCACCCAAGTGGGTGCCATACATTGTGAAGAATAAGTCCAGCGGTTACACAACTCAGGCTAGTTCCCAGAGTAGCACTCTCCTACTTCATTGTCACCGATGCAGGTGACAGCTGCCCCTCCAGCTCACAGTCCTTCACATAGATCCTGAAAACACATAATATGAAGTACAACATTAACCAAAACATGGGCAAAGTAGAGTTGTGTGAACTTTCGGTAGATAGCTAGACTTTCACATACTTTATCAAATTGGAGTGCCAAGGTGAAACCGTAATGAGTGCAGCTTCCCATTACTTTCACCATAACAACTTACGTTCAATGAAACTAGCTAGACCCATTCAGGGTGTAACCGTTCAGGTAGAAACTAATATTGCATAGCATGAACATTAGAATCAGTTCAACACAGATAAACCGACGTGACATCAGACCCTATAACAGTTTGAAAACAAGCCCTGGTATTTACAACAAGTAGTTAACTAGCTAGTTAACTAAGTTCATGTTAAATATGAAGTCATCGCAAGCAAGTAACCCTGTAGCTAATGTTAAAACAGTTATAACTTCTAGTCCTACTGAACTAAAGCACGTAGCTAGCTTAAGGCGCAGCAGACATGTTTTCAAAGATAACGTTACAATGAAATAGTCGTAATCATTTAAGGAGAACAAAAACTAGCTACTTACATTGAACACCACCGCAGAAGCTTTGCTATTCGCCATCTTACATGTTGTTTTGTTTCTTATTTAAAGAGATCTAGCTATCTAAACTCGCAGCCCCCCTATTCAAATGCATTGTGGCTGTGTATGCGTTTAAAGCAATTTCGAAAATTCACATACTATAAAATGTTTTGTTTTCGCATACTCAAACGGACTACTATTTAGGACGCAAGTATGGGTATTCCTACACAGCCAGTGACTTGACAGTGGCATCAATTCTGAATTTTGATCTCTGGGTGTCAGTTGATAACTGTACATCTGCTTCCAACTCACACTCTCAAACACATAGATCCCCTGAACGCAGCTCACTCTCCAGATCCCAATCACCTGAATTCTGATAAACTGTTCACACACCTGTATGTCATTATCATACACTGTTCAGTTCTTTGCACCCCATTATTGTAAGGTATTGTTTGTTTTGTGACACACTTCTATTCCGAGCGCTGGGTTTCCCGTAATTTAATCCTCCCGTGTATGATAGTTTTTGCCTGCCTCACTAACGATGCCTTTTGCCTATTCCCTGCCTGTACTTCAGCCTATCGGATTTCCTGTTATCAACCTATCTCCCGGGTGACGTTACTAGCCTTTTCCCTGCCTGTACTTTTGCCTTTTTGGCCCCCCTGTATAAGACCTTCTGCCTGCCCCTGGATCCAGCTACCTGCCTCCTCCTGTGGTCCTTTACAAATAAACACCTGCTGCGCTTGAACCAGCTCTCTGTCTCCCATCGTGTTCATTACAATTACGATGTTAGATTCAAAACCATTGCCTGTTTGCAAAGTGAGAGGAGCAAATACATTTTTCAGCTTTGCATGTTTCACGTCATAAGGTCTTTAAACAATGCAGACAGATAAGCAAACAAACTGTCAAGTGATGCAATGTGGTGATATCATGCCATCGTTGAATCCACTTAACCCATTTTGTAAACAAACTGTCATTTTGCAAACAAACTGTCAAGGGACGCAATGTGGTGATATCATGCCATCGTTGAATCCACTTAACCCATTTTGTAAACAAACTGTCATTTTGCAAACAAACTGTCAAGGGACGCAATGTGGTGATATCATGCCATCGTTGAATCCACTTAACCCATTTTGTAAACAAACTGTCATTTTGCAAACAAACTGTCAAGGGACGCAATGTGGTGATATCATGCCATCGTTGAATCCACTTAACCCATTTTGAAAACAAACTGTCAAGGGACGCAATGTGGTGATATCATGCCATCGTTGAATCCACTTAACCCACTTTGCTCTACAAAGCATGATTTTGTCGGAGGATCCTGTGAAGTTTGAACTGTCAGGATAATGCAACACGGTATAGACAGACTATTTTAGTCTCAGATACCTTGGGGGTCCAGCCAGGTGTAGGTTAACAGGAGACAGTGGAGCTCTGAAAGGTCTGGAGGCACACCTGTAGCTCCTCAGTGAGGCTGAACTTTACGATCCCTGCATCTCAGATTGGTTTGGGCCACGGGCGGCACCAGAGCAAATATTTTCTAACTCTGTGTCTCATCTACGTCTGCCACCTCCTATCCTCATGATTACTTTCTGCAAAGTTCAGATGTACTGTACAAAGTTCTCAAGGACACTGTCGAATAAGCGGCTGTGATTTGGACTTCAAATATCGGATTGTTCATCTTCTGCTCGTTTTACTTGTGTATACTTTCTCATTGGTCAATAATATGTCCTGTTTCACTGGAAATTATTTATCTGCTGAAAGGCTTTAATCAATACTGAAGCTAACAGGCTCAGCTGTACAATAGGCTGAATTAAGCTTTGCAGTCACAGTAAATCTAGATAGGTCTATTGATCAGACCCAGTTATATAACCAGGGAGAGGAAGGCTCTATTCAGGTGTAGCCTACAGCTTTACTCTACTCAACTGTCCTCCTCCGCGGCCCACCTAGTTCAACCAAGTGTTCAGCTTCTTATTAAGTGCTATTGAGCATAGTTCATTGCCAGGTTACTGACTGAAGTATTTAATAGGTATGTGAATGCATAGAAACATTGCTGTAGAGTGATTTTTTTACTGTATGGTAAACTCAAATGGCTTGTAACAGTCTCCCTATTTGAGTAGATATACCAGGTGGTGCTTAGCAGAATGTATCCAGAAGTAAAGCCAATTAGCGAGGTAGTAGGAATCCCTCAGTGAATACTTATTTAGGGTATTGTGTAACACAGATGTCTCTGAGGGTAGCCTACTTGTGAGTGGGTTAGGAATGGGGGCATGAAGAGTATGTGAGGGCTTTGATGCAATCAGGATGGAATTGAATCAATGAGCAGTGGGAAAGACTGTGCAGCTGTGACACAGGTAGGTTTGAGACCAGTGGACTCTGAGGAGGAAGAAGCATCCCCCATCCCCACGTCTTTCCAGCCAAAGACACTTCAGTAGAAGCCCATAATGAATAGCAGAGAGTTTAAACAGTAGGAATTGCTGTTTCTTTTCTCCTCATTGCTCGTCAAATTCCTGTGTCCTTTTGATTTTCCATGCTGCTCAAGGATAGAGCTGATATTTAATTAACTTGGCCCGTATCCTAGAAGCAGTGCCTGTCTGCGACTATCTTCCCAGAGGCTGCTTTGAGTTAACAGTAGGTAGTAGCTGGGCATTGAGCTGAAATTACAGCACAATCTCTTAAATACACATTATTTTGTCAAATTCCTTCCCATTCGTCACAGATAAAGGTGAGAGTGCATGGATTAGGCTGCTTTATAGAATGTGTCTTTCTCTGGGGTGATAAAGCCTGGTGCTATTGATGGACTGACCTACTTAATTGTGTTCATTCTGCAAAGTCGCCTAGCTGAAAACTGCTCTTCCTTCCCTTTGTGGTCAATAAGCTGCAGATTGCTGATAAGTACATTTTGTCCAGAGGAGAAAAGTAAAGCCCAGAGAGTCTAGAAAGGGAACAGTGGTGCTGTGGACCATTTATACAGCCATTGTCTGTGACTTGTCTGTCCTGTCAGTGTCAATGTCAGGATGGGTTCTGACTAGAGCTGTGGTGGTCATGAAACTTTGTCAACAAGGTATTGTCATGTAAAATAAGGAATTATATATATTTTGATTTCTAAGCCATTCTAAGGTTTGTATCATTCACAACTAAAGCCAAATAACTCAAAATCTAGCAAATAGGACCTGTTTCAAATTATCACTTTAAAGAATGGAAAAAATATCCTTAATATTTTATTCAGCAAAGTTCAATTACATTCTTCTTACTATAAAATCATAGAATATAAAATAATGGCATGGGACTTATAAGCATATCTTGTCTGCTATTGAACAAGCCTACAGCATATGGCATGGTGCATAGCCAGATAACATACAGTAGGTGTAACGGTTGTCGTCGGAAGGATAAGACCATGGCGCAGCGTTCTTTGTGTTCCACATAATTTATTAACGAAATGAAACTTTAGAAAAGACAAAACAAAGAATACAACGACCAAACAGCTTCGTTGTGCAAACTACCTGCACACAAACAAAGAACAAGATCCCACACAGAAGGAGGGAAAAGGGCTGCCTAAGTATGATCCCCAATCAGAGACAACGATAGACAGTTGCCTCTGATTGGGAACCACACTCAGCCAGAAACATAGAAAATGAACATAGAATGCCCACCCAAATCACACCCTGACCAAACTAAAATAGAGACATAAAAAGGCTCTCTAAGGTCAGGGCGTGACAGTAGGCCAACTCATGTTCTGTTCTTCTGAAATACATATGTTTCTTTAGACCTGCCTAAAATAATGGATTTGTCACGCTCGCTATCCTCAAACTCCCTGTCATAAATCATTCAAGGCGCAGCGTGCATGTCGTTCCACATCTTTTAATAGGAGTGAAACCTTAACAAACAAAAACAAACAGGTAAACAGCAATGAACGTGACGCAACCGAGGTGCACACAAACACACACGGAAAATAATAATTACCCACACAGGTGGGAAAAAAGGCTGCCTAAGTATGATTCTCAATCAGAGACAACGATAGACAGCTGTCCGTGATTGAGAACCATACCCGACCAAAACATAGAAATACAGAAACCTAGAAAACATAGAATGCCCACCCCACATCACACCCTGACCTAACCAAATAGAGAAATAAAACGGCTCTCTAAGGTCAGGGCGTGACAGGATTTATTGTAATGGTGTATATTCAATTTATTTATTCAACTTTTTTAAATGTAGATGTTCCAAAGATTCGCATCAGCCAGCGGCTTGTAAACTCTGCAACAAAAAACAAAAAATATTTTTTTTGTTGTCCCTTTTTCAGGACCCTGTCTTTCAAAGATAATTTGTAAAAATCCAAATAACTTCACAGATCTTCATTGTAAAGGGTTTAAACACTGTTTCCCATGCTTGTTCAATGAACCTTGAACAATTAATGAACATGCACCTATGGAACTGTCATTAAGACATTAAGACACAAACAGCTTACAGACGGTAGGCAATTATAGCCACAGTTATGAAAACCTAGGACACTAAAGAGGCTTTTCTACTGACTCTGAAAAACACCAAAAGAAAGATGCCCAGGGTCCCTGCTCATCTGCGGGAGTGTGCCTTAGGCATGCTGCAAGGAGGCATGAGGACTGCAGATGTGACCAGGGCAATAAATTGCAATGTCCATACTGTGAGACGCCTAAGACAGCGCTACAGGGAGACAGGACGGACAGCTGATCGTCCTCGCAGTGGCAGACCACGTGTAACAACACCTGCACAGGATCGGTACATCTGAACACCACACCTGCGGGACAGGTACAGGATGGCAACAACAACAACCCGAGTTACACCAGGAAGTTTCTGTTAGTCACATGTCTGTGGAACTTGTTCAGTTTATGTCTCATTTGTTGAATCTTGTTATGTTCATACAAATATTTACACATGTTAAGTTTGCTGACAATAAACGCAGTTGACAGTGAGAGGACGTTTCTTTTTTTGCTGAGTTTATGTGGCTTGTATGCGTGAAGGCCTGGAGATGCTAAACGTGTTAGTGGTAGGGCTGTCCCAGACAAAAAACAATCTTTGTCAACCAATTGTAACGGCTGTCGTCGGAAGAAGGTGAAGACCAAAACGCAGCATGGTAAGTGTTCGTCATGTTTAATAGAAACTGAACACTAAAAAGCAAAAACAACAAACTGACAACCGAAACAGCTCCGTCAGGTGCAACACACACTAAACAGAAATTAATCACCCACAGCACAAAATGGGAAAACAGGCTACCTAAGTATGGCTCCCAATCAGAGACAACGATAGACAGCTGCCTCTGATTGGGAACCACACCAGGCCAAACACATAGAAAACCAACAACATAGAAAAAAGAACATAGACTGCCCACCCTAGTCACACCCTGGCCTAACCAAAATAGAGAATAAAAAACCTCTCTATAGCCAGGGCGTGACACCGATCGATTGTTTTTTGGAAACTTACATTTTTCCATATATAGGCACATCCTATGTTACGTTACAGCCTTATTCTAAAATTGACTAAAATATGTTTGATCAAAAAAACAATCTGCACACTACCCTATAATGAAAAATGAAAAACTGGTTTATAGAAATGTTTGCAAATGTATAAACAAAATATAATTAATGATATTACATTTCCATAATTATTCAGACACTTTACTCAGTACTTTGTTGAAGCACCTTTGACAGCGATTCCAGCCTCGAGTCTTCTTGGGTATGACGCTACAAGCTAGGCACAGCTGTATTTGGGGAGTTTCTCCCATTCTTCTCTGCAAATCCTCTCAAACTCTGTCATGTTGGATAGGTGAGCGTCGCTCCACAGCTATTTTCTGGTCTCTCCAGAGATGTTCGATCGGGTTCAATTCCGGGCTCTGGCTGGGCCACGCAAGGACATTCAGAGACTTGTCCTGAAGCCACTCCTGCGTTGTCTTGGCTGTGTGCTTAGGGTTGTTGTCCTGTTGGAAGGTGAATCTTCGCCCCATTCTGAGGTCCTGAGCGCTCTGTAGCAGGTTTTCATCAAGGATCTCTCTGTACTTTGCTCCATTCATCTTTCCCTCGATCCCGACTAGTCTCCCAGTTCCTGCCACTGAAAAACATCCCCACAGAAGGATGCTGCCACCACCGGGATGGTGCCAGGTTTCCTCCAGATGTGACGCTTGGCATAGAGGTCAAAGAGTTCTATCTTGGTTTCATCAGACCTTTAGGTGCTGTCATGACTCTCCTGTGAGGATCCAAAGGATCAGGTTACAGTGGGTCAGCTCTACAGGGCTCTGTCTCTCCCACAGAGGGGGAGAGGGATGGATGAGGGGGTTTTATGACACCTCACTCATTGTAAACCATACAGTAGTGTGCCTTATGAAGAGTTTACCGCCCAAGAACTTCAACATCAAACAATGGACACCAGGACAATATATTTCATCCTCCCAATGTTGGTAATGATGAGAAATGGAATATGGAAAATTAATATCTATTTTGTGATGTCATTAAAATGATCAGAAAGGCGTTATAACGGAAACATTGTAACTTTAAGAGCTTTCACAATGTATATCAGATTTACATCTAAATGTTGTAAAACTTATATGATTAAATGTGAAACTATTTGTGAAAAGATAGCAATGTGATTTTAGCCTTCTAAATGAGAATTGTTTATCTTGCAAAACTTGTGCCAGTCAGTAGCCACACCCAAGTGAGCGCAGAGTTTGTGTCAACATGATGGAACCGCCTTTCAGGCCAGAGTGCTTCAAAGGACTTGATGAGAATTTAAATACAGACCAGACAGCGGGGAGCGGTGGCTACACGGTTGAAAATAGTGATACCAGAGAACGTGAGGACGTGGTCCACACATTGAAATGGTTAAAACTACAAGACCAGAAAATAAACCTCTGAAACTTTCGATGACGAGACCAAACATTCCCAGTCTGCAGCTGGTATGTAAAGTAGTCTACAACAATTGACCAAGATGGGAGGGAAGAACCTCTGAGGTATCCAATCTAAGAACACTCGAGAACAAAATAAGCCTACAACTAAGAAGGACATTGTGACCTCTGGTGGACAACCAGAGACGTACATCGAACTACTCCTCAGACGAATCGAGTGGTTTCAACAGAGAGACGACAGAGAAAGACATCGACACGTAAATATATGTTGCATTTCTAATCCAAATGAGCGGTTGTTAGGGTGCTAAATATTCATAATTACGGTGAGCGTAGTTTCCAAATGTATTTACGTCTCTCCCGCTCTTTATCTTTCCCCTTTCCATTGTGTAACAAGCCGTCATATTGGGTTAGTCCACTAGGGAACTTTCATATGCATTATGTTAGTAATCAATAACCTATACCGTGTGTGTGTGTGTGTGTGTGTGTGTGTGTGTGTGTGTGTATGTGTGTGTGTGTTTATGTTTATGTATTTCTGGGTGATTAGTTAGTTAGTAAATAAATAATTAAGCCAATTTGTGAATCGCTGATTCATCCCTTAGGTTAGGGTTCGTGCAGATTTATGAGCTCAACGATGTTCAGAATGAGACTCTGATGAGGAAATGATTGATTGATGACTGGTATGATATCGATATATTCTTGAGTTAATTCAGGAAACTGTAACTCATTAAATAAACTTTTCCCGTGGTGCCCCAAATGACTAATTAATTAATTGTTATGTGATTAATTTAATTGAGTATTAATTAAACATAGTAGGTAATTATTTGATGAATAGCAGTCATCACATTAATGATAGTCATGTCACGACAGTGCCTTTTGGCAAACTCCAAGCGGGCTGTCATGTGCCTTTTACTGAGGAGTGGCTTCCGTCTGGCCACTACCATAAAGGCCTGATTGGTGGAGTGCTACAGAGATGGTTATCCTTCTGGAAGGTTCTCCCATCTCCACAGAGTAACTCTGGAGGTCTTTCAGAGTGACCATCGGGTTCTTGGTCACCTCCCTGACCAAGGCCCTTATCCCCCGACTGCTCAGTTTGGCCAAGCGGCTAGCTCTAGGAAGAGTCTTGGCTGTTCCAAACTTATTCAATTTAAGAATGGTGGAGGCCACTTCTTGGGGATCTTCAATGCTGCAGACATTTTTCTGGTACCTTTCTCCTGATCTGTGCCTCAACACAATCCTGTCTCGGCGCTCTTCGGACAATTCCTTCAACCTCATGGCTTGGTTTTTGCTCTCACATGCACTGTCAACTGTGGGACCTTATATAGACAGGTTTCCAAATCATGTCCAATCAATTTAATTTACCACAGGTGGACTCCAATCAAGTTTGTTGAAACATCTCAAGGATGATCAATGGAAACAGGATGCACCTGTTTCCATTGAAACAGTACTGTACTGTACTTCCACTGGTATGCCATCGAACCTTGGCGTTTTCCCGGACTTAAATATTTTAATTGCAACACGAAGTTCCTCCTCTGTATTTTGGCCTTCTCATGAGTCTTTCTGTACAGCTGTTAATTTTAAATGATTAATAGAAAAGAATTCGTACATTTCCCCATGTTCGATCCAGTTCGCTTAATGAAAAAAAAAATATTACACTAGATCTTTCTTGAATAAGTCATTTTAGTTTTTCCTCTAACATAGTCTGTGCCTCTGTGGTATAATTTTTATTGCTATCTTTCTGTACTATTAGTCCTTCCATTTCCTTTGTTAATATGGACTCTTTTTGTCACACCCTGATCTGTTGCACCTGTCCTTGTGCTTGTCTCCACCCACCTCCAGGTGTCGCCCCTCTTCCCAGTTATCCCCTGTGCATTTATACCTGTGTTCTCTGTCTGTTTGTTGCCAGTTCGTCTTGATTGTTCAAGCTAACCAGCGGTTTTCCTGTCAGCTCCTATTGTTCCCCAGCCTCTCTTTCCTTGTCCTCCTGGTTTTGACCTTTGCCTGTCCTGACCCTGTACCCGCCCGCCTGACCACTCTGCCCTGACCCTGAGTCTGCCTGCCGTCCTGTACCTTTGCTCCACCTCTGGATTGCTGAACTCTGCCTGTCCCTGAACCTGAGTCCGCCTGCCATCCTGTACCTTTGCCTTACCCTGGATTTTCGACCCCTGCCTGCCTTGAGCTGTCTTTGCCTGCTCGGTTGCTACAATAAACATTGTTGCTTCGACAGTCTGCATCTGGGTCTTACCTTGATTCCTGATACTTTTGACCTAAATTGCTGTACCTATGTTATGTCGGGAAAAGTAATTTATACATGTCCAATATCCACGCCCACGTGGAAATTCTGTAAGAGTAATATATATGCCAATTATTTGATGGTCCGACCGCATTCAGTCCCCTATCAACATTTTTTTTTTTTTTACTTTGAGCCAGTGAGAATGACATAAGAATGGCTCCCGAGTGACGCAGTGGTCTAACGCACTGCATCTCGGTGATAGAGGCGTCACTACAGACCCTGGTTTGATTCCAGGCTGTATCACAACCGTCCTTGATTGGGAGTCCCATAGGGCGGCACACAATTTGCCCAGCGTTGTTAGGGTAAGATTTTTGCCGGGGTAGGCCGTCAATTTAAATAAGAATTTGTTCTTAACTGACTTGCCTAGTTAAATAAAGTTCAAATATATATATATTTTTTAAATAGTCAAGACAACTAGCTTGATTGAGCCTCCGCCATGTATATCTCAGTAGGTCAGGATATTTAAGCCTCCATATATCCACTAGTTCCAATATGTCCATGACATTTGTGATTTCCTTAAGTGCATGAGGGTGATAGTTTGTAGTGTGATTTCCTTTACGGTCCATTTAGGTATTTAAAACCGTATTGTAATCTCCTACCAAAGCAATAGTCTTGTATTTCTTGTAGGTTTGATAAATTATAGATATTTTCAAAGAAGCAAGGGTCATCATTATTTGGACTGTATAGATTAATAATGAGCCATGTCTGTTATGGTCGAATAGCATTCTTAAAATCATCCATTTCTTTTGCGGATCTGTTTGGACAATTTGCACATTCGGATCAAAATATGTTTGTTCATATCATCACCCCTTTTATTTCTTTGCCCATGGGAGAAGTATATTTCACCAAACAGTCCTTTTTCCACACAGTTTAATAGTTACTAATAGTGTAATGGTTTGTTGTAATGAACACGTGGGAGACAGAGAGCTGGTTTCAAGCGCATAGCGCAGCAGGTATTTAATGAAAGGGACCATAGGAGGAGGCTGGTAGCAGGGTCCAGGGGCAGGCAGAAGGTCATACACGGTTGGTCCAAAATTGCAACAGCAGGGAATAGGCAAAAGGCGTCATGAGTGAGGCAGGCAAAAACGATCATACACGGGTGGCGAGAAGGACGGGGGAAAAGAACAGTGCTCTGAAAAAGTGTGTCTCAAAACAAACAATACCTCACAGTGATGGGGTGCAAGGAACTGAACTAAAAAGTGTGGGATGATGACATGCAGGTGTGTGAACAGGTGATTAGAATTCCGGTGATTGGGATCTGGAGAGTGAGCTGGAAAGTGGGCTGCGTTCCAGGGATCTAAGTGTTTGGGAGTGTGAGTTGGACGCAGACGTTACATTTGTAGTACTATAGCAGTAGTATATTACTAATGATGCTGACTTGAGTAAAGATACTACGTTTTTCCCCTTTTTGTAAAAATGTTGAACCTCGAATTTGTTATCTAAATACTTTACAGAGTCAAATACTATTGGCTATGTGCGAATGCATATACAGTTGCAGCTGTTTGAGAAGGCATGCATAATTGAGCAAAGAAATTGGCAAAAATTTGGATTTTCTAAAAACATTTGTCAGTTAGCAGACACTCTTATTCCCGAGCGACTTACAGTAGAGTGCATACATTTTATTTTTGTACTGGTCCCCCATTGGAAACAAACCCACAACCCTGGCATTGCAAGTGCCATGCTCTACCAACTGAGCCATACGGGACCTTAACCAATGTTAAGTCCTAGCTGTTGGAGATCAGGTACAACCCCTTCCCTTGAAACAAACACGCTGGTCCCCAGTTGTGACCATTTTCCCAAGCATCTCTGTGCAGTCAGACCTTTAATCATTCCGTGCCACCAGGGCCACAGTCATTTGCCCCCTCTCTGATTGATTGTCCGAGTGTGACCCCCACCCAAATGGGTTACTGCAGCTAGTGTCGCCAGCACTGCCACTACCTGGGTGGGGGCACCCCACCGGAATCCCAACCGATCGACAAGGTTCTCATTATCAGCTTTGAGAAATTCCATGTATATTATGTTTACCCATCAGTGGTTTTGGGTACAGAACTTTGGGCCGTTCTGCAATTTCCTTCGGGAACTGATCATAAATCCTATTTTCGTGTCAGCGAGTCTTTTACCCAGGCTTTTAACCATTATTTTATCTTTAAAGAATGCAAATTTAACAACAATTGGCTGCTCATATCTCTGTCCTAAACAGTGTACATGTTCGAGTTGGATTTTGTCAACAACATCGCCTGGGACTTGTAACGCTGTAAGAAATAATTTTTTCATCACGATTTCAGGACTTTCACCTTTTTCTTTGATACCAGTAACAGATTTTCTCACATAGATCTAGTCTGTATGTCAAGATAGGCTTCTCTCAGAAACATGTTCTCCTTTTTAAGTTCATTAACGTCCGTTTCCATCTTATTTACTAACTTTAAGCTTGTTTGTTTCCTTCTCCATTGTCGCAGTTTTTTCGTCACTCATCTCGAGGCTCACCTTCCAACTCCTTTAAATCTTTACTGACTAATTCAAGTATGCCCAGTTAATCATTTATCGACTTTAACAGATCGGTTCCCACCCTTACCATTCCGGTTGGGGAAAAGCACTAGTCGTCCTTGTCCGTCGAGTAGTCAGCGGAGTCAATCACCACCTTCCGGAGACACCTGAAACCCCACCTCTTTAAGGAATACCTAGGATAGGATAAAGTAATCCTTCTAACCCCCCCCTAAAAGATTTAGATGCACTATTGTAAAGTGGCTGTTCCACTGGATATCATAAGGTGAATGCACCAATTTGTAAGTCGCTCTGGATAAGAGCGTCTGCTAAATGACTTAAATGTAAAAATGTAAATGT
Source organism: Salvelinus namaycush (assembly GCF_016432855.1). Taxonomy (NCBI): domain Eukaryota; kingdom Metazoa; phylum Chordata; class Actinopteri; order Salmoniformes; family Salmonidae; genus Salvelinus; species Salvelinus namaycush. Next base: position 12,095,381 of record NC_052330.1, read on the forward strand.
AGTCACGTTTTCCTTTGGGGATTGTGACATTACTTACTTACTTATTATAAGGATGATCAAATTGTTTTGATTTAGAATGGGCAGGAACAGGGCAGGGGGAAAAGACATGTCATCAGTAAACACTCGAATAGCGAATGGAGGCCACTTGCCCACCGGTTAGTTTTTCACTCATGTTGGGTAGGCTACTCCGGTTATTTTGCCTCGCCACAAGTGATATTCGGGCCAAACTCTGTATGCCATGGGCTCTACAACCCTGTCCCTGCAGCTAACCAGTTCTTAAGAGGGGAAACCAAGTGAAATTTGGTCGGGAACATCAATAGTAACATGTTTTCATGACTAAACATATTTCACTAAACTGTTGACAACCCCTTTCTCTTTACGCTGGAGAATGTGTCAGCCTGTTGATTATGAAAATATAAAAATGCCCTATTACTAGGCTATTCAAAATCAAATAGTAATTCACTATAATTGTAGGCTAACTGAATGTGTTTAATTTAGGCTTGACCAATTATGTACCAAAGATATCTTAAATCAGTATTATTTTATGTTTTTCTGTCGTGTTTAATATTCGGTAGGTTATGTTGTATAACGGACATCATTAGGTTCAGGGTTTTTTTCGGGCATGGGCTCATATATAGGCCTATGCATCAGCTCTAATATGCATATGGATGTTTTGAATTAATCATCACCTTAGAAAGAAAGCGCTGTCCATTTCGTTGTATTAGGCTCTGAAACAACATTCAAAACGACCATTTTCTCCACTCAGTTTCAACCTGTTGTTGAACTTCTTTCTTCAAAGTGATCAATCACAGTGAGGTGAGTTTTAATAGCACTGTTTTGATGATAAGTGTTTGCCGGGATTTTCGATTGCGTTTGCAATGATGTCAGAGTGGTTAGAGGGACAATAGAGCCATGAGTACCAAGGAAATTAGCGACCTGATGATCGTTAGCGAGTTGGGTACTACTAACGCATGTTCAGAGCGCATAAGATTACCGTGACTCAGCGGTCATGTAGAATTTCACTGCGGTCATGACCCATGACTGCCGGTGTGGCGATAATATGGTCACTGCAACAGCCCTAGTTCTGACTGCGGTTCCTCCCTATAACGGACCTCAGTTTTCTTCTTTGTGTTCATCATCTTCCTGGCCAAGGGTTCAATATTGGGGTAGTATCCATAATCTATTGCCTATCCATTAAAAATGTATTGCAAATATTTGGTCATTATCTCATGCTGCAGTAAATTACGAGCGCTCTCTTCAGATTGCATTTTAGACCAAAGTGAAAAACAAATCCGAAAAATGACTCAATAGGGCCACATAGAGCTGTTGTCACGTTCCTGACCTGTTTTCTGTTGTTTGGTATGTGTTTATTGGTCAGGGCGTGAGTTTTGGGTGGGCAGTCTATGTTTTCTGTTTCTATGTTGGTTTTGGGTTGCCTGGTATGGCTCTCAATTAGAGGCAGGTGTTTGACGTTTCCTCTGATTGAGAGTCATATTAAGGTAGGTTGTTCTCACTGTTTGTTTGTGGGTGATTGTCTCCTGTGTCAGTGTCGTTATGTTACGCTACACGGGACTGTTTTTCGGTTTTGTTTGTTCCTGTTCGTGTGTTCTTCGTTTCATGTAAGTTCGTAAGTTTAGGTCTGTTTAGTTCGTTTTGTTATTTTGTATTTCTAAAGTGTATTTCGTTTCGTCTTTGTCTTGTTAATTAAATCATTATGAATTCACACCCCGCTGCACTTTGGTCAAATCACTACTCCTCCTCTTCATATGAAGAGGAGGAGGAATGCCGTTACAGCTGTGCTCAAATTCCGAAACTATGCACTCAGTGGGACATTTACATTTACATTGGATTCTCCACTTTTATGCCTCTAACTGCACTGAAGAATGTGTTTAGTGTGAGATCAGAACCACTTATTGTAGGAAACAACCCAAGCCATAACATTGCTAAATAGCCAATAAAATGGCTACACAGACTATCCGCATTGACCCTTATATTATATTTGGGCCTCGGGCGCCCGAGCCATATCCGGATGTGGAAGATCGTGTTGCGGGAGCGGCCCCAGATGCTGTCGGTCTCGGCGAAGTGAGGTTCTGGTGGGAGTCGACATTTTTGCAGTCTCTATGCACATTCAAACTCATTTTATGCACATTTCACTCACTCACTCACACACACACACTCACACTCCAACACACACACACATAATTTGCTCACACCCACATAACACACATTCATATGGACTCTACACACACGCACACACACTCACATAAAATCATCATCATACACACTGCTGCTACTCGGTTTATCATATATCCTGATGCCTAGTCACCTTGCTCCTATACATATCTAACCCTACCACTCCAGTATCCCTGCACATTGTACATATGGTATTGGCACTGGGCCTGGAACTGACCCTGTAAATAGCTTACTTACTTTCTTGTGTTTTTTTGTTCTACTTTACTTTTTTATACTTTTTATAGTACTACTGCATTGTTGGGAAATAACCAGCAAGAAAGGAATTTCACTGTGATAGTGCACATGACAATAAAAAAACACTACTCGGCTTCCTCTCTTCAATCAATAGACACGGCACTGTGAGCGTTCAAAGACTGAGCTTTCTCCTGGCTCACACTCCTCCAGTGGGGTTATACATCCGCAATGTGACAAGCCCCGTTGACAGGTCTGAGATCAAGGCAGTGATTTGGGAGGGGCCGTGGGCCAGGGTTACCATGATGCCAGGCTGCAGGCTGACAGGGATTGATCCCCCCCTCACTGACTATTACATGGGCTATTCTCCAGCCAGCAGACAGCCTGTCCAGACTCTAAATGAGCCTGTGGCTGTGTGGGTAGAGCTGATGTCTCTTTGCCCACTACCCAGACAGACAGACAGACGTCAGATAGAGGATATGTCTAAATGGAGATGACAGACCGTCTAACCGAGTGGCCAGCTGGTCTCCATTCACTGGTGTCTCTGGCCCAAGTAGACCCAGCACTGAGCTGTCACAGTGTGGCCAGACAGACTGTCATATCGGGGTCACAGACACCATGACATCTCTGGTAGTTTGATTTACATCCCTCTCTGTTTTAGCCATCCACCCACAGAGGCCTACTGAGGCCAACTCCAGGAACTGAGGGGTGGAGGAGCGCTTACCTCCCTGACAGCCGGGAATCAACTTGATTCCATATTGCCTTGAGCAAGGAACATCATGTAACCTGGACAGCTCTACTGCAGTAAACATGAGCAAGAACATTAAATTATTGCGAAGGAGGTGAGGATTGCGTGACTACAGGAATCGGGTTTGAGTGTGTCAGACTCAAGTGTGTGGAAATGATATCAGTAATACCTCTCTCATCTCCACAACAGTCCACTTCAGTTTAAGCTCATTGGCTGTCAGATATGATGCCTATGCTCTCATTCCATAAATGCACATGCCGTGACATATATCCCCCAACCTTAAACATCCCATTTATATCTTCAAATAGTGGATTATTGGGGCTGCATGCATGTGTGTATGGGATTTTCTTGTGATCATATCCTGCCTGCATGGGGATTTGTCTCTGTGTTTAGATTACACTCACAGGGCAGTAGCAGAACTTGTGAGCCAAATGTTCGTTTTTGAGGTGGGCCAAATGACGCACTGATAACCTTTTCAGCTATCGGCATTTACCTCCGTCTGAGCATTTGGCCTTTTCCATGAGATGTAGCCTATTAAATAGTGTTGTCTTTTTTTTCTTGCGAGTCTGGCTGAAAGCTTCACACCTCAGCACTCTCTTACAACTACCACTTCCAAGGCGGGGCTTTAGAAACTTTAGTCCCTGTGCTGATGGAGAACTGAGTGCAAGGCCAATCAAAGTCCTCCAGTACTCCATTCCCTCAGCCCTTTCTCTTGTCTCTACCTAGTTCCTGGGATAAGGGGGAGAAAGGAGGCTACAGTAACAGAAGTGGTTCTTCTTCCCCTGCTGATCAGCCTGTATGGATCACACAACAAATGAACCATAGCAGTTGGCTGCGATACACTCTGAAAAGGATGCTCCGAAACCCCACAGGGAAATGCCATCACTTTTTGTGCCTCTAAAAAATAGTCAAAAAAACTGCCAGATCTTTAATCCATGTTGCCCTCTTGCCTTGTTTGAGGTGTCATCCAGTCATGTGTGGAGACATGATCACATGAGCCTTCATACTGATATTCCATCTGCTCCAGCAGTGCCACAGTCAGTGTTCTCATCAAGTTCTTTGGCAAACAGCTGTAGAACAAAGCAAGTCATACACACTGATATTTTTTACCAATACTGTCTGTGTATCTACTTCGACGCCAAGTTATCTGAATTGAAACGCTATAACATTTCCTCGAAATTGAGTGGCTGGCAAGATGTAGTAGGCCCCAGCCCTAGAACCATTCTCAGTCAGATGATGTTTATACTGTTCCTCCCCAGCAAATACTTATTGATCCCATACAGAGGTTGCTGCCCATGTTGGGTGACATCAGGGGCCTGGAAACCATGCCTTCCATCAGCAGGCACGGATTCCCCCCGGTACGCATAGACTTAACCTGTCAAGGCCTGCTAAGGAAGAGGGGAACCACAACAATCGAGGCTTTTCTCACCACCCCCAGTGCTGTGGCCTAGTATACAGTATTAGATATTTATCAGGTGGTATCCCAGAGGTTGGCATGGGTCCTCTACTTTCTTTGGCTTTAGTATCTGAGGAAGATGTTGTTCAGGGACAATGGACAATGCTGTTTGAAGGGGGGGGGTGGTATTTTACAATATTGAAATGAGAGGAATGTGATTTAATGATCCTAATCAACCATTACATTTCTGAAGGAGGAGAGTGCTTTGGAGTTGGATGCTTTGGAGTAAGATCTCATTCAGTAAGGCTTTCAAGGTAGTTAGATGAATCGGAGACAAATTGGTGCATGACTCATTTGTTTTGTGCCCACTCACTACAGGCAACCATTCCACCACCCATTAACATGTGCAATTCCTGTCTGATGGCAAGTGGAGCATATCACTTCCTGTGACCTTCGCCATTGGTCCCAGCTGTAATTCAAATGTCTTGTTATGTAATATTAATAAGGCTACATTTCTATGCAATACTGATAGGAAAGTCCACACTTCTAGTCTCGGCCTACAGTGCAGTGCACCGTGATTAGGCTAGCCTAAGAATTGTAAATGAATAATGCAGATTAGAGAGCCGTGTGAAACGTTCATCACTTTAGTGAAGGTGTGAAAAACCCATCCATCCCAATAATTAAGAAGGCACCAATACAGTTATGCAACAGAACAGAGAGAGGAACACCAACACAACAGCATCAGTGAGTGTGAGCCTCTAGTTTCTATTAGAAGAAGACCATATGGTACATTATATGTATCTATGAAACCTGGATTATATCTATGAAAGGAATCGCAGGACCACATTGTCTGATACTAAAGTTGAGGCATATTTATTACAAATACATGGCCCTCAGGCTGAAAAGAACTAAAACATGATACGGGTAGCAATAAGAAGACCTACTCGTGGAGACACCTTCTCTCATGTTCTCCCAGGCCCGGAACCCAGGAGACTAGAAGCCCCACCCCATAGCACTCCAATATACATTCTCACTGGTCACCTGTGATCAGGAATAGAGGGAGGAGAGAGAGCGAACAAAGGGAGAACAAATGATTGCACAACATAATTGTCAACGATTGGGTGCAGAGATGTAGCGGAGTCAGGTGCAGGACACAGGATTTTGAGCAACACAACGGTGTTTACTCAAAAAATCAAGCAAAATTCCAAATAGGAACATACATATACACTAGCACATACAACAACCACTAAAGACACAAACAATCACGGACAGAACAGAAATGTATGCCAGAGGGTTAAATAAGGAACATGATAAGGGAATTGAAACCAAGTGTGTGAAATACAGACAAAACAAAACGAAACTGAAACATGGATCGGTGGTGACTAGAAAGCCGGTGACGTCGACCGCCGAACACCACCCGAACAAGGAGAAGGGCCGACTTCGGCGGAAGTCGTGACAGTACTCCCCCCCCTTGACACCGGCCTCGGGGACGACCCAGAGGACGGGACGCAGGGCGATCCGGGTGAAGACGGTGAAACTCCTGTAGCAATGAAGGATCTAGGATGTCCTCCACCGGTACCCAGCATCTCTCCTCCGGGCCGTACCCCTCCCACTCCACGAGGTACTGAAGGCCCCTCACCCGACGCCTTACGGTACGGTATACGCCGGGACCCCATCGATGTCCAGAGGGGGCGGAGGAACCTCCCGCATCTCAGACTGCTGGAGCGGACCAGCCACCACCGGCCTGAGGAGAGACACATGGAACGAGGGGTTAATGTGATAATCAGGGGGGAGTTGTAACCTATAACAAACCTCGTTCAGTCTCCTCAGGACTTTAAATGGCCCCACAAACCGCGGACCCAGCTTCCGGCAGAGCAGGTGAAGGGGCAGGTTTCGGGTCGAGAGCCAGACCCGATCCCCCAGTGCATACACCGGGGCCTCACTGCGGTGGCGGTCGGCACTCGCCTTTTTCCTCCTGATGTCCCGTTGTAGCCGCACATGGGCAGCGTTCCATGTCTCCTCTGAGTGCCGAAACCATTCATCCACCGCAGGAGCCTCAATCTGGCTCTGATGCCATGGTGCCAGGACCGGCTGATAACCCAGCACACACTGAAACGGTGATAGGTTGGTAGAGGAGTGGCGGAGGGAGTTTTGGGCCATCTCCGCCCAGGGGATGTAAACCGCCCACTCCCCCGGCCGGTCCTGGCAATAGGACCGCAGAAACCTACCCACATCCTGGTTGACTCTTTCCACCTGCCCGTTACTCTCGGGGTGGAAACCTGAGGTAAGGCTGACCGAGACCCCCAGGCGTTCCATAAACGCCCTCCAGACTCTAGACGTGAATTGGGGACCCCGATCAGAAACTATATCCTCAGGCACCCCGTAGTGCCGGAATACGTGGGTGAACAGGGCCTCCGCAGTTTGTAGAGCCGTAGGGAGACCGGGCAAAGGAAGGAGACGGCAGGACTTAGAAAACCGATCCACAACGATCAGGATCGTGGTGTTACCCCGCGACGGGGGAAGATCCGTCACGAAATCCACCGATAGGTGTGACCACGGTCGCTGTGGAACGGGAAGGGGTTGTAATTTCCCTCTGGGCAAATGTCTAGGTGCCTTGCACTGTGCGCATACCGGACAGGAGGAAACATAAACCCTTACATCCTTAGCTAAAGTGGGCCACCAGTACTTCCCAGCAAGGCAGCGCACCGTCCGACCGATGCCAGGATGACCAGAGGAGGGTGACGTGTGAGTCCAACAGATCAAACGATCGCGGACATCAAACGGAACGTACAGACGCCCAGCTGGACACTCAGGTGGAGTGGGCTCCGCACGTGACGCCCGCTCGATGTCCGCGTCCACCTCAGGATGAGCCAGCACGGGAGCCGAGGTAAACAGAGCCTTCAGGTGACCAAAAGCCCTGTCCGCCCCAGCTGTCCATTGCAGTCGCACCGGTCCCCCCTTCAGCAGTGAGGTAATGGGAGCCGCTACCTGACCAAAACCCTGGATAAATCTCCGGTAGTAGTTGGCAAACCCTAAAAACCGCTGCACCTCCTTTACCGTGGTTGGAGTCGGCCAATTACGCACGGCTGAAATGCGGTCATTCTCCATCTCTACCCCTGACGCTGAAAAGAGGTACCCTAGGAAGGAGACGGACTGTTGGAAGAACAGACATTTCTCAGCCTTGACGTACAGGTCATGTTCCAACAGTCGACCAAGCACCCTGCGTACCAGGGACACATGCTCGGCGCGTGTAGCGGAGTATATTAGAATGTCATCTATATACACCACTACACCCTGCCCGTGCAGGTCCCTGAAAATCTCATCTACAAAGGATTGGAAGACTGATGGAGCATTCATTAACCCGTACGGCATGACGAGGTACTCATAATGCCCAGAAGTGGTGCTAAATGCTGTCTTCCACTCATCTCCCGCCCGGATACGCACCAGGTTGTAAGCTCTCCTGAGGTCCAATTTTGTGAAGAAACGCGCCCCGTGTAATAATCGGTCATACTGGCTATGAGCGGTAGCGGGTAACTGTATTTTACCGTGATCTTATTTAAACCTCGATAATCAATACACGGGCGCAAACCTCCATCCTTCTTCTTCACAAAAAAGAAACTTGAGGAGACAGGTGAGATGGAAGGCTGAATGTATCCCTGTCCCAGAGATTCGGTGACATATGTCTCCATAGCCACCGTCTCCTCCTGTGACAGAGGATACACGTGACTCCTGGGAAGTTCAGCTTCTACCAAGAGATCTATCGCACAATCCCCCTGTCGATGGGGTGGTAATTGAGTTGCCTTCTTTTTACAGAAGGCGAGTGCCAAATCGGCATATTCGGGGGGAATGTGCATGGTGGAAACCTGGTTTGGACTTTCCACCGTAGTGGCACCTAAGGAAACACCTACACACTTCCCTGAACACTGACAGGACCATCCCTTGAGAGCCCTCTGTTGCCACGAAATAATAGGATCATGAGAGGCCAACCAGGGAAGACCCAACACAACAGGAAACGCAGGAGAGTCGATCAGGAAGAGACTAATTCTCTCCTAGTGACCCCCCTGCGTTCTCATAGCAATGGGCGCTGTGACCTCCCCAATTAGCCCCGACCCCAAAGGACGACTATCTAAGGCATGTACAGGGAAGGGAACATCAACAGGAACAATAGGGATCCCTATATATGTGCCAAGGAGCGGTCAATAAAGTTCCCAGCTGCGCCTGAATCTACTAGCGCCTTATGCTGGGAATGCGGGGAAAACTCAGGAAATTCTATAGGTAACCACATGTGTGCAACAGGGGGCTCTGGGTGAGTTGTGTGCCTACTCACCTGGGATGACCCACCAGTGCTCCGCCTGCTACCTCGACCTCCTGGAGAAACACCCCAGCACCGACCAGCAGTGTGCCCTCTGCGGCCACAGTTGGTGCAGGGAATGGTCCCCCCTCCGGTCCCCCTCATAGCAGCCCCTCCCAACTCCATCGGTGTTGAATCTAAGGTGCTGGGAAATGGAACGGGCGGACCCCGATCCAGACGTCCGCGGGAGGCCAACAGGTTATCCAGCCGGATAGACAAGTCCACCAGCTGGTCCAGGTTGAGAGTGTTGTCCCTGCAGGCTAGCTCCCTACGAACGTCCTCTCGTAAACTACACCTGTAGTGGTCGATCAGGGCCCGCTCATTCCATAACTTAGCCTACTGTTCTGACTTGGTGGTGCACATGTAGCCTATAGTCTGTTTTAGAGAAATGTTCTCATCAAATATTGTAAAAGCTTTCATTGTCTGCTTACATGCCCCCTTTATTTAATCTACGTTTCTGACTTGGTGTACAGGGAGAATACTGTAAGAACAGCCCGTGTTCTGAATTCTGTTGCTGTACATTTCAAAAGTGCTAAACAAATAGTTATATTGACTATGTCCGTTTTAGCGCGCTCATTAATGTCTTAACCAAATTACGGATTGCGTCTTATCCGCTCATAATTCCCTTATGCCATAGTTTGAACATCTCAGATGTCAGTAGAAACCACATTTGTTTGAGCAAGTCACCCATATCAGCTAGGTTTTTTAAAAAGGGAGTAAATGAAGCTGAATGAACTGTTTTGCTACCAGAGTGGAGGTAAGGATTCACTCCATGGTGCTGAAAAGAAAGCTCTTGCTGTTGGACAGCTTTGTGTAGGCCCTAACAGTTTGTGGGCACTGTTTGTTACCATCATAGTGCAATTCATGTATTGTTTAGTGGCTTTGCTGGCATGCATCTAAAAACAAATTTGGGACTTTGCCCCACTAAGATTTCCATGCTAAAATCGCCACTGCTCCAGTCATAAATAAAGTGTAGTAGAATTGCATTAAATGTGTTTATAAAAGGGCACATTTTTCACATGCAAAGAAAAAATAAATGTATCTGATATAGCGTAGGCCTACTCTACACTGTACCCACTTAGCCATGCATTGAACATTTTATTTTTGAACAGTGATTGAGTTATATTATTAGCAACCCAGTATCACAGATTATTGTGAAATAGACACAAATTGCTTATTGGAAATTTGTGACAGGCACACGAAAAAGTATATTTTTTCATGTGCAATAAACGATTTTGTATACAGTGCATTTCAATCACAGATAAAGACCGTAGGTTACTTAAGACAGAAATGATAGGAGGGAGATAGAAGGGAGGTTGGTTGGGAAGGATGGGTGGGCGTCTAGCAACCCAAAGGTTGTGTGTTTGAATCTCATCATTGATAACTAGCATTTTCGCTAATTAGCTACCTTGCAACTACTTAGCATGTTGGCTTACCCTTTCCCTAAGCCCAACCTTTTACCAACCATTTAACCTAACTCCTAAACCTAACCCTTTAACTACTTAGCCAGCATGTTACCTAACCGTAACCTTAACCCCTAAACCTAACCCTAACCTTAACCCTTAGCTTAGCTAACGTTAGCCACAACAAATTGGAATTTGTGTAATGTACACGAATGCGTTATGAAAAAAGAAAATTGTATAATATGAACAAAATTCTTTGTGATGAAAATGACATATTGCTGCTTTAAGCCTCTCATAGACAGAAGATTAGGGTTTGCGTACATAGACAGTCTTGAATTTCGAATAAGTAATTTGTGTCTATTTCACAATAAGCTGTGATAGTATTATTAGACAAAATTATGACTATCCAATCTACTCATCACATTACCAATAGTAGTGTCGTGTCTGGACTATCATTAAATGTGAAGACTTATTTATATCAAATCAGTTCTCTAGGTTGAATTATTACGTGATTAATCTAATCATGTAAACATTAATTTACAAGAAAGTCGGGCACCACGGAAAATGTTGAGATTTACAGAGTCATAATTTTCTGAATTCAACTCTGCAGACATTTGAATATCTGATCAATTAGTCTTCTAATAATGAATTATTATTATTACCTCATCAGTTCTCATTACTGAACATCGCAAACCCTTGGATATCTGTACAAACCGTGGTTTACATAATGAATCAGCAATATAAAAAATGGCTTAATAATTTATTTACTAACTTACTAATCACAGAAATACATAACAAACAAACAGTAGATACTGGTTACTAACAATGATAGAAAAGTCCCTAGTGGGCTAAGCCGATATGACGGCTTGGTAGACAAAGGAAAGGGTTGGGGTCTGAGAGAGCGGGAAAGACTAAATGGATTCACTACACACAGTGGATAATTATAATCATTGAAATGCTAACCCTTTGCACATGAATGGCCGCTCATTTGAGAATAATTGCAATGCATATATTTACATCGGTATGTCGTTGTTGTCTTCTCTGTTGGAATACTCGATCTTCCTGTAGAGTTCATCAGAATCTCTGGTTAACTCCCAGAAGTCACAATGTCTTTCGTGGTTGTAGGTGGTTATGATGGATACTTCAGAGTACCATTCGGAAGAATAGATGCTTCGGCTGTTGTCTGTATTTTCGTTCTAGGTTTATGTCATTTCTAGCTGCAGACTAGTAATTTGACGTCTAGAATTTCTCGCTTATTCTGTAGCGATCGATAGTCTCAGAGTTTAATAATTTCCAGCTGCGTAGCCAACCCTACGGTCTCCGTGGCCTATTGTAGTTCTTAACCATTTCACATGAAGCATCAGCTACATGTTTTCTAGTCTAATGTGAATTTCGTCAGGAGTGGGTTTTATACACTTCAGAGAAAAGGGTGGTTCATGACGCCGACGTAATATCTATGCTCATGTGGGCGTGGTTACTGACTTGGTTAACTTTATATGAAAACCCATATAATGATCTCCCCCAAACTTGAAACTCACGTTCCGCCTATTTAGGCCAGTTCGACTACACCAGTTGTAAAACGGATTTATGTGCTTAATTTTAAGAATTGAGCAATAAATATAGCAACAGGAGAAAGCTGTGGTCCTCTTTTAAATAAATAGTTGCCATTCAAAACTCTGTTTTCACACGCGATTGCACAATGACTGGATTTATAAGAACACACCTTTCACTAGGGTCTGTAAGCTATGTGCTCTCTAACCGTGTTCCATGGGTCCAAGGCCAATAGGCTACGTTTGGAGTTATTTGGCCACATTAGTTATGATACAAACCTTATTGAAACATATAGGCTTAGGCTACATGAGGTGTGCGACTATGATTTGAAAAAGTCACAACAACAAAAAAGTATTGCTCTGTTTCTCGTCTTACTGCAAACTCTGGTCATCATTCACAAGTGATAATACATCATTCACAAGTGATAATATTGTCACCCATCAGACTATTCTTCATTTAATCTTGTCTTTACATATACTAACTAATATATGTGTGAAATTAGTTTTGATTTAGAGTGGACTGTTATCATGCACTTGTCGGAACAGAGGCAGGGGGAAAAATACATGTAACCTATGCACTTGAATAGCGAATGGAGGACGCTTTTCCTGTGGTTTATTTTCATGCCAGCCAGGTAGGCTATACTCCTGTTGTAAAGAGAAGCAATGTGCTTAATATTAGGGAAGTTGAGAAATAAATAAAGTAGGCCTAGCCTATAGAAAGCTGATGGGATACTCATCTTTTTATTAGCGGCCATCACTCTGTTTTCTCACGCAATTGCATAGCCCAATGAAATGTTTTACAACATGAGTTCATGGGCTCTCATGAAGTGTTTGATTTGATTTTTTATCACATTTGCATTGATGTCAGAGTGATTAGAGGGACAATAAGAGTGCTGAGTACCAGGCCATTAATGACCAAAAGAAGCATCTGAGCGCAGTTTTGGAGAAGCCTAGTTACCGTGACTAAATGGTCATGTGGAATTTGACTGCAGTCATGACTAGTGACCGCCATTGTGTGGCGGTAATATGGTCACCGTAACAGCCCTGATTATGATGCGGACCAGTATAGAATGAAGGATGAACATAAACATTCATACATCCACTCTCATACTCAGCCCCCCTTCTAGATAGAGATGGCAGGCACCCCATGAAGGCCTCCCTTCACATGCCGATCTATTACTTAATAAAGGGCCACAGCCAATCAAACCTGCCTTAGATAAGATCACACCATGACTTGTGTAAAGACTGTTAAGCTACTACTGCCTATGTACGTAAACCTTAATCTTCTGTCTATGAGAGGCTTAAAGCTGCAACATGTAACTTTTTGGGTGACCTGACCAAATTCACATAGAAATGTGAGTTATAGATCTGTCATTCTAATTGAAAGCAAGTCTATGTGGGCTATTTCTATGCTTCCCGCTCTTAAGTTTTGTTTTTGCATCTTTTACTTTTGGTTTTGTACACCAGCTTCAAACAGCTAAAAATACAATATTTTTGGTTATTGAAAATATATTTCACAGCGGTTTAGATGGTACAATGATTCAAATCAAATCAAATGTATTTATATAGCCCTTCTTACATCAGCTGATATCTCAAAGTGCTGTACAGAAACCCAGCCTAAAACCCCAAACAGCAAGCAATGCAGGTGTAGAAGCACGGTGGCTAGGAAAAACTCCCTAGAAAGACCAAAACCTAGGAAGAAACCTAGAGAGGAACCAGGCTATGAGGGGTGGCCAGTCCTCTTCTGGCTGTGCCGGGTGGAGATTATAACAGAACATGGCCAAGATGTTCAAATGTTCATAAATGACCAGCATGGTCAAATAAGACCTCCCGGGTGGGGCAGTGGTCTAGGGCACTGCATCGCAGTGCTAGCTGCGCCACCAGAGTCTCTGGGTTCGCGCCCAGGCTGGGCTGGGTTCGCGCCCAGGCTCTGTCGCAGCCGGCCGCAACCGGGAGGTCCGTGGGGCGACGCACAATTGGCATAGCGTCGTCCGGGTTAGGGAGGGTTTGGCCGGTAGGGATATCCTTGTCTCAGTATGTAAAATGTAATAAAATGTATGCACTCTACTGTAAGTCGCTCTGGATAAGAGCGTCTGCTAAATGACTAAAATGTAAATGTAAATAATAATAATCACAGTTGTTGTCGAGGGTGCAACAAGTCAGCACCTCAGGAGTAAATGTCAGTTGGCTTTTCATAGCCAATCATTGAGAGTATCTCTACCGCTCCTGCTGTCTCTAGAGAGTTGAAAACAGCAGGTCTGGGACAGGTAGCACATCCGGTGAACAGGTCAGGGTTACATAGCCGCAGGCAGAACAGTTGAAACTGGAGCAGCAGCACGGCCAGGTGGCCTGGGGACAGCAAGGAGTCATCATGCCGGGTAGTCCTGAGGCATGGTCCTAGGGCTCAGGTCCTCCGAGAGAGAAAGAGAGAATTAGAGAGAGCATACTTAAATTCACACAGGACACCAGATAAGACAGGAGAAGTACTGCAGATATAACAGACAGACCCTAGCCCCCCGACACATAAACTACTGCAGCATAAATACTGGAGGCTGAGACAGGAGGGGTCAGGAGACACTGTGGCACCATCCGATGATACCCCCGGACAGGGCCAAACAGACAGGATATAACCCCACCCACTTTGCCAAAGCACAGCCCCCACACCACTAGAGGGATATCTTCAACAACTAACTTACCATCCTGAGACAAGGCCGAGTATAGCCCACAAAGATCTCCGCCACGGCACAACCCAAGGGGGGGGGCGCCAACCCAGACAGGAAGATCACGTCAGTGACTCAACCCACTCAAGTGACGCACCCCTCCTAGGGACGGCATGGAAGAGCACCTGTAAGCCAGTGACTCAGCCCCTGTAATAGGGTTAGAGGCAGAGAATCCCAGTGGAGAGAGGGGAACCGGCCAGGCAGAGACAACAAGGGCGGTTCGTTGCTCCAGAGCCTTTCCGTTCACCTTCACACTCCTGGGCCAGACTACACTCAATCATATGACATACTGAAGAGATGAGTCTTCAGTAAAGACTTAAAGGTTGAGACTGAGTCTGCGTCTCTCACATGGGTTGGCAGACCATTCCATAAAAATGGAGCTCTATAGGAGAAAGCCCTGCCTCCAGCTGTTTGCTTAGTAATTTTAGGGACAATTAGGAGGCCTGCGTCTTGTGACCGGAGCGTACGTGTAGGTATGTACGGCAGGACCAAATCGGAAAGATAGGTAGGAGCAAGCCCATGTAATGCTTTGTAGGTTAGCAGTAAAACCTTGAAATCAGCTCTTGCCTTAACAGGAAGCCAGTGTAGGGAGGCTAGCACTGGAGTAATATGATCAATTTTTTTGGTTCTAGTCAGGATTCTAGCAGCTGTATTTAGCACTAACTGAAGTTTATTTAGTGCTTTATCCGGGTAGCCGGAAAGTATAGCATTGCAGTAGTCTAACCTAGAAGTAAGAAAAGCATGGATTAATTTTTCTGCGTCATTTTTGGACAGAAAGTTTCTGATTTTTGCAATGTTACGTAGATGGAAAAAAGCTGTCCTTGAAACAGTCTTGATATGTTTGTCAAAAGAGAGATCAGGGTCCAGAGTCCAGAGTAAAACACTTCACAGTTTTATTTGAGAAGACTGTACAACCATTAAGATTAATTGTCAGATTCTCTACACTGCTTGTTTTGTCACATAAACTGAAATTAGGCTAACTATTCGATTTGAGCAACCTTTAAGGTACGCCAAACACTTCCATGTAATATGACCTTGGAGAAAAATAATATATTATGTATTGCTAAGTCAGGCTTTTAAAAGAAACTTATTCACAATCAGGCCATGTAAATGCTGCAGTGGGGGAATTTTGGTGTCACACTACTGGAGAATCTGCTCTGCATAGCAAAGTTCCAGTCAGTGTTCCCTCTGTATGAAACAAAGCACAGTTTACAGAGCTGGCCCTGTGCTACCCCCTTATCTGCCTTAATTACCTCCTGGATTTTAGGTGCACCTTGCAGTTTAGTGGAAAATGTGCCTATAATGACTCTAATTAGCACTATCTTTCGACTTCATTAAATCCATTTCCACACTTAATGCATATTCAGTAGCTTTGCGAATCAGCATCTCACTTCTTTAAGGAGCCTCTGAGGTGGTTGATGCGGTATATTTGTACGTGACTTAGTCCAACTAATACTGAATAGTGAATACAAGTTAGGAATTAAGTTTACAAAACTGGAAATATTCTAAAGTCACATGAGCAAGATTGGCTTTTATGTTGGCTGCAACTGCATCCTATTATAGTAGGATACAGACAGTCAATGACATGACCGAGGCATTGTTGGCGGACAGGCACACTGCAGGGCTGTCCTTTGAGATATAACCGCTTAAAGCTACACTGAACAAAAATATAAACGCAACCTGCAACAATTTCAAAGATTTTAGGGAGTTACAGTTCATATAAGGAAATCAGTCAATTGAAATAAATAAATTAGGCCCAAATCTAGGGATTTCACATGACTGGGAATATAGATATGCATATGTTGGTCAAAGATACCATAAAGAAAAAGGTAGGGGCGTGCATCAGAAAAACAGTCAGTAGTGGGGGTGACCACCATTTGCCTCATGCATGGCGACACATCGCCTTTGCTTTGGTTTGCTCAGGCTGTTGATTGTGGCCTGTGGAATGTTGCTCCACTCTTCAATGGTTGTGCGAAGTTGCTGGATATTGGCGGGAAATGGAAAACCCTGTCGTACATAAACTACCGGTCAAAATAGTTTTTCTTTATTTTTACTATTTTCTGCATTGTAGAATAATAGTGAAGACATCAAAACTATGAAATAACACATATGGAATGAAGTAGTAACCAAAAAAGTGTTAAACAAATCTAAATATGTTTTATATTTGAGATTCTTCAAATAGCCACCCTTTGATATTCGCTATCATCAAGGTCTCATTTGCTGATGTTCAGACATTAGTAATGACCCCTGCACTGGGCGGTAGGAGTGATTCAATCACCATTGCCATTAGAGGAGGAGAAGCATTGGATTTCTCAGACCTGAGCTGAGCCCTCCCTTTTTGGGGCAGATGATCAAATCAAATCGCATTTATTTATATAACCCTTCTTACATCAGCTGATATCTCAAAATGCTGTACAGAAACCCAGCCTAAAACCCCAAACAGCAAGCAATGCAGGTGGAGAAGCACGGTGGCTAGGAAAAACTCCCTAGAAAGGCCAAAACCTAGGAAGAAACCTAGAGAGGAACCAGGCTATGAGGGGTGGCCAGTCCTCTTCTGGCTGTGCCGGGTGGAGATTATAACAGAAAATGGCCAAGATGTTCAAATGTTCATAAATGACCAGCAGGGTCAAATAATAATAATCACAGTAGTTGTCGAGGGTGCAGCAAGTCAGCACCTCAGGAGTAAATGTCAGTTGGCTTTTCATAGCCGATCATTAAGAGTATCTCTACCGCTCCTGCTGTCTCTAGAGAGTTGAAAACAGCAGGTCTGGGACAGGTATCACGTCCGGTGAACAGGTCAGGGTTCCATAGCCGCAGGCAGAACAGTTGAAACTGGAGCAGCAGCACGGCCAGGTGGACTGGGGACAGCAAGGAGTCATCATGCCAAGTATTTCTGAGGCATGGTCCTAGGGCTCAGGTCCTCCGAGAGAGAGAAAGAAAGAGAGAGAGTGAATTAGAGAGAGCATACTTAAATTCACACAGGACACCGGATAAGACAGGAGAAGTACTCCAGATATAACAAACTGACCGTAGCCCCCCGACACATAAACTACTGCAGCATAAATACTGGAGGCTGAGACAGGAGGGGTCAGGAGACACTGTGGCCCCATCCGATGATACCCCCGGACAGGGCCAAACAGGAAGGATTTAACCCCACCCACTTTGCCAAAGCACAGCCCCCACACCACTAGAGGGATGCCTCTTTATGTGCCGAACATGCTGGCTTCAGCCCAAAGATTAACATCCACAACTAGGGGGCTTTGAGTTTGACTCCCGCTGTTCACTTCCATATCGACATCTTGCTACCTGGGATTACTGGTCATCATTCATTTATGGCAATAATTCAGATCCATACTCCTTTGTGTATCATAATTTTGTATTCCAGAGTATGTGAGATGGGCAATGCTGAGTAGTTCGCTCTGGAAATTTAACCCAGAGCCTCCAGTGTTGCCTTGAGATGTCTTTGCCTTTTGTGATCTAAGAGATTACCCTTTCTTCTCAGTCTTCAGCATCCTCAAACCGTTCTGGGAACATGAATAAGGCTCACCTTTAAGCAATTATTGGAGCTTAGTGTTAAGACTGAGACAGTTAGCGAACACATTCGTAGCTAGCGGTAAGTAGGTCTAGGCCCACTCTTGGGGCTTTCAGCTCATGTTTCAGGCTGACTACTAAGTAGCCAGTGTTATATTGGGTTCATCCGTCAGTGATGAATGTATCCATCTGCAATCACAGATTCAGCGTTCACAATGCGTCGTACAAAAATCTATTTTGTACTGCTCTGTGATCTTTAAGTGCTGTCTTATTCATTAGCCCAGTCACTGTCATTATGAGAACATCTCAGCCAGCAGAACCACACATTGATCTCACCTGGGGAGGTGGGGATGGATGATGGTAATAACACATGGAGCCTAACCAAATGGTTCGGGAGCAGAGGGTAGCCTTTTAATTAAAGAAGGAGGATATGGGTTTTGGGAAACGGCTAGACTCGTGATAAAGAAAAAGACAGGCAGCAGCAATACTTTGAGTCTGCAATCGATGCAGAACTTTGACGTTGATTTGTTTCACTCTTGTCAGTGCATTTCGTTTGCGTTCTATTTGAAACAGAACACATACGCCTAAGTCAGTTCATCTCTCGCTCTCTTTTTTGAAGAGAATCCTGGAAGAATGCTGAGTAAGCTCATTCCAAAGCCCTTGGCTCTACTAAATGGCTGTAGGGTCCGTGCTGCAGGAGCTGACGGTGCTGAGCCGTGCCTGGCTGCGTGAGAGAGATAAAATGGACGGAGGCTATATGGGAGGTAGTCCTGGGTTCCTCTCAGGTCAAATGGAGGGGAGAATCCATTATGGAATGATGACACCACATCACGGTTCTCTGCCAAAGCCATCTCTCTCTCTCTCTCTCTCTCTCTCTCTCTCTCTCTCTCTCTCTCTCTCTCTCTCTCTCTCTCTCTCTCTCTCTCTCTCTGCTGGGAGTGTTTGGTGCATGCTGGGAAGTGTATGATCGAGGGAGTGCGTGTGTTGTGTAGAGTTAGATATTCAGAACTTTCTTTCGGTTTTCTCTTTCTTGGTGGCATTCTTTGGTTTCTTCTGTGCATGATTAAGATTATTATATTTTTTTTTTGTGTGGTAGAATTAAGTATTTAGGTTTTTTCGTATCGAAATTACCTTGATTTTGGCGGGGATGGCTTCCCGAATTGGAATGCCGTCCCTGTCACTTCGGCACGGCTTTAGGTGTGTTACTGAAGCTACTGTCACGGTGGAGGAGTTTCTGGTCGCCGTAGGAGAGAAGGTAGGATATGAGAATATTGCTTATGCGTCACGGATGAACAAAGCGGTGGTGGTATTTCTTAAAGAAGAGCGCCTTGTTGATCGTATGGTTGAGCAGGGCGTACTTCTTAAAGGAATGTTTATTCAAGTTACGCCGCTTTTTTCTCCGTCAACAAGGGTAACTATTTCAAATGTACCACCGTTTACTCCAAATGAGCTATTGGAGCGCGAGTTATTGCGCTTTGGGAAGTTTGCAAGCTCAATTAAGGTTGTTCCGTTGGGTTGCAAACACCCGGCGTTGAAACAGGTTATGTCGTTTCGGCGACAGGTGTTTATGTTTTTGGACTCACCGGAGCAGACTTTAGAGATATCGTTTAAAGTCAAGTATGACAATAGACTATATATGGCTTATGCTAGTACGGGTAGTCAACGGTGTTTTGAGTGTGGGGATGTTGGCCATAAGCGACATGCTTGCCCGAAAAGGGAGAAGGCAGAGGGAGGGGCGCAGGTGGTCATCATAACGCCTGGGCCCACTGATGTAGGGAGAGGTGGGCTGACAGTGGTTGAGCAGCCACAAGCACCTGTTGCCGAGGAACAAGTTATCCGTGTTGAGGCCACGAGTTTGCAACTTGTATTAGAGGGAAATATTATGCAGCAGAAAAATATTGTTGTAGAAGGCAAGGATGGATCTGAAGAGCCAGTTCCTCAGACTGGTGAGGAGGTGCCCAGTACGAGTACTGGGGCACAGGAGGGGGTTCATATGGAGTTAATCTCCCAGGTAGTGGAGGAGACGCCCACTACGAGTAATGGAGTACAGGAGGGGGTTCATATGGAGTTAATCTCCCAGGTAGTGGAGGAGATGCCTGGTACGAGTAATGGAGTACAGGAGGGGGTTCATGTGGAGCTAATCTCCCAGGTAGTGGAGGAGATGCCCACTACGAGTAATGGAGTACAGGAGGGGGTTCATGTGGAGCTAGACCCCAAGGGAGTGGAGGAGATGCCTACTACGAGTAATGGGGTACAGGAGGGGGTTCATGTGGAGCTAGGCTCTCAGGTAGTGGAGGAGATGCCCACCACGGGTAATGGGGTTCAGGTGGGGCTAGTCTCCCAGGTAGTGGAGGAGATGCCTGGTACGAGTGATGGGGTGCAAGTGGGGAGTGTTGAAAGGGATGTGGTAGAAGGGAGTCAGTGGTCTGTGGCCTCAGCTGAGGAGGATCAGGAGAAGGATATGGATATCTCTTCTGATATGACAGCAGCTGGTGAGGACTCAATTTATGATCTAGAGGAGGTAAATGGTTTTCTGGATCAGACTTTTGGGAAATCTGTCAAATTGGCAGAATATTTTGATGTTGATAAGTTTGTGAGGTCAGCTGTGATGTTACAGAAGACGGTGGGGTTGGACGAGTTGAGTGAGAAGAAGCGGTTTCGCTTGAGGAAATTTGTTACTGCTGTTACAGCAGCAAAAGGTGGTGGGAAACGTGGTCAGGTTAATAAGAAAAAATTTAAATAATGATGATGATCATGCTCCATAGGGTGTCTTTTTTCTCTTTGGTTTCTCTGTGGTATCTTCTGTTTTTCCTTTCTCTTTTCTATATGGAGGTACTAAGAGTAGGTTCTCTCAATATTAATGGGGGAAGGGACAGAAATAAGAGGGCTTGGGTATTAGAAGAAATAAAACAGAAAAGGCTTAATGTAGTTTTCCTTCAGGAGACACATAGTGATGAGGAAAATGAGGTTGACTGGGGTATGTGGTGGGAGGGGCAGCATATACTCAGTCATGGTACTAATTTCAGTGCTGGGGTGGCCATCTTGTTTTCCTCAGGGTTAGGGGTGACGGTGATATCTACAACAGAGATTGTCAAGGGTCGGGTTTTATTGGTCAAGGTGGATGTTATGGGGTTTTTGTTTGTTTTTTTGAATGTTTATGCTCCTAATGAGGGTACAGAGCGTCTTGTTGTGTTTGATCAAATAAAAGAAACCTTAAGACAGTGTGACCAAGAGGGGTGTATGGTTGTAGGGGGGGACTGGAACTGTACTGTGGATTTTACTGTTGATCGCACCGCTGAAGAACCTCACCTGCGGTCAGCCACTTTCCTGTCTGGCTTACTAACTGAGTTTGAGCTTTCTGATGTGTGGAGAGTAAGGAATGCAAAAGTAAGGCAGTACACATGGCTAAAAATTAATGAAGGTCGTGTCAGTGCAGCAAGGTTAGATAGGTTGTACGTATCTGATCATGAACTTACAGGACAAGAGACATGAACTGAGGTCGTTTCTGCATGAAAGAGTGAAAGGTGCCTTGATTAGGTCTCGTTTCGCTTCCCTCAAGGACATGGATGCTCCTAGTGCTTTTTTTTTTAACCTTGGACAGTCGAAATTACAACGTAAACAGATGGTCTGCCTTCGTCTCCCTGATGGGAAGGTGACCACGGATGACAGTGAAATGCGTCAACATGCCGTGGATTTCTACTCTGCCCTCTATAAGGCGGAGGATTGTGACTCTCTGTGTACTGAACAGTTGTTACACGGTCTTCCTCAATTGGGACCTGAACAGAGAGTCGCATTGGACTCTGACATTACACTGCAAGAGCTGTCCACAGCAGTTATGCAGCTCTCAACAGGCCGAGCCCCTGGCATTGATGGTTTACCATCTGAGTTCTATAAGCACTTTTGGGGGTCTATTGGGGAGGATTTTTATGAAGTGGTGTGTGAATCTTTTAATGAGGGTTCTCTTCCTGTATCCTGTCAACGTGCGGTGCTTTCGCTGTTGCCAAAAAAGGGGGATTTGGCTCTCATAAAAAATTGGAGACCTGTTGCTTTGCTGTGTGCAGAATACAAAATAGTTTCTAAATGTCTCTCAAACAGGTTGAAAGAGTATCTGGGATTGTTGGTCCACAAGGACCAGTCCTACTGTGTACCTGATCGCTCAATTGTTGACAACTTGTTTCTGATAAGAGATGTTTTAGACATTTGTAAACTGTCTGATGTAAATGTGGGTTTACTTTCTTTGGATCAGGAGAAGGCTTTTGACCGAGTGGACCACCAGTATTTGTTTAAAACGATGAAAGCCTTTGGGTTTGGGGATGTTTTTTTGTCTTGGATGAATTTACTGTATGCTGGGGCCTCGTGTATGGTGAAGGTGGGGGGTGGTTTGAGTTGCCCCATCCCTGTCCAAAGGGGCATCAGGCAGGGATGCCCAATTTCAGGGCAGTTATATAGTCTGGCGATTGAACCAATGCTTTGTTTTTTAAGAGCGAAGCTTACTGGTTTCTCTGTGCCAGGTGTAATGAAGGGTCCCACGATAGCACTGTCTGCGTATGCAGATGATGTGACAGTTTTTATTACAGGGGCTGAGGATGTTAAGGTTCTCTCAGACGCTTTAATGGTGTATGAGGGGGCCTCCTCGGCTAGAGTCAATTGGGGAAAGAGTGAAGCGCTGTGGGCAGGTCAGCTTCAGATAGGGTCCGCTCCACGGTTACCAGGGGGGCTTCAGTGGGGCAGAGATGGGATGAAGACATTGGGTGTTTTTCTAGGCTCTGATGTCTTTCAGAAAAAGAACTGGGAGGGTGTAGTGGAG